>NC_092390.1:66920320-67282713 GCF_030028105.1 Mobula birostris
TCCACAATTTTCCATGCTTTAAATTCTGTGTCATCTTCAGCAGAACTGGGATTCTGTTTGCATCATACACTGGGGTGCTCTCTAAAGAACATAAGAAATAGGAGTAGGAGTAGGCCATCTGGCCCATTGAGCCCACTCTGCCATTCAATAAGATCATGGCTGATCTGGCTGTGGACTCATCTCCACCTACCTGCCTTTTCCCCACAACCCTTAATTACCCTATTATGCAGAAATCTATCCAACCTTGTCTTAAATATATTTACTGAGGTAGCCTCCACTGCTTCATTAGGCAGAGAATTCCACAGATTCACCACTCTCTGGGAAAAGCAGTTCTTCCTCATCTCCATCCTAAATCTACTCCCCCGAATCTTGAGGCTACGTTCCCTAGTTATAGTCTTGCCTACCAGTGGAAACAACTTTCCTGCCTCTATCTTATCTATCCCTTGCAGAATTTTATATGTTTCTATAACATCGCCTCTCATTCTTCTGAATTCCAGCGAGCACAGTCCCAGGCGACTCAATCTCTCCTCATAGTCTAACCCCCTCATCTCTGGAACCAACCTGGTGAACCTCCTCTGCACCACCTCCAAAGCCAGTATATCCTTCCTCAAGTAAAGAGACCAGAACTGCACACAGTACTTCAGGTGTGGCCTCACCAGTACCCTGTACAGTTGCAGCATTACTGCCCTGCTCTTAACTTCAATCCCTCTAGCAATGAAGGCCAACATTCCATTTGCCTTCTTGATAGCCTACTACACCTGCAAACCAATCTTCTGTGATAAGACCAAAAGACCATAAGACATAGGAGCAGAATTAGGCCATCTGGCCCATCGAGTCTGCTCCACCATTCAATCATGGCTGATCCTTTTTTTCTATCTCCTCTCAACCCCAGTTCCCGGCCTTCTCCCTGTAATCTTTGATGCCATGTCCATTCAAGAACCTATCAATCTCTGCCTTAAATACACTCAACGACCTGGCCTCCACAGCTGCATGTGGCAAAAATTCTACAAACTCACCACCCTCTGACTAAAGAAATTTCTCCGCATCTCTGTTTTGAAAGGGCGCCCCTCTATCCTGAGGCTGTATCTTCTTGTCCTGGACTCTCCCACCATGGGAAACATCCTTTCCACATCTACTCTGTCTAGATCTTTCAACATTCGAAAGGTTTCAATGAGAGGAGAGATTGAGTCGCCTGGGACTATACTCTCTGGAGTTCAGAAGAATGAAAGGGGATCTTATACAAACATACAAAAATTTGAAAGGGATAGATAAAATAGAAGTAGGAAAGTTGTTTCCATTGGTAGGTGAGACTAGAACTAGGGGACATTGCATCAAGATTCAGGGAAGAAGATTTAGGACAGAGATGAAGAGAAACTGTTTTTCCCGGAGAGTGGTGAATCTGTGGAATTCTTTGCCCATGGAGGCAGTTGAGGCTTCTTCACTAAATATATTTAAGAAACAGTTAGATAGGTTTTTACATACTAAGGGAATTAAGAGTTATGGAGAAAAGGCAGGTAGATGGAGCTGAGTTTACGGACAGATCAGCCATGATCTTATTGAATGGTGGGGCAGGATCGATTGACCGGACGGCCTACTCCTGCTCCTATTTCTTATGTTCTTAGATTCCCCCCTCATCCTTCTAAATTCCAGTGAATACAGACCAAGAGCCATCAAGTGTTCCTCATATGATAACCCTTTCATTCCTGGAATCACCCTTGTGAACCTCCTCTGGACCCTCTCCAATGCCAGCACATCTTTTCTAAGATGAGAGGCCCAAAACTGTTCACAATACTCAAGGTGAGGTCTCACCAGTGCCTTATAAAACCTCAGCATCACATCCCTGCTCTTGTATTCTAGACCTCTTGAAATGAATGCTAACATGGCATTTCCCTTCCTCACCACCGCCTCAACCTGCAAGTTAATCTTTAGGGTGTTCTGCACAAGGACTCCCAATTCCCTTTGCATCTCAGATTTTTGGATTTTCTCTCCATTTAGAAAATAGTCCGCACATTTATTTCTATGACCAAAGTGCATGACCGTGCATTTTCCAGAATTGTATTTCATTTGCCACTTTCTTGCCCATTCTCCTAATCTGTCTACGTCCTTCTGCATCCTGCCTGTTTCCTCAACACTACCTACCCCTCCACCAATCTTCGTATTGTCTGCAAACCTGGCAACAAAGCCATCTATTGCATCATCTAAATCATTTATATACAGTATAAAAAGAAGTGGTCCCTACACTGACCCCTGCAGAATACCACTAGTCACTGGCAGCCAACCAGAAAACGATCCTTTTATTTCCACTTGCTGCCTCCTACAAATCAGCCAATGCTCTAACCATGTTAGTAACTTTCCTGTCATATCATGGGCTCTTAATTTGATAAGCAGCCTCATGTGTGGCATCTTATCAAAGGCCTTCTCAAAGTCCAAATATACAACATCCCCTTTATCTATCCTACTTGTAATCTCCTCAAAGAATTCCAACAGGTTCATCAGGCAGGATTTTCCCTGATGAAAACCATGCTGACTTTGTCCTATCTTGTCCTATGTCACCAAGTATTCCATCACCTCATCCTTAACAATTGACTCTAACATCTTGCCAACTACTGAGTTCAGGCTAACTGGTCTAGAATTTCCTTTCGGCTGCCTTTCTCCTTTCTTAAAGAGTCCAGTGATTTTTGAAAGATCATTTCTAATGCCACCACAATCTCTAACACTACCTCTTTCCGAACCAGAGGGTGCAGTTCATCTGGTCCAGGTGACTTATGTACCTTTAGGTCTTTTAGCCTTTTGAGCACCTTCCCTCTTGTGTCAGTGACTGCACCCACGTCTCTTCCTTCACACACTACAACATCACCCATACTGCTCGTGTCTTCCACAGTGAAGACTGATGCAAAATACTCATTTCATTCATCAGCCATCTGCTTGTCCCCCACTTTCTAGCGATCCTATATCCACTCTCATCTCTGTTTAATTTTTAACATACTTGAAAAAACTTCTACTATCGACTTCGATATTATTTGCTAGCTTGCTTTCATATTTCGTCTTTTCCCTTCTAATTTTTTTTAGTTGCTTTCTGTAGGTTTTTAAAAACTTCCCAATCTTCAATCATTCCACTAATTTTTGCTTTGTTGTATGCCCTTTCTTTTGCTTTTACAATAGCTTTGATTTCCCTGGTCAGCCACAGTTGTACTATTTTACCATTTGAGTACTTCTTCATTTTTGGAATACGTATGTCCTGCACCTTCCTCGTTTTTTCCCAGAAACGCACGCCATTGCTGCCCTGCTGACATCCCTGCCAACAGCTCCTTCCAATTTACTTTGACCAACTCCTCTCTCATACCACTGTAATTTCCTTTACTCCACTGAAATACTGCTATACCAGACTTTACTTTCTCCCTATCAAATTTCAATTTGCACTGAACCATATTGTGATCACTGGTTCCAAGGGGTTCTTTTACCTTAAGCTCCCTAATCGCCTCCAGTTCATTACATAACACACAATCAAGAATAGCTGATCTAGTAGGCTCAATGACAAACTGCCCTAAAAAGCCGTCTCTTAGGCATTCAACAAACTCACTCTGCTCCGATCCATTACCAACCTGATTTTCCCAATTGACTTGCATGTTATAATATCTCATGACTACCATATCATTGCCCATTTGACACGCCTTTTCTATTTCCTGTTGTAATCTGTGGTCTACCTCCTAGCCACCATTGGGAGGCCTGTATACAACTGCTATCGACATCCTTTTACCCTTGCAGTTTCTTAACTGAACCTACAAGGATTCAACATCTTCCAGTCCTATGTCACATCTTTCTACTGATTTGATGCCATTCTTTACCAGCAGAGCCACACCACCCCATCTGCCTACCTTCCTATCCCTCTGATACAATGTGTAACCTTGGACATTCAGCTCCCAACTACAACCATCCTTCAGCCACGATTCAGTAATGGCCACAACATCATACCTGGCAATCTGTAATAGTGCAACAAGATCATCCACCTTATTTTTTATACTTCACACATTTAGATACAACACCTTGAGTACCGTATTTGCTATCCTTTCTGACTCGGCATCCCTAATGTTTTGATACTCAGCCTGTTGGCTGCAACTAAGTCCCATCACCTGCCTGGATGCTATCTTTACTTTTTTACCATCTGTCCTTTCCTGAGTCCCTTCATTCTGTTTCCCAACCCCCTGCCAAATTAACAGACCTGCCAGTGACAATATTGGTCCCCCTCAGGTTCAGGTGCAACCCATCACTTCTGAACAGATCATATCTCCCCCAGTGGAGATCCCAATTATCCAAGAATCTGAAGCCCGGCCTCCTGCATCAGCTTCTCAGCCACGCATTTATCTGCCAAATCATCTTGTTTCTACCCTCACTGAGGCATGACACAGGCAACAATCCAGAAACTACTAACTGGAGGACCTGCTTCTCAGCTTTCTACCTAGCTCTCTAAATTCTCTTTTCAGGACCTCGATGCTTTTCCTTCCTTTGTCACTGGTACAAATAATGTACCAAGACACCTGGCTGCTCTCTCTCCCTCTGCAAAATGTTGTGGATGCTGTGACGATATCCTGAGTTATTCATTATGGACTTTGCCTTTAAAAAGAGAGAGAGGGAGCGTGCAGCTGATTCAGAGAGAGAGAGGCACCGAGCAGCTCGTAAGTTGCTATGGTGTTAGAAGGGCAGAGCTACATGATGGAAAGCTGGTGTTCAGCACAACAGTATTTAAACCAGCATAGTTGCTTGTTTCAGGGGACACACACAAGGACACAGAAGAAAATGACAAGCAGATGCACTAAGGGGTGGTGAAATTACCACTACACTTTCAGGTGCCCACAAGTGTGGAACTGAGGATCGATTAAGAGGAATCTATCTGTGATTATTAGTGCGTGAAAGAATGACCCTGTGGAGTCTACCAGTGTGTCTAACCCTTGAATGGGTTGGTAGATTATCACTTGAAGACAGCGCTCTTAAGTCTGCACTGCGCAGGTGCGTGACATAGCGTACCAAGGTTTAAAAAGAGGAATTTTCAACGGTTCTTGTTTCAGTCGAAGCAAGCAGCTGAGAAGAAGGGTGTGAAGAAATCGGGTAGAAAAAGTCTTTATTTTTAACACTGCTCGGGGAGAAGGGTCTGCACTGCGCAGGTGCGTGATGTAATGCGCCAAGGTTTAAAAACAGACCTCCGTATACAGTGGCCATTGTTGTAGCGGCCATCGTCGGAGTGGGACGACTTTGGCTCAACAGGCAGAGGCCAAGGTAGGTTCCGGTAAGTTTTTTGTCCAGATTGTTTAGAGCAGAGAGAATGCCAGGCAGGATGTTGGAATGCTCCTCCTGCAGGACGTGGGAAGTCAGGGAGCCCTCCGGTGTCCCTGACAACGACATCTGCAAGAAGTGCATCCAACTGCAGCTACTAACAAACCGCGTTAGGGAACTGGAGCAGGAGCTGGATGACCTGCGGATCATTCGGGAGAATGAGGAGATTATAGATAGTAGCTACAGGAAGGTAGTTACGCCAAAGGAGCAGAGGACAGGAAATTGGGTCACTGTCAGGCAAGGGAAGAGGAAAGGGCAGGCAGAGCAGGGTTCCCCTGTGGCCATTCCCCTCAGCAACAAGTATACCGCATTGGATACTGTTGGGGGGGATGACTTACCTGGGACAAGCTGCAGTAGCCGGATCTCTGGCACTGAGTCTGGCTCTGCAGTGCAGAAGGGAGGGTGGAAAAAGAGGAGAGCGGTAGTAATAGGGGACTTGATAGTTAGCGGTGCAGATAGAAGGTTCTGTGGTAGTGACAGAGAATCCAGGATGGTTTGTTGCCTCCCGGGTGCCAGGGTCAAGGATGTCTCTGATCACTTGCATGACATTCTGAAGTGAGAGGGTGATCAGCCAGATGTCGTGGTGCACATCGGTACCAATGACATAGCAAGGAAGAGTGAGGAGATCCTGGAGAGTGAGTATAGAGACCTTGGTAGGAAGTTGAAAAGCAGGACCTCGAGGGTGGTAATCTCAGGATTGCTACCTGTGCTACGTGCCAGTGAGGGTAGGAATAGGATGCTCTGGAGGATGAACAAGTGGCTGAGGAACTGGTGTAGGGGGCAGGGTTTCAGATTTCAGGATCATTGGGACCTCTTCTGGAGCAGGGGGGACCTGTACAAGAGAGATGGGTTACACTTGAACCACAGGGGGACCAATATCCTTTCAGGGAGGTTTGTTAGTGCTGTTGGGGAGGCTTTAAACTAGATTTGCAGGGGGATGGGAACCAGAGTGCCAGAGCTGACAGTGTGGCTGGGGTGAAAATAAATGATATTGAAAGTTTAAGCAAATCCGCTGATAGAAAGGTTGTGAGTGGTGGTAAAAATCTTCTGAGGTGTATATATTTCAATGCTAGGAGTATTGCGGGGAAGGCGGATGAGTTGAGGGCGTGGATTGACACGTGTAATTATGGCGTAATAGCAATTAGTGAAACTTGGCTACAGGAGGAGCAGGACTGGCAACTTAATATTCCAGGGTTCCGATGTTTCAGATGTGATAGAGGCAGAGGAATGAAAGGTGAGGGGGTAGCATTGCTTGTCAGGGAAAATGTTACAGCAGTGCTCAGGCAGGACAGATTAGAGGGCTTGTCTACCGAGGCCGTATGGATGGAGCTGAGAAACAGGAAAGGTATGGCCACATTAGTGGGGTTGTATTATAGACCACCCAATAGTCAGCGAGAATTGGAGGAGCAAATCTGCAGAGAGATAGCAGGCAACTGCAGGAAACGTAAAGTAGTAGTGGTAGGGGATTTTAATTTTCCATATATTGATTGGGACTCCCATACTGATAGGGGTCTAGATGGTTTAGAGTTTGTAAAATGTGTTCAGGAAAGTTTTCTAAATCAATATATAGAGGTACCAACTAGAGGGGATGCAATATTGGATACTGAATATTGGACAAGGATAGATCTGGTCCTTGAGTTGAGGTTCTGAACTGGAAGAAGGCCAAATTTGAAGAAATGAGAAAAAGCGTGGATTGGGACAGGTTGTTCTCTGGCAGGGATGTGATCGGTAAGTGGGAAGCCTTCAAAGGAGAAATTTTGAGAGTGCAGAGTTTGTATGTTCCTGTCAGGATTAAAGGCAAAGTGAATAGGAATAAGGAACCTTGGTTCTCAAGGGATATTGGAACTCTGATAAAGAAGAAGAGAGAGTTGTATGACATGTATAGGAAACAGGGAGTAAATAAGGTGCTTGAGGAGTATAAAAAGTGCAAACAAATACTTAAGAAAGAAATCAGGAGGGCTAAAAGAAGACATGAGGTTGCTTTGGCAGTCAAGGTGAAGGATAATCCAAAGAGTTTCTACAGGTATATAAAGAGCAAAAGGATAGTAAGGGATAAAATTGGTCCTCTTGAAGATCAGAGTGGTTGGCTATGTGCGGAACCAAAAGAAATGGGGGAGATCTTAAATGGGTTCTTTGCGTCTGTATTTACTAAGGAAACTGGCATGAAGTCTATGGAATTAAGGGAAACAGGTAGTGAGATCATGGAAACTGTACAGATTGAAAAGGAGGAGGTGCTTGCTATCTTGAGGAAAATTAAAGTGGTTAAATCCCCAGGACCTGACTGGGTATTCCCTCGGACCTTGAAGGAGACTAGTGTTGAAATTGCAGGGGCCCTGGCAGAAATATTTAAAATGTCGGTGTCTACGGGTGAGGTGCCGGAGGATTGGAGAGTGGCTCATGTTGCTCCGTTGTTTAAAAAAGGATCGAAAAGTAATCCGGGAAATTATAGGCCAGTAAGTTTGACGTCAGTAGTGGGTAAGTTATTGGAGGGAGTACTAAGAGACAGAATCTACAAGCATTTGGATAGACAGGGACTTATTAGGGAGAGTCAACATGGCTTTGTGCGTGGTAGGTCATGTTTGACTAATCTATTGGAGTTTTTTGAGGAGGTTACCAGGAAAATGGATGAAGGGAAGGCAGTGGATGTTGTCTACATGGACTTCAGTAAGGCCTTTGACAAGGTCCCACATGGGAGGTTAGTTAGGAAAATTCAGTCGCTAGGTATACATGGAGAGGTGATAAATTGGATTAGACATTGGCTTAATGGAAGAAGCCAAAGAGTGGTGGTAGAGAATTGCTTCTTAGAGTGGAGGCCTGTGACTAGTGGTGTGCCACAGGGATCAGTGCTGGGTCCATTGTTATTTGTCATCTATATCAATGATCTGGATGATAATGTAGTAAATTGGATCAGCAAATTTGCTGATGATACAAAGATTGGAGGTGTAGTGGACAGTGAGGAAGGTTTTCAGAGCCTGCAAAGGGACTTGGACCAGCTGGAAAAATGGGCTGAAAAATGGCAGATGGAGTTTAATACAGACAAGTGTGAGGTATTGCACTTTGGAAGGACAAACCAAGGTAGAACATACAGGGTAAATGGTAAGGCACTGAGGAGTGCTGTAGAACAGAGGGATCTGGGAATACAGATAGAAAATTCCCGAAAAGTAGCGTCACAGGTAGATAGGGTCGTAAAGAGAGCTTTTGGTACATTGGCCTTTATTAATCAAAGTATTGAGTACAAGAGCTGGAATGTTATGATGAGGTTGTATAAGGCATTGGTGAGGCCGAATCTGGAGTACTGTGTTCAGTTTTGATCACCAAATTACAGGAAGGATATGAATAAGGTTGAAAGAGTGCAGAGAAGGTTTACAAGGATGTTGCTGGGATTTGAGAAACTGAGTTACAGAGAAAGGTTGAATAGGTTGGGACTTTATTCCCTGGAGCGTAGAAGAATGAGGGGAGATTTGACAGAGGTGTATAAAATTATGATGGGTGTAGATAGAGTGAATGCAAGCTGGCTTTTTCCACTGAGGCAAGGGGAGAAAAAAACTAGAGGGCATGGGTTAAGGGTGAGGGGGGAAAAGTTTGAAGGGAATATTAGGGGGGAGCTTCTTCACATAGAGAGTGGTAGGAGTATGGAATGAGCTGCCAGACGAGGTGGTAAATGCGGGTTCTTTTTTAACATTTAAGAATAAATTGGACAGATACATGGATGGGAGGTGTATGGAGGGATATGGTCCGTGTGCAGGTCAGTGGGACTAGGCAGAAAATAGTTCGGCACAGCCAAGAAGGGCCAAAAGGCCTGTTTCTGTGCTGTAGTTTTTCTATGGTTTCTATGGTTTCTGTAAGTTGGTCAAGTTTGGCTAACTTGGAAGTTTCGGAGGACAAAAGGAAGAATTGACGGCATCGGCTTAATGGACAACAAACCTCTCTCTCTCTCTCTCTCTCTCCTCAATTCTACTCAACTCAATATCACGAACTGAACTGACTTCGCTTTCCTACCATCTTAAGAGTGCATCACTTATCACCTAAGCTTGAAGAAGTTTGGGTTTTATATTTCCACACCTATATATGCATAAATTCCGCTAACCTGTTTGACTTATCTAGTTTTATATTACTGTATTGCGTAGTTACTAATAAAGTAGAATTAGTTAGCAGTAAGACAGACTCCAGGTGTGTTCTATTTCTGCTGGTTCCTTAACCTGTTACGGGGTATGTAGCAAAATTGGGGCCTGTGTCCAAGATCTGAACAAATTGTTTGGAGCCATTTTTAAATTGTTTGGGGGCTTAATCGAGTTGATTGGGGAAAATCCCTTTTGATTTGCTTGTGTGGAAAAACAGCAGAAATGGATGTTAGGAAATTTCTGGCATCGCCAGACCCTGTGGCTTTGAAGAAAGCTAGAAAGGATGAATTGCGGGAGATTGCTGAGGAACTGAAACTTACGGAGGTAAAGAAGGGTATGACAAAGACAGACATTCAAAGGAAAATAGTTGAACACTATATCTCTGTGAAGAAATTTGATGAGGAGTTAAAGGGGTTTCCTGTAGGTAAAGAGGAGATCCAGGTACGACTAGAACAAATGAAGTTAGATAGACTTAGAGGTGGAGGCTGAGGACAGGCGACGACAGCATGAGGTGCAACTAAAACGGCTTGAGGCTGAAGAGACAGAAAAACAGAGTTTGAGAGGGAGAAATTTATGTCCTTCAATCGTGGGTGTACCTCGGAAGGGGTAACTGAAGCTCTTAGTGGCTTGAAAGAGCTGATTGTGTTTGAAGACTTTAAGAGGTGCAGCCCCGATGATGTAAGGGCATACCTAGATGAAGAGGATGCTGCTACCTTGTGGGAGACTGCTAGATTAGCAGACGAGGTTGTTTTAACCCACGAGGTTGAGTTTACTCTGGATGAGAGTTTCCCAGAGAGTAGCTGGGAGATTCAGGGTAACCTGGAATTTGAAACTGGGACTAGTGATGAAGGCCTAGAAGAGGCAGCTGTCCCGATTGCCTGTGTTCAGGTTAAAGTACCTGTGAATTCACAGGGTACTGAACCTCATGTTGAGGCTCAGTTAAGGTCTGAGGTGTCTGACTCGGTTGAAAAGGAATGCAGTCCTTTTGCCTCAGATGGACTTGGTTCAGTGAATAAGGGGTTAACTTTGGTACCAATGGAAATTGAGGATTCTCAGTCACTTGTGTTAGACAGTGTTCTAAAAGTTGGTGATGAGATGAAAATTGATGAGGTAAATGTTTTTGAAGATATTGAGAAGGGTGCTGTTTCTGGACTTTTGAATAGTACTTGTGAAGTTTGGATTGGTTTCACGACCTTTGACCTTGCTGAGAGAAACAAAGCGATCTGAGATGTGCTTGACCCTGGCATCTGGGAGGCAACATACCATCCGGATGTCCTGTTCACGTCCAATGAATCTCCTGTCTGTTCCCCTCACTTCTGCACCATGGACCCACGGTCAGTGCCTGTAACCTGGTCTCCATGACATTCTCCTGGGAGGTCATCCCCCACAAAAGTATCCAAATCGGTATACTTGTTTTTGAGGGGAATGGCCACAGGGGTGCTCTGCTCTAACTGCCTATTTCTATCTCTCCTGACAGTCACCCAGCTATTTGCCTCCTGCAGCTTTGGGGTGACTACTTCCCTGTAGCTTTGATCAATTATCTCCTCACTCTCCTGTACAAGCTGAAGGTCATCCAGCTGCTGCTCCAGATCTCTAACACGGTCTTCAAGAAGCTGCAGCCGGATGCATCACACAGATGTAGTTCCCCGGGAGACTCTGGGTCTCCCAGTTCTCCAACATCCTGGACGAAGAGCACACCACAGCCATTTAAATGGTACAGTAAGAGAGGAAAAAAAACAAAAATGAAACTTTAACAGATGCTTTACACAGAGCCAATGCCTCTTTCAAGCCAAAGCCTCTTTTGAGCTGGAGCCTGTCACTTCCACTCTTGCCACTGGCTTACTCCTGACGATGGCCACCCCAACAATGGCTGCTCTGCTTATTCCTTCTGTACTTTTATTTAGTTTGCAGAGCTCTGTTGATGCTGCTGATAGGTCCCGTACAATGGACAAGTGCCCTCAAAGCTCTTTTTAAATAATTGCCACTGATCTGCGAAAAACACCTTTTCATAGAGCTCCATTGACGTCGCTGATAGACCCTGTCCAATGGAAAACACCCATTATCTGCCATACTGAGCTGAGTGCAAAAGAGTGCCCGCCAATTATCAGCCTACCGTACTGCCCTCCGTACGAAACTGTGCTCACCAATTATCAGTCTACCGTACTCCCCTCCATGTGAAACTGTGCTCACCAATTATCAGCCTACCGTACTCCCCTCCATGTGAAACTGTGCTCACCAATTATCAGCCTATCGTATTCCCCCCATGTGAAACTCTTCTCCCAATTATCAGCCTACCGTACCCATTCCATGCAATTCAGCACTCACCATCACCCTACCGTCATCCCGTCCGTGCAATACAGTGCTCACTAATTATCAGCCTCCTGTCCTCCCCTCCATACAATACGGCGCTCACCAATGATCAGCCTCCTGATCTCCGTTCTGTGCAACACAGTGCTCACCATCAGTCTACCGTCCATACCCCCATGCAATACAGCACTGATTATTAGCCTAACATCTCCCCTGAGGCAATTCAGCACTCACCATCAACCTATCATCCTCCCCCAATGCAATTCAGCATTCACCAATTATCAGCCCACTGTCCTCCCCTCTGTGCAATACTGGGCTCACCGCCAGCCTACCGATTTTCCTACATGTAGTCCAGCGCTCACCAATTATCCCCTCTGTGCAATACAGTGCTCACAGTCAGTCTACCGTCCTCCCCTCCATGTAAAACAGCACTCACCACTAACCTACCACCCTCCCTCGTGCAACATAGCGTTCACTGTCAGCCTCCCTCCCTCCCCTCTGTACAATACAGTGCTCACCATCAGCCTACCTCCTCCCCTTTGTGCAATGCAGGGCTCACCATTTGAATCAGAATCAGGTTTATTAACACCGGCATGTGCCGTGAAATTTGTTGACTTAGCAGCAGCAGTTCATTGCAATACATAATCTAGAAGAGAACAAAAAAAAATAAAATAAAAATAATAATAATAAATAAAAAAGTAGATCAATTACAGTATATGTATGTTGAATAGATTAAAAATCATGCAAAAAAGCAGAAACAGTATATATTTTAAGAAGTGAGGTAGTGTCCAGGGGTTCAATGTCCATTTAGGAATTGGAAGGCGGAGGGGAAGAAGCTGTTCCTGAATCACTGAGTGTGTGCCTTCAGGCTTCTGTATCTCCTACCTGATGGTAACAGTGAGAAAAGGGCATGCCCTGGGTACTGGAGATCCTTAATAATGGATGCTGCCTTTCTGAGACACTGCTCCTTGAAGAAGACTTGGGTAATTTGTAGGCTGGTGTCCAAGATGTAGCTGACTAGATTTACGACCAACTGCAACTTCTGTTGGTCCTGTGCAGTAGCCACTGAGCCCACCCCCCCGCCATACCAGAGAGTGATGCAGCCTGTCAGAATGCTCTGCACGGTACATCTATTGAAGGTTTTGAGTGTACTTGTTGACATACCAAATCTTTTCAAACTCCTAATGAAGTATAGCTGCTGTCTTGCCTTCTTTATAACTACATCGATATGTTGGGACCAGGTTAGATCCTCAGAGATCTTGACACCCAGGAACTTGAAACTGCTCACTCTCTCCACTTCTGATCCCTCTATGAGGATTGGTATGTGTTCCTTCATCTTACCCTTCCTGAAGTCCACAATCAGCTCTTTCCTCTTACTGAGTTCCACTTTACTTCCATCCAGGGTGCCAGTGTGGACATGGTGGAGGATTACAAATACCTGGGGATACGAATCGACAATAAACTGGACTGGTCAAAGAACACTGAGGCTGTCTACAAGAAGGGTCAGAGCCATCTCTATTTCCTGAGGAGACTGAGGTCCTTTAATGTCTGCCGGACGATGCTGAGGATGTTTTACGAGTCTGTGGTGGCCAGTGCTATCATGTTTGCTGTTGTGTGCTGGGGCAGCAGGCTCCGGGTAGCGGACACAAATAGAATCAACAAACTCATTCGTAAGGCCAGTGATGTTGTGGGGATGGAACTGGACTCTCTCACAGTGGTGTCTGAAAAGAGGATGCTGTCTAAGTTGCATGCCATCTTGGTCAATGTCTCCTATCCACTACATAATGTACAGGTTGGGCACAGGAGTACATTCAGCCTGAGACTCATTCCACCGAGATGCAGCACAGAGCATCATAGGAAGTCATTCCTGCCTGTGGCCATCAAACTTTACAACTCCTCCCTTGGAGGGTCAGACACCCTGAGCCAATAGGCTGGTCCTGGACTTATTTCATAATTTATTGGCATAATTTACATATTACTATTTAACTATTTATAGTTCTATTACTATTTATTATTTATGGGCAACTGTAACGAAAACCAATTTCCCCTGGGATCAATAAAGTATGACTATGACTGTGACGTTGAGTGCCAGGTTGGTGCTGTGGCACCACTCTACTAGTTGGCATATCTCACTCCTGTGCACCCTCTTGTCACCACCTGAGATTCTACCAACAATGGTTGTATCATCAGCAAATTTATAGATGGTATTTGAGTTATGCCTAGCCACACAGTCATGTGTATACAGAGAGTAGAGCAGTGGGCTAAGCACACACCCCTGAGGTGCGCCAGTGTTGATCGTTAGCAAGGAGGATATTTTATCACCAATCTGCACAGATTGTGGTCTTCCAGTTAGGAAGTCGAGGATCCAATTGCAGGGGGAGGTACAGAGGCCCAGGTTCTGCAACTTCTCAATCAGGATTGGGGAATGATGTTACTAAATTGGTTTTAAATGCTGAGCTGTAGTCCATGAACAGCATCCTGACATAGGTTGTCCAAGTGGTCTAAAGCCATGTGAAGAGCCATTGAGATTGCATCTGCCATTGACCTACTGTGACGAGAGGCAAACTGCAATGGGTCCTGGTCCTTGCTGAGGCAGGAGTTCAGTCTAGTCATGACCAACCTCTCAAAGCATTTCATCACTGTCGATGTGAGTGCTGCCAGGCGATAGTCATTAAGGCAGCCTACATTATTCTTAGGCACTGGTATAATTGTTGCCTTTTTGAAGCAAGTGAGAACTTCCGCCCATATTAGTGAGAGGTTGAAAATGTCTTTGAATATTCCCGCCATTTGGTTGGCACAGGTTTTCAGAGCCTTACCAGGTACTCCATCGGGACCTTCTGTCCTACTGTCCTGCCGTCCTGCCCTTGATGCAATACAGTGATTACGATCAGTCTACCTTTCTCCCCTCTGTACAATGCATTGCTCACCAATTATCAGACTATTGGCCTCCCCTCCATGTAATAGAGCACTCATCAATTATCAACCTACCTTCCTTCCCTCTGTGCAATACAGTGCTCACCAACAGCCTACCATCCTCCCCACCATTCAACACTGGGCTCACCAACAGCCTACCATCCTCCCCACCATTCAACACTGGGCTCACCAACAGCCTACCATCCTCTCTATGTGCACACCAGTTATTAATGGCCTTTCTTGCATCAAAAACTGTGAATAAAGATGGTCCTACTGCGCACTGCCATACTGGGCGAAGAGGCTTGAAACAAGACTGCAAATGTGGCTGCTCAGTGACTGCCAACCACTGCAAGCACTAACATCGCACGTCACACGCATTAGATTTAGGGACCGTAAATATACTTAAGGCAGGAGTTGATACGATTCTTTAATGATCAGGGCATGAAGGGATACTAGGAGAAGCCAGGAGATCGGGACTGAGAAGAAAATTGGATTGGCTGGGATGAAATAACAGAGCAGACTCGAGCCAAATGGCCTAATTCTGCTCCTATATCTTACGGTCTTATAATAAGTTTTTTCATAGACATGATTCTGAAAGCCTCAACCTTTCCAAAAAATGATTGGAAAAGTAACATCTCAAACAAGGATTTTGCTTTTCCATGTGGTCAGCATTTCAAAAAGAGTCTAGTATTTCCTAAAATTTTTAGTTGGTTTCTTTTTATTTGTACTTGTTTTTGCAATTTAGCCTTTACAACTGACAAGTTATTGTAGATTTACACAGAGAAAAAAATGCTCTGTTCCTACAAACAATTTCAAGTAGAAATTAGAGCAAATGTATGAAGATGAATTCTAAAAGACAATTCTCTGTGATACTGTTTGTTTCCAACTATTTAACTGAACCATTGCACATTTTCCTTGAGAAGAACTCAAATAACGGGGCATCTTTATTCCACTTACATGCTAAAATGAACATCATCATCATCATCATCAGGTGCCGTGCCCAGTTTGAGCTTTGATTGTCATGGCCCACACACTCCTGTTTCAGGTCAAGTGGATCAATTCATTGGTATTCATTTCCAGTTCTCTGGCTGCTGTCTCCATCATCATTTGTCTTTGTCTTTGTCTTGCTTTCTTCCCTTCAATCTTTCCCATAATTACCATGCATTCTAACTCCTCTTTCCTAATCACATGTCCAATGAAGTTACGTTGCCTTTTCATGATCTCATACATTATTTCTCTTTTTGTGTTTGCTCTGTTCATGACATCCTCAGTAGATATTCGTTTCGTCCATGATATTCTCTGCATCCTCCTCAAAAACCACATCTCTGCTGCTTCAATTCGTTTCCTCATGTTACTAGATATTGTCCAACATTCTGAGCCATATAACATAACTGGATAAACATAACATTTCAGTACTCTGAGGCGGGTTGTCATGCCTAGTTTAGTATTGGTCAGTATACTCTTCATTCTCCTAAAGGTGTCTTCTGCCATCCCTATTCTTCTTTTGATGTCCACGTTGTACCTGCCATCTGACGTCACCCAGCGTCCTAAGTAGCAAAAGTTCTGTACTTGTTTTATGTCTTCCCCGTTTATTCTTAGTCTGCAGATATGATTCTCCTTCTTTTTGGATATCACCATACATTCTGTCTTGTTGTAGTTGATAGATAGACACATTTTTGCACTTTCTTCAACAACAATATCAATTAAGTTTAGTAGTTCTTTCACCGTACTTGCAATTAACACAGTGTCATCCGCATATCTGAAATTATTGATGTTTTATTGATCTGAAATTATTGATGTTTTGAGTTAGATATGGCCCTTGTGGCTACGGGGGTCAGGGGGTATGGAGGGAAGGCTGGGGCGGGGTTCTGAGTTGGATGATCAGCCATGATCATAATAAATGGCAGTGCAGGCTCGAAGGGCTGAATGGCCTACTCCTGCACCTATTTTCTATGTTTCTATGTTTCTATGTTTTCACTGCCAACTTTGATTCCCAAGATGTCTCTTATTTTTTGTAATATTCTTTCACTGTATAGTGGGCACGTGGCCAAGTGGTTAAGACATTGGACTAGCGACCTGAAGGTTGTGAGTTTGAGCCCCAGCAGAGGCAACATGTTGTGTCCTTGAGCAAGGCATGTAATCACACATTGCTCTGCGACAGCACTGGTGCCAAGCTGTATGGGTCCTAATGTCCTTCCCTTGGACAACATTGGTGTTGTAGAGAGGGGAGACTTGCAGCATGGGCAACTACTGGTCTTCCATACAACCTTGCCCAGGCCTGTGCCCTGGAGAGTGAAAAAAAAAAGCTTTCCAGGTGCAGAACCATGGTCTTGCAAGACTAACAGATGCCTTCTTTCACTGTACACATTAAATAAATCAGGGGAGAAAACACACCCTTGTCTAACGCCTCTTGATTTTCGTAAACTGACTCACTTCTCCATCTATTCTTACAGCGGCAGTTTGTTCCCAGTACAGATTTCTGATTAGGCAGAGGTCTTTAGATTATCCCATACTAATAGAGTAGGAATTCTTATGGATGAAAACATGGCAAAAAGTGTCTTAGGACATTGGGCAATATCAGAAAGAGCGCTCCTTGTTAGATTCAGAGGACAACAATTTGATTTAGCAATTATACAGGTATATGCACCAACAAAAATGGAACAAATGAAGATATAGATAAATTCTATGAAGAGCTTGAACAAGCAAAGAATGGATGGAAATCTCAAGATATTGTTATTGTCATGGGAGATCTACATGCTAACGTATGATAAGGTGCTGATGGAAATACCATAGGAAAATTTGGACTGGGGGAAGAAATGAAAGAGGTGAGAAATGGGCAGAATGGTGCAAGATGAATAATCAGGTCATTATGAATACCTACTTTAAAAACTATCCAAGATGCTTGTGGACCTGGAAAAGTCCAGGTGATGACAACAGAAATCAAACTGGCTTTATTACTATAAACCAAAGATTTAGAAACTCAGTGACTCAATGCAAAACATACCCAGGTGCAGACTGTAATAGTGACCATAAGTATGTCATGTGAAAGAAAAACTTAAAAAACTAAAGAAGCAAAAACCTGAACAATCCCTTGACTGCTCGCAATTAATTAAAGAAGAAAACTTAAGACAAAAATATACAATTGAAGTAAGGAATAGATTTCAAAGTCTAGAAATAGAATCTGTTGAAGATGATAGCAATCATATAGAAATGAAATTTAACTCTCTAAAGGATGCCTTAGTAGAATCAGCAAAGTCAGTGATTCCTAAAAAAGAAAAAAAGCACAAGGAATAAATGGATGACAGATGAAATCAAGAATCTAATGGAAGAAAGGAGACAGAAGAAAGCAAATCCTATAGAATATGTCGTTAGATAAAAAAGTTAAAAGCTTATGTCAAAAAGCCAAAGAGTGGTTAAACCAGGAATGTGAGCAAATAGAAAGAATCCCTATTACTGATCCAAAAAGGTTACATCAACAAATCAAGAATATCACTGGTAAGAAGCTCCTCTGTTCTTCAGGTGGATGTTTGAAAACAAAGGACGGTACCGTTATCATGGAAAAAGATGAGATTATGAACAGATGGACTGAGTATATTCAGGAATTGTTTGAAGACGATCAAGGCAAAAAACCAGAAATTAAGAAAAACATTGAAGGTCCAAGTATTTTAAAATCTGAAGTTCGTAATGCAATAAATAAGATGAAGAAAGGAAAGGCAGTAGGTCCTGATGAATTAGTAATAGAACAAATTATCACCCTTGAAGATTATGGAATTGAAAAACTTACTGATTTAATCAATGACATTTATAAGACTGGAATAATACCAGAAGAGATGAAAAATCAGTATTTATCACTCTTCCTAAGAAAGCTGGAGCAATAGGATGTGAATTACATGGGACCATAAGTTTAAGGAGTCACCAAGATACTTCTAAGAATTTTGATGACAAGAGCTAAAAGTAAGATACAAGCTGAAATAAGCAAAGAACAATGGTTTTCTGAAAGACAAAGGTACAAGAAACATAATATGGATGTTAAGGATACTATCAGAATGAGCTATTCAAGTGCAAAAAGATTTGTTTGTTTATTTTATTGACTACACAAAAGCATCTGATAAAGTGAAACACAATAAGTTATTTGAAATATTACAGAAAACTCTAGATCTAGATTCGAAAGACCTCCGCCTAATCAGAAAATGAACATACTTAAAGCATAACTTGGTCCTATGTTATACAATTCTTATTCCAATTTTTTTCATTGCAGAGAAAATTTTTCAGGTTGTATGGTAATTCATGTCTAAGTCTTCAAACAAACAGTTATTAATAATTAATATCAATTACAATTACTGTTGGTAGAAAAGAACCAGGAAACCCCTTTGCAAAATGACTCTAGACAAGAAATGTACAGAAAGCCATTCAGAACTGAGCCTGAAACACATTTGTTGGAAATAAATATAACTGTTATTACCATGCATTATGTCTGCTGACATTTTAATCATTATCAATAAATTTAAAGAAATAATTATCAAAACAAGCATTAAAATAGCAGGGTATTAGGACATAATGCGGTATGTGGAAACAGAAATATGAAGAAAATGCCAAAAGAACCTAAAGCATAAAGTAATATGATTCATAGTTTTTCTTAAAGGAAATGCTGTTTTGTGTTGCTAGTTTCTCGTAGTTTTACCAGAGTTCAGGGTACAGTAATGATAATCAAAAAACTGCAGATGATCTATGCTAATGTTTACTTGGACCTAGAGTAGTTACCAGCTGGATTTAAGGTTCTTCCAATAAGAGAGGGAAAATTATCATATATATTCACGCATCTTTCATCAGATCTTCTTCACGCTAGTTCCAACATTATCACGTATAAAATAACTGAAACTCGAAACTGAGAAGTAGTTACCTTTTAAACCTTTGATAATTTTCATTTCTAGGGTCATGTTCACCAGAATTGTGGCTGGTACTCTAAATCAGCGCAAATTAAAGTAAGAGATAGTAAAACAACAGAGAAACAGGCCCTTCTAGTCCATGCCAAAATAATTTAAACAGCCTACTCCCATTGATCTGCACTAGGACCATAGCCCTCCATACTCCTACCATCTATTTATCTATCCATTTGCTTAAAATGTTGAAATCAAGCTGATATGCATCACTTGTGCTGGCACCTCGGTCCACGACCTTCTGAGTGAAGAAGTTTCCCCTCATGTTCCTCTGAAACATTTCACCTTTCACCCTTAGTCCACGAGCTCCAGTTGTAGTCTCAGCCTATCCTCAGTGGAAAAAGCCTGCTTGCATTTATCCTATACCTTATTCATCTATAGACCATAAGACATAGGAGTAGAATTAGGCCATTCAGCCCATCAAGTCTGCTCTACCATTCCATCATGGCTGATTTCAGATCCCACTCAAACCCATACATCTGCCTTCTTGCTATATCCTTTGATGCCCTTAACCCATGTGTCCGGCATTTTCATGCTTTACAAGGTGCAGATTGGAAGTCTGAGTGGGGCACCACTCCTCGCACAGACTAGAGCAATGTGTGATTAAGTGCCTTGCTCAAGGGCACAAACACGCTGCCACAGCTGAGACTCGAACTAGCGACCTTGAGATAACTAGATGAACACCTTAATCACTTGCCCACGTGCCCGACAATGCCCGACGCAGGCCTCTCATGGTCTGAGTCGACGTTCCCTCCCCCCCTTAACCGATGACCTCTGGTTGCAATCTTACCCAACCTCAGTGGAAAAAGCCTGCTTGCATTTACCCTACCTATACCCCTCATAATTTGTACTCATCCATCACATCTCCCCTTAAGGTTCTTCCTTCTAAGGAATGAAGCCCTAACCTATTCAATCTTGATAACTCAGGTCCTCCAGTCCCAGCAACATCTTTGTAAATTGCCTATGTACTCTTTCAACCTTATTTATATCTTCCCTGTAGGTAGGTGACCAAAACTGCACACAATATTCCAAATCAAGCCTCACCAACATTTGAAACCTGATGAAGGGTCTTGGTCCGAAACGTAGACTGTACTCTTTTCCATAGATGCTGCCTGACCTGCTGAGTTCCTCCATCATTTTGTGTATGTTACCAACATCTTATACAACTTCAACATAACATCCCATCTCCTGTACTCAATACATTGACTTATGAAGGCCAACGTGACAAAGGTTTTCTTTGCATCCTATCTACCTGTGATGCCACTTCCAATGAATTATGGGCCTGTATTCCCAGATCCCTTTGTTCCAGCACCCTCCTCAGAGATTCACCATTCACTGTGTAAGACCCACCCTGACTGGTTCTCGCAAAGTGCAAAACCTCGGATTTGTCTGCTTTAAGTTCCATCTGTCATTTTTCAGCCCATTTTCCCAGCTGGTCCAGATCCCTCTGCAAATCGTGATTGCCTTCTTCGCTGTCCACTAATCCCCAATCTTGGTGTCATTCGGAAATCTACTGATCCAGTTATGTGCATTATCATCCAGATCATTGATACAGATGACAAACAATGGAACCAGCACCGATCAATGTTCCCTCTAATTTGTATGATTAATGTGTGCAAAACTCTTGAGTTGTTCAATTTTTTGCCCAATGACAGTATGGGGGCATATTGAATTTTAAATATAGAGGTATTCATTTTAACAGCTAGCAATACACTATCAATAAGAACTTTGATCTCCCTTGGGTTTGAACTTTTCACTCTCGTTGATCTGCACTCTCACAAAACTTACGCAGTGGTCCTGTAGTGGTTAATGAAGGATTTTTTTGTTGGAACTTTTGCACACCGTCCATATGTGATTTGCTTGCTAAATGACACCTTAAAAAGTCAAATTTCCAAATATCGCTCCGTTGCTTCCCACTTGCAAAGTCTCCACCAACTTTTATATCGTGACAATACACACAGGTAACACCAGTTTCTGTAGCTGTACAATCCTGACCTCATGATATTTCAGTGTAGCAGTTCCTGCTGGTTCATTAAGCCATTCTGCTTTAAATGAACTAGCAGTTCTTTTCCACGTCACGTCCTATGCTTCTTTGGAATTCAACATGGTGAATCAATAATTTCTTCAATAAAAACAGTATAAATAAGACAATTCCAAAATCTGCAGATAAATCATCGCAAACTCCACATTGTCAACACCATCCACGCCAGAAAATGGAAAAGGAAATGTGATTGTGTACGATCATGAAATATACTTAACATACCAACGAGGTAGAGGATGGCAACCTTTTGTGCACAGTTTAAATTCCTTTGTGCTCTAGTAACAAAAGATGTGAGCTCACACACACGTGCACACATTGGCACTGATCTGTGCAGCACACCACTAGTCACAGGCCTCCAGCCAGAGAAGCAACCATCTTCTACCACTCTTTGGCTTCTCCCACAAAGCCAGTATGTAATCCAATTTACTACCTCATATTGAATGCCAAGCAACTGAAACTTCTTGACAAACCTCCCATGTAGGACTTAGTCAAAAATCTCACTGAAGTGCACGGAGACAACATTCACCACTTTGTCTTCATCCACTTTCCTGGTAACTTCCTCAAAAAACTCTGTAAGATTGGTTAGACATGACCTACCATGCACGAAGCCATACTAACCATCCTTAATCAGTCCACATCTATCCACGCACTTAAAGTGGCTTTAAAAAGTATTCATCTGCTTTGGAAGTTTTTATGTTTTATCGTTTTACAACATGGAATCACATTGGATTTAATTTGGCTTTTTTGACACTGATCAACAGAAAAAAACTTCCATGTCAAAGTGAAAACAGATCTCTACAAAGTGATCTAAATTAATTACAAATATAAAACAAAAATAATTGATTGCATAAGTAGTCACCCCCTTCAAGACAAAATATAATAGATGCAGCTTTGGCTGTAATTATAGCCTTGAGTCTGTGTGGACAGGTTTGCACATCTGGACACCTCAATTTTTCCCCATTCTTCTTTACAAAATTGATCAAGCTTTGTGAAATTGCATGGGGATTCAAGTCCAGCCACAAATGGATTGAAATATGGATTCTGACTTGGCCATCCAGGACATTAACTTTGTTGTTTTTAAGCCATTCCTGTGTAGCTTTGGCTTTATGCTTTGGGTCATTGTCTTGCTGGAAAACCAATCTTCTCCCAATTTGCAGTTCACTAGCAGACTGCATCAGATTTTCCTCCAGGATTTCTCAGTATTTTGCTGCATTCATTTTACTCTCCACCTTCACAAGCCTTCCAGGGCCTGTTGCAGTGAACCATCCCCATAGCATGATGCAGCTGCCACCATGCTTCATGGCAGGATGGTGTGATTTAGATGATGTACGATGTTTGGTTTATGTCAAACATAGTGTTTAGCCTGATGGCCAAAAAGCTGAATTTTGAATTGAATTGAATTGACTTTATTTCTTACACCCTTCACATACATGAAGAGTAAAAATCTTATGTTACGTCCCCATCTAAATGTGCAATGTGCAATCATAGTAATTTATAATAAATGGAGCAATCAATGTAATATAGAGTACACTGAAATCAGCGTGAGTTCTTCAGTCTGATGGCCTGGTGGAAGAAGCTGTTGGTCCCGGCTTTTATGCTGTGGTACCATTTCTCAGATGGTAGCAGCTGGGATAGATTGTGGTTGGGGTGACTCGGGTCCATAATGATCCTACAGGCCCTTTTTACACACCTGTCCTTGCAGACGTCCTGAATCATGGGAAGTTTGCAACTACAGATGCGCTGGGCTGTCCGCACCACTCTCTGCAGAATCCTGCGATTAAGGGAAGTACAGTTCCCATACCAGGCAGTGATGCAGCCAGTCAGGATGCTCTCAATTGTGTCCCTGTAGAAAGTTCTTAGGATTTGTGGGCCCATACCAAACTTCCTCAACCGTCTGAGGTGAAAGAGGCACCTAGCTGGTGTGTACAGATCCATTGATGTCAATATGAGTTAGCCCATCTCCATTCCACCTGTAATCCACAACCAGCTCCTTTGCTTTTGCGACCTTGAGGGAGAGGTTGTTTTCTTGACACGAGTGTGTCAGAGAGATGATTTCTTCCCTGTAGGGCACCTCATTATTGTTTCAGATAAGGCCAGTCAATGTAGCGACGTCAGCAAATCTAATTTGGTTTCATCAGACCATGTAACCTTCTTCCAGCTGACTTCAGAGTATCCCACATGCCATCTAGTAAACTCTAGCTGAGATTTCATGTGAGGTTTTTTCAACAGTGGCTTTCTCCTTGCCACTCTCCCACAAAGCTGCGACTGGTGAAGCACCCGGGCAACAGTTGTTGTATGCGCAGTTTCTCCCATCTCAGCCACTGAAGCTTGTAACTCCTCCAGAGCTGTCCTAGGTCTCTTGGTGCCCTCCCTCACTTGTCCCCTTCTTGCACAGTCACTCAGTTTTTGAGGACAGCCTGCTCTAGGCAGATTTACTGCTGTGCTACATTCTTTAATTTTCTGATGATTGATTTAACTGTACTCCAAGGGATATTCAGTAACTTAGACATTTTCTTGTATCCATCTCTGACTTGTGCTTTTTAATAACCTTTTGGCGGATTTTCTTGTCCATTCACGTCCTGAGGCATTCATGTCCCAGCAACGGTGGTCCTCTATTTTTCAGTACATAGAAGTTCAGCTGCTGTGTTTTGTTTCCGTAGGTCACTGTCGCTTTAATTTTACCTTTGGGACGCACTTTCTGTCCTGTGTAAGACTTTAGCAGTAGTTTAGTTCATTTCAGAGGTATGTGAGAAAACTGTCGTTTGTAGTCGTGTACAGAGATCACTGTTAAATCTAAGCCTGTGTCCAACTCCATTTTCAGCCTCACACCTGCCACTTGTGGAGTGATCCTTATTATTCCTCGATCATCTGTCTCTTTCACGCTATGAAGTTGCAGACAAGACAAATCACTTTCATCTGAGTCGTTTTCATCAAAACTGCTTTCACTTTGTGTACATTGTTGTATTTTCCTTTCTGGGGTTTCTTGTTTCTCTGCATTTTGTCCTTTTTCTGCTGTTGACTAGCTTTGCATACTCTGCCAGTGATTATGATTATGAGGACACGCAGTCCCCTTTTATTGTCATTTAGTAACGAATGCATTAAGAAATGATAAAATGTTTTTCCAGAATGATATCACGAAAACACATGACAAACCGACTTAAAAAGTAACAAAAACCACATAATTATAACACATAGTTACAACAGTGCAAAGCAATACCGTAATTTGATAAGAACAGACCATGGCACAGTAAGAGTCTCAAAGTCTCTAGAATGTCCCATCATCTCACACAGACGGTAAACCTCCAGTGCCGCCAACTTGCCGATGCAGCACACTGGAAGCATCTGACCACAATCCAACTCTGAGTCCGTCCAAAAAACTTCGAGCCTCCAACCCACCTCTTCGACACTGAGCACTGAGCACTGTCTCTGCCGAGTGCTTCGACCCCGGCCCCAGCAACAGGCGATACGCAAAGCCGAGGATTTGGGGCCTTCCCCTCTGGAGATTCTCAATCACACAGTAGCAGCGGCAGCGAAGCAGGCATTTCAGAAGTTACTCCAGATGTTCCTCTGCATTTCTCATGGCTGTCTCCATCAAATCCCGATTGTTCACGGCCCCCTAGTTAACACATATTGATATCAATTCGGAACGGCCATGTGCGCTGCGTCGCGCCACCATCTTCTCCTCCCGTTTGCCACAGTTTCTGCATTCTTTGTCTTTAAACCAGCAGTCCTCAGGGCCATGTGACATATTCCCGCAACGGTAACATTTCTGTCTTTCATTTCTGCTCAGTGACATTTTATTTGTAGCATCTTCCAGAGATTTTTGCTGTATCTCAGAAGCACCCCGTGCTGCTGTTTCCGTTGATATTGCAATGTTCAGCGCCTTCTCTAAAGTAAGGTCTTTTTCCCACAGGAGCTTCTTCTGTGTGGTTTCACAGTGCATGCCACACACTACCCCATCCCTCAATGTGTTTGATAGACCAGCTCCAAATTGACAATGTTCTGATAATTTGCACAATTCAGCACAATATTCAGAAATGTTTTCATTTTTCTCTGATTCTGTTTGTGAAATTTAAATCTTTCAGCAATGACCAGCAGTTGGGGTTTAAATGCTGTTGGAGAGTGTCTACTATTTGCTTGAACGTTTTGTCAGCTGGCTTTTCAGGGGTTAACAAGCTCCGTAGCACCCCGTATGTTTTTGCTCCTATTACACTGAGTAAGACGCTGGCTTTCTTTTCATCATTAACACCGTTACCATCACAATATAACTCCACTCTTTCAATGTAAATTACCCAGTTTTCAATGCCACTATCAAATGCTGTAATGGTTCCAATCATCGCCATCTTAGTTATGTTAATTTAGCTCCATTTTCCCCTTGTTTTCTTTTTGACCCACGTGTCCTTTTTGCTAGCGCCAGGAGCGCACTCCGTCTAGATGTGTGCGTCGCTCCTTTTTATCTCCCTTCTGGGGCAGGCAGACCCTCAGCCCCTGGGGGTCAGCGCCGGCTGTGGTCTCACTGGACGTGCTGTGGCTCCGACTGTGTCTCTTGGTCTCCCAATGTTCCCGACCCCGGCTGTGCTCTGCCTCCTTCTCCCACTCCTTGGCTCGTTCTTTGCGCTCTTCTTCTTCCGAGTGTCATTATCAACTGAAACATGGTGTTCCGATACGACGTAGGTTCATTAACTTTGTCGCCAATTTGTTGTGTATGTGGCCTGGTTACACAACAATGCTTTTAATAAAAACACGGGAGATGGGAGCTAAGTTTCATGGTTCTTTACTGGCAGAATCCGAACTCAGCACACACGTACAGATCAATATGTGCCTAATAGTGCATGCAACAATGCGTCCCTACAGCATAAAGTAATCCCTTATTATACTGTAAGCTATACGGTACAACATAATCATTTTCTGTTGATATGTCTCAAAAAAGCCAAATTAAATCCACTGTGATTCAATGTTATAAAACAATAAAACATGAAAACTTCTGGGGGGTGGGTGAACACTTTTTATAGACACTGTAACACTTTATAGAATACTTTCTATAGACCCTGGTCCCTTAGAATACTGTACCTTCCAATAATTTTCCCAATAACTTTCCTATAATTATCTGGTTTATGTTTAGAGCCTTTCAGTACCTCTCCTGTCGCTAAGGATGATTTAAATATCTCTGTTAGAGCCCTGGCAGTTTCTATACTTGTCTCCTGTAGGGTCTGAGGGATTGTCAGGCCCTGGGGATTTATAAGACCATAAGACCATAAGACATAGGAGCAGAATTAGGCTATTCAGCCCAGCGAGTCTGCTCTTCCATTCCATCTGACCAGCCCCCACCTTAAATACACCCATGGACTTGGTCTCCAACACAGTCTCCAGCAGAGCATTCCACAGATTCACTGCTCTCTGGCTAAAAAAATTCTTCCTTACCTCCGTTCTAAAAGGTTGACCTTCAAGTTTGAGATGTGCCCTCTAGTTCTGGATACCCTGACCACAGGAAACATCCTCTCCACATCCACCTTATCTAGTCCTTTCAACATTTGGTGGGTTTCAATGAGATACCCTCGCATTCTTCTAAATTCCAGTGAGTAAAGACCCAAAGCTGCCAAACCTGTATATTAACCCCTTCATTCCCAGAATCATCCTCATGAACCTCCTCTGGACTCTCTCCAATAACAACACATCCTTTTTGAGATATGGGGCACAAAACTGTTGACAAGTACGGCCTGACTAGTGTCTTATAACGTGTCAGCATTATCTCCTTGCTTCTATATTCTATTCCCCTTGAAATAAATATGAACATTGCATTTGCCTTCTTTACCACAGGTTCTTAACCTGTAAATTAACCTTCTGGGAGGCTTGAACAAGGACTCTCAGTCCGTCCCTCTGCACCTCTGATGTTTGAGTTTTCTCCCCATTTAGATTATAGTCTGCACTATTGCTCCTTTTACCAAAATGCATTATCATTTATTTTCAAACACTGTATTCCATCTGCCACTTTTTTGCCCATTCTTCCAATGTCTGTCCTGCTGCAATCACATTGCTTCCTCAGCACTACCTACCTCTCCACCTGTCTTCATACCATCCCCAAACTTTTTCACAAAGCCATCAATTCCATTATCTGAATCATTGACAAACAATGTGAAAAGTTGTAGTCCCTGTGGAACACCATCTAATCACTGGCAGCCAACCAGCAAAGGCCCCCTTTATTCCCATTCATTGCCTCCTGCCTGTCAGCCATTCCGTTACCCATGCCAGTACCTTTCCTGTAACCCCTCAGGATTTTATCTTGTTAAACAGCCTCACGTGTGGCACCTTATCAAATACCTTTTGAAAATCCAAGTAAGTGACATTCACTTCCTCTCCTTTGTCCAACCTGCTTGTTATTTCACGAAGAACTCTAACAGATTTGCCAGGCAAGATTTCCTTTGACAGAAACCATGCTGACTTTGACTTATTTTATCATTAGTTCCAAGTATCCTAAAATCTCATCTTTAATAATAGACTCCCAACACTTTTCCAAGCACTGAAGTTTGGCTAACTGTCCTATAATTTCCTTTCTTTTGCCTTCCTCTCTTCTTAAAGAGTGGAATGGATATTATGGTCACTGCCTCCTAAGCAGTAATTTATGTAAGCTCCCGGATAAGATCTGGGTTATTAAACAACACCCAATGTATGATAGCCTTTCCCTTATTAGGCTCAAGCACAAGCTGCTCTAAAAATTCATCTCACAGATATTCAACAAATTCCTTCTCTTACCATCTGGCACTGACCTGATTTTCCTAATCCCCCTGCATTTTGACACTCCCAATTACAATTGTGAAGTTACCCTTCTTGCATGTCTTTTCCAGCTTCCTTTGCAATCTCAACCTCACATCCCTCAGACTGTTGGGTGGTCTGTAACATTACATCCCAACTCTTATACTCAATGCTCTGGTTTATGAAGGCCAGCGTACCAAAAGCTTTCTTCACCACCCTATCCACATGAGATTCCTTCAGGGAACTATGCCAAAGCAACCTCATATCTTCTTCTAGCTCTTCTAATTTCTTTCTTAAGATTCTTCTTACATTCTTTATATTCCTCGAGCATCTCATTTACTCCAAGCTGCCTATATTTATTGTAGATCTCTCTCTTTTTCCGAACTAAGTTTCCAATATCCCTTGAAAACCATGACCCTCTCAAACTCTTAACCTTTCCTTTCAACCTAACAGGAATATCAGGATTCTGTACCCTCAAAATTTCACCTTTAAATGACCTCCATTTCTCTATTACATCCTTCCCATAAAACAAATTGTCCCAATCCACTCCTTCTAAATCCTTTCGCATCTCCTCAAAGTTAGCCTTTCTCCAATCAAAAATCTCAACCCTGGGTTCAGTCCTATCCTTCTCCATAATTATATTGAAACTAATTTATATTGAAACTAGTTTATGAAAATCAAGAGAGACATTAGACAAGGGTGTGTTTTCTCCCCTGATTTATTTAATGTGTACAGTGAAAGAATATTACAAAAAATAAGAGACATCTTGGGAATCAAAGTTGGCAGTGAAAACATCAATAATTTCAGATATGCAGATGACACTGTGTTACTTGCAAGTACGGAGAAAGAACTACAAAACTTAATTGATATAATTGTTGAAGAAAGTGCAAAAATGGGTCTATCAACTGCAAAAAGACAATGTATGGTGATATCCAAAAAGGAGAATCCTATCTACAGGCTAAGAATAAATGGGGAAGACATAAAACAAATACAGAACTTTTGCTACTTAGGAAGTTGGGTGATGTCAGATGGCAGGTACGACATGGACATCAAAAGAATAGGGATGGCAAAAGACACCTTTACGAGAATGAAAAGTATACTGACCAATACTAAACTAGGCATGACAACCCGCCTCAGAGTACTGAAATGTTACGTTTATCCAGTTATGTTATATGGCTCAGAATGTTGGACAATATCTAGTAACATGAGGAAACGAATTGTAGCAGCAGAGATGTGGTTTTTGAGGAGGATGCAAAGAATATCATGGACAAAATGAATATTTAACAAGGATGTCATGAACAGAGCGAACACAAAAAGAGAAATAATGTATGAGATCATGAAAAGGCAACGTGACTTCATTGGACATGGAGTTAGGAAAGAGGAGTTAGATTGCATGGTAATTATGGGAAAGATTGAAGGGAAGAAAGCAAGAGGAAGGCAAAGACAAATGATGATGGAGACAGCAGCCAGAGAACTGGAAATGAACCTTTAAGGCTTTAAGGTAAGGGGTGGGAAGTTCAAGGGGGATATTAGAGGAAGGTTTTTTATTCAGAGAGTGGTTGGTGCGTGGAATGCACTGCCTGAGTCAGTGGTGGAGGCAGATACACTAATGAAATTTAAGAGACTACTACTAGACAGGTATAGGGAGGAATTTAAGGGGTCTGCATAACATTGTGGGCCGAAGGGCCTGTACTCTGCTGTACTGTTCTATGTTCTATGAATACCAATGAATTGATCCACTTGACCCCAAACAGGAGTGTGTGGGCCATTGCAGTCAAAGCTTAAACTGGGCACGGCACTTGATGATGATGATGTTTGCACTCCAAATGTGAACTGCACAAGCTCCATTTTTTCTAAAAGGACAGGTGGGAGATGTTACTCACTATATCAGCTGCTTTCAGGCAGGTAGATAAATATCCAACTCCTGAAAGGATACAGATAAAATTCTCAATGATTTGGTAATTAAATATACCAAAAAATATGGTGCAGAACAGAACAAGTTAGCTTTGTGCTTCTTGTTACATTCAGAACAGTTGTGAGTGCTATTTGATAGTCTTCTGTTATTCCAGGGAATAGGATGGAAATCAGGAATGGAAACCATCTTATCACCAACCACTGGACGTTGACAGAGGGAGATGATTGGGAATGTGATGTATCCATGGGTAAAACACCAGCCAAAACTGATATTGTCATACAAACTTTGCTCAATTTCATTGGTATGAGAACACCACTCATGGGAAGTCACTACCTTTCTGCAGAAAGGTAAACCATCACAATAACTTATAAAGCATAATTATGTGCAGAAAGGTCTGTTCTCTGGTTCTTTGGCTGTTGTGTATCGGAGAATACAACCATCTGGATGAGAAGCAAAATGTTAAAACAAAATATTTAATTCACAGTTATAACATTAGATTTCAATGTATTGCATTCCTTATTTTAAGCACTTAACCAGCAGGTAAAACATTTGCATTGATCAGGCTTCTGATCATGTTGGGTGCCAACATTTATGTTTAACAATGATATGCACAAAGCAACCCGGCAATCTGACTCTGTCCCTCTTTCACAGCCCTCTATTGTAATAAAGTTCATCTTCGGTTGTTGAAGACTGAATTGAAGGTTCCAGTTTGCTCCTGTTTATCTGAAATAAACTCAAAACAAAACATATTTAGTTTGTAAAGTGCAATTCAATCTTTTTGTTTTCTCTTTACTCCCTGCTATGATTCCACATCCTCATTTGGGACTGTACATGGTTTCAAGGGCATGGATACCCATCTGCTTCCTCTGGAACAGGGGTTCCCAATCCTTTTTATGCCATGGACCTTTACCATTAACCAAGTAGTCCGTGGACCCCAGGTTGGGAACCCCTGCTCTTGGAAGGTTTGGTGAATGACTGCACCAAGATATGAACCGCGGAAGTGGAACACTTACCGATCCTGTGACACCTGGTAGGGTGTCAACCATATTCACTTTCTTCCCTTTCCCACCAGGGTAACTGACATCTGTGACAATTACCTCAGTATCATTTGAAGTGCAATTTAAAATATCAACACAAGCAAAGAGCAAATCTTGAGAGCTCCTTGACTCCTGGAATCATAGGAAACTACAGCACAGAAACAGGCCCTTTGGCCCATTTAGTCCGTGCCAAACCATTTAAACTGCCTAATCCCATTGATCTTCACACGGACCATAGGCCTTTATACCTCTCCCATCCATTAATCTATCCAAATTTCTCTTAAATGTTGAAATTGAACCCACATCCACCACTTGCGCTGGGAGCTCATTCCACACTCTCATCACTCTCTGAGTGAAGAAGTTTCCCCTCATTTTCCCCTTAAACATTTCACTTTTCACCCTTAATCCATGACCTCCAATTGTAATCACACCCAACCCTCAGTGGAAAAATCTGGAATTATCTATGCCTCCCATAATTTTGTATATATCTATTAAATCGCGACCCCCCCCCCCCCCAAATCTTCTGTATTCCAGGGAATAAAGTTTTAACCTATTCAATCTTTCTATACAACTTGGGTCCTCCAGTGTCAGCTACATCCTTGTAAATTTTCTCTGTACTCTTTCAACCTTATTTACATCTTTCCTGTAGGTAAGTGACCAAAACTGCACGCAATATTCCAAATTAGGCCTCACCAATGTTTTATACAACTTCAACATAACATCCCATCTCCTGTACTTAATACTTGGATTTATGAAGGCCAATGTGCCAAAAGCTTTCTTTACAACCCTATCTACCTGTGAAGCCACTTTCAATGAATTATGTACCTGTACTCCCAGATCCCTTTGTTCTACTACACTCCTCAGTGCCCAGCCGCTCACTGTGTAAGACCTCCCCTGATGGTCCTCTCAAAGTGCAAACATCTCATACTTGTCTGCATTAAATTCCATTTGCCATTTTTACAGCAAGTCCAGATCTGGCTGCAAGCTCTGATAGTCTTCCTGAAAACTCATTGCCAACAGAAAAGAACTGGTACAGATTGAGCTGTTGAAACATAGATATATCCCATTTCTAAATCTACAAACATCCCTCTTCAAACTCAGATTCATAAATGTTTACATTAAATCCAGCTGTCCCACACAATGAGCCCAAACACTAAATGCTACTATATAATCTATCATCAGGGGCTTCTTAAAATGAGCCAAATCCACTGACTATTTTATCCTTCCTTTCATATCCTTATTAGGTTGTACCCTGTTTTCAACTGTGTATTCCTGTCCCTACTAAGTTATGTTTTTGTGTTTATCAAATGCATAAAGTATGTTAACGTTTTGTACCTCAATCAGTGCTTTTAACATTTACATTTCTCAGAGTTATTATACCTTAAAACAATCTTTCTCCGAAACAGAAGAAATATTGGAAATAAGGAAGGTTGACAAGGGTCATTTTCAGCTTTCCCCCTCCTTCTCCCCTTAACCATGTTACGGGTTTATATCAGTGGTATTCAAGATTTTCTACCTGGGCCACTTTGTAGCTGCCGAAGCCTTCAACAGCACAGCAGGGGAGTAAGAGGCTGCAAACTGCAAATCTCCCAGAAACCTTTTGCAACTATGCATATGGCCTGGGAATGTCAGAACTAGATAAATTTAATATTCCATTATCAAATATGCACTTAAATTACAGCAAGTTATTATAGAAATATGAAGTGGAGAATGAATCTGAAGAATCTCTAGATAGGTCAAAATGTCTGTTTCTGTGCTGTACTTTTCTATGACTCTAAGTCACAGATACTCGAGGAATCCCTGTTGGAAACGATTTGTGAAAATCACAGGAAAATATTAATTCTAAGGGATTAATACAACTATTGGAAGTACACAGAGTAACAGGACATGCTACGTTGAGGGAATACTCTGTTGCTGCAGAAAGCATAGTAACAGTTGCAAGCTGCCCCCAGCACATCTCGGACTGCAATGATCGTTGAAGCAAACAATACATTTCACTGAATGCTTCGATGTGCATGTGACAAATAACGCTACTCTTTAAAAGGTCAAATACAAAATGTTAAATCAGGACATACCTTCCCCATCTGAGGATACAAGCTAAAGGAAACAGGTATCATTAATCCGAGGATCAAGGAAGTCATTACAAGTCTAGAAGAAGCAAGAGCAAATGGAAATCTCCTTATGAAATTTGTCCTAGAGAGAAAGAGCATTTAATTGTGATAAAAATGTATTATCCAAAAACCAATTTATAAATTTACCCTGTCTACTACCCTCAGCTTGCCCTAAGTTTCCTGACCAATGCTCTGTTATATATTTCAGTGATTCTATTTATTTGGTCAGTTTTATCTGGTACTTAAGGCAGATGAGACTTTAGATCTATTGATATTCTTTAACCAAAACCATGTCTCTGTCCCTTTCTATAGAACTCTTTCCATTTATCCATGATTTATCAATATCAAAATGGATAGTAAAAGTTTTTTCAAGTATGTTAAAAATAAAAGAGAAATGAGAGTAGATATAGGACCACTAGAAAATGAGGCAGGAGAAATAATAGCGGGGAACAAGGAGATGGCTGATAAACTAGATGAGTATTTTATATCATTCTTCACTGTGGAAGACACTAGCAGTATGGCTGGTGTTGTAGTGTCTGAAGGAAGAGAAGTGGGTGCAGTTACTGTTACAAGAGAGAAGGTGCTCAAAAAGCTGAAAGGTACATAAGTCACCCAGACCAGGGAACTGCACCCTAGGGTTCTGAAAGATGTAGCATTAGAGATTGTGGTGGCATTAGAAATGATCTTTCAAAAATTATTGGACTCTGGCATGGTGCCAGAGGACTGGAAATTTGCAAATGTTACTTCCCTCCTTAAGAAAGGAGGAAGGCAGCAGAAAGGAAATTATAGACCAGTTAGCCTGACCTCAGTGGTTGGGAAGATGTTAGAGTCAATTGTTAAGGATGAGATGATGGAATACTTGGTGACTCAGGACAAGATAGTACAAAGTCAGCATGGTTTCCTTCAGGGAAAATCCTGCCTGATGAACCTGCTGGAATTCTTTGAGGAGATTACAAGTAGGATAGATAAAGGGGTTGTAGTAGATGTTGTATATTTGGACTTTCAGAAGGCCTTTGACAAGGTGCTACACATAAGGCTGCTTACCAAGTTGAGAACCCACTGTATTACAGGAAAGCACTGGCATGGTTCGAGCATTGGCTGCTCGGTAGGAGTCAGTGAGTGGGAATAAAAGGATCATTGTCTGGTTGGCTGCCTGTGACTAGTGGTGTTCCACAGGGGTTGGTGTTGGGACCACTTCTTTTTATGCTGTATATCAAAGATTTAGATGATGGAATAGATGGCTTCTTGCCAAGTTTCTGCTCCTATGTCTTACGGTCTATGGTCTTATGGTCTGGAACTTGCCTAGTGACTCTTTGTCATTTTTATACACACCATTTAAAATAAATATTTACTCATTCCATATGATCATAAAACTATGACACAGAAGCAAAATTAGGCCATTTGGCCCATCAAGTCTGCTCCACCATTCAATCATGGCTGATCCATTTTTCCCCTCCTCAGCCCCACTCCCCAGCCTTCTCTCTGTAACCACTGATGCTGTGTCCAGTGAAGAACCAATCAAGCTCTGCCTTAAATAATCCCAATGACTTGACTTCCACAGCTGCCTGTGGTAATAAATTTCACAAATCACACTCTGGCTAAAGAAATTTCTCCGCATCTGTGTTTTAAATGGATGCCCCTTTACCTGAGGCTGTGCCCTCTTGTCCTAGACTCTCCCATCATGGGAAACATCCTTTCCACATCTACTCTGTCTAGGCCTTTCAACATTCAAAAGGTCTCAATGAGATCTCCCCCACCCATCCTTCTAAATTCCAGCTAGTACACACCCAGAGCCATCAAACATTCCTTGTATGATAACCCTTTCTTTCCTGGAATCATCCTTGTGAACCTCTCCTGAATCCTCTGGACCCTCTCCGATGCCAGCACATTGTTTCTTAGCTGAGGAGCCCAAAACTGTTCACAGTACTCAAGGTGAGGCCTCACCAGTGCCTTATAACGCCTCAAATCCTTGCTCTTGTACTCCAGACCTCTTGAAGTGAATGCTAATATTGTATTTGCCTTCCTCACCACCAAATCTACCTGCAAGTTAACCTTTAGGGTGTTCTGCACAAGGACTCCCAAGTCCCTTTGCATCTCAGATTTTTCAATTTTCTCTCTGTTAAGAAAACAGTCTGCTCATTTATTTCTACTTCCAAAGTACATGACCATGCATTTTCCAACATTGTATTTCATTTGCCACTTTCTTGCCCTTTCTCTTAATCTCTCTAAGTCCTGCAGCGTACCTGTTTCTTCAACACTATATATGCCCCTCCACCAATCTTCATATCATGAGCAAACATGGCAACAAAGCCATCTATTTCATCATCTAAATCTTTGATATACAGCATAAAAAGAAGTGGTCCCAACACCGACCCCTGCAGAACACAACCAGTCTCCGGCAGCCAACCAGACAAGAATCCTTTTATTCCCACTCGCTGCCTTCTTCCAGTCAGCCAATGCTCTAACCATGTTAGTAACTTTCCTGTAATACCATGGACTCTTAACTTAGTAAGCAGCCTTGTGTGGCACCTTGTCAAAGGTTTTCTGAAGTGCACTGACATACATGAAGACAATAGCTTGGTACATGGAAAAAATGGCTTACAAAGATACAGTTACTGAGTGGTATTACACTTCAAACTGAAATTCTGCACTAGCAGCTGACAGTAAAAATCCCCACATTGGGAGTTCACCATCTCAACCAGAGCTTCTTGGGAAATACTTTCAAATACTGCCAAGATAGAAGTACTTTCACCAGCAAGGATGGAGAATTAACAAAGCAAGCCATCCCACAGTGGTGGGAGACGACGTGATCTTCCTGTTGTTCTTTCGTCTGCTGCAGAACAGCTGAACACTGTGAAGGCAGCACAAAATATTGAAAATAAAATCAAATCCACCATTTAAATAGACATATTGCCCAATTTTATCAAAACCAACTATCATATGACTGTAAGGGGAAGAATGCAGGAAAACACATTATACTGCAATGCAAAAATAATGAAAGAAATATCCCATACCTTTGCAAATAGCTAACAATCATGTTTGGTGCAGCAACTGTGGTTCCAATTAATACAGCTCTGGAAACTGCCGTGTCTTTTACTGCCTAGAAGGAAAAATAAACCTTGAAAACTCTTGTAGTCTTTTAAAGTCTCTTGAATTTGACTCATATGATCACTTAACTCTTTTTAATGTTCAGACACAGCAATATCTGCAGAGTTTTGTGACTAATGTCACCAGATAGTAATTAGGCTATCTCTGGTTTATTTTCTTTCTGTAATCTAGGGAAGCTAAGAACTACAGTCTAGACATAGTAGAACAGAATGGGTAGGTCATATTACTCAAGCTTGCACTGTCTTTCAGTAAGATAGGTCATCGGTCTCAGCTCCCACTTCACTGCCTATTCCCATTCCCTCAATTCTTTGGAGATGAAAATCTTCTCTTTGCAACTGCAGCTCGTCAGTAGACAATTAAGATCATACGACATAGGAGCAGACTAGGTCATTCAACCCATCGAGTCTGCTCCACCATTCCATCATGGCTGATCCCGGATCCCACTCTACCCCATGCCCTAACTGATCAGGAAATGATCAACTTCCACCTTAAATATCCACAGGGACTTGGCCTCCACCGCAGTCTGTAGCAGAGCATTCCATAGATTTACTACTCTCTGGCTAAAAAAATTCCTCCTTACCTCTTTTCTAGAGGCACCCCTCAATTTTGAGACTCTGTCCTCTAGTTCTGGATACCCCACCATAGGAAACATCCTCTCCACATCCACATTATCTAGTCCTTTCAACATTCAATAGGTTTCAATGAGATCCCACCACATTCTTCTAAATTCCTGTAAATATAGGTCCAAAGCTGCCAAATGCTCCTCAAATGTTAACCCCTTCATTCCTGGAATAATCCTTGGGAACCTCCTCTGGACTCTCTCCAATGACAATACACCCTTTCTGAGATATGGAGCCCAAAACTGTTGACAATACTGTAAATGCGGCCTGGAGACTGAACATTATCTCGCTTTTATACTCTACTCCCCTTGAAATAAATGCCAACATTGCATTTTCCTTCTTTACCACAGGCTCAACCTGTAAATTAACCTACTGGGAGTCTTGCACAAGGCGTCCCAAGTCCCTCTGCACCTCTGATGTTTGAACCTTCCCCCGATTTAGATAGTAGTCTGCACTATTGTTCCTTTTACCAAAATGCATTATCAGACATTTCCCAACACTGTAATCCATCGGCCACTTTCTTGCCCTTTCTTCCAATTTGTCTAAGTCCTGATGCAATCGCATTGTTTCCTCAGCACTACCTAACCCTCTGCCTATCTTATCATCTGCAAACTTTGTCAATGATTTAGATAATGGAATTGATGGCTTTGTGACAAACAATCTGAAAAGCAGCAGTCCCAATACTGGCCTGAGGAACACCACTAGTCACTGGCAACCAACCAGAAAAGGCCCCTTTTATTCCCACTCACTGCTTCCTACCTGTCAGCCATTCCTCTATCCATGCCAGTATCTTTAATGACATTGGATTTTATCTTGTTAAGCAACCTCATGTGTGGCATCTTATCAAACACCTTCTGAAAATACAAGTAAATGACACCCATTGCCTCGCCTTTGTCTACCCTGTTTGTTACTTCCTTAAAAAACTCTAACAGATTTGTCAGGCAAGAGTTCCCTTTGCAGAAACCATGCTGATATATGACTTATTTTATCATTAGTCTCCAAGTACCTGAAACCTCATCCTTAATAACAGACTCCAACACTTTCCTAACCACTGAGGTTAGGGTAACTGGCCTATAATTTCCTTTCTTTTGCCTTCTTCCCGTCTTAAAGAGTAGAGCGACATTTGCAATCTTCCAGTCCTCTGGGACCATGCCAGAATCAAGTGATTCTTGAGAGACCATGACCAGTGCATCCACTGTATCTTCAGCAACCTTTCTCAAGACTCTGGGATGTAACCCATCTGGACTGGGTGACTTATCCACCTTAAGACTTTCCAGTTTGCCTAGCACTTTTTCCCTTTGTAATAGCAATGACACTCACAGACCTCTGGCACACTGCTAGTGTCTTCCACAGTGAAGACTGCTGAAAAGTACCCATTCAGTTCATCTGCCATTTCTTTGTCCCCATTACTACCTCTCCAGTATCATTTCCAGTGGTCCACTATCAACTCTCACCTCCTTTTTACTCTTTATACAACTGAAAAAAACTCTTGGTGTCCTGCTTTATATTATTGGCTAGTTTGCCCTCAGATATCATCTTTTCTTTTCCTATAGCTTTTTAGTTGTCTTTTGTTGGATTTTAAAAGCTTCTTAATCATCCAACTTTCTACTCATTTTTGTAACCTTATATGTCCTTTCCTTTCCTTTTATGCAGTCCTTAACTTCCTTTGTCAGCCACGGTTGCCTACCACTGCCATTTGAGAACTTCTTCCTATGTGGGATGTACCTATCCTGCGCCTTGTGAATTATTCCCAGAAACTTTAGCCATCTCTGCTCTGCTGTTAGTATCCTCCTCCAATCCACCTGGGAAAGCCCCTCTCTCATGCCTCTGCAATTCCCTTTATTCCATTGCGACACTGATACATATGACTTATGCTTCTTCTTCTCACAGTGTAGTATGAATTCAATCATATAATGATCACTGCCTCCCTAAGGGTTCCTTTATGTTCCTCCCTAATAAGACTGGGTTATTACACAACACTCAGTCTAAGATACACTTTCCCCGAGTAGGCTTGAGCACAAGCTGCTCTAAAAAGCCATCTTGTAGACATTCAACAAATTCCCTTTCTACATTGACCTTTATTACCTGCCTTTTCCAGCTCCCTTTGCACCCAACTGTGGCCTTTTTTCAGCCACAACTCAGTGATGCCCTCAGCATCATACTGACCAATCTCTAATTGCGCCACGGGTTCGTCCACCTGATATCAAATGCTACACGCATTTAAATACACAACCTTCAGTCCTATATTCTTTGCCTTTTGAATTTTGCCTCTGTGGTACAATTTAACTCTTTGCTCTGTTTGCATTTGAACCTAATTGTCAGTTTGTCCTTCCTTACATTCATGTTACACCTATCATCTGCTTGTAAACCTGCTGGCTCATCCTCAGCTCTGTCATACTGGTTCCCATCCCCATGCCACATTAGTTTAAACCACTCCCCAACAGTTTTAGTAAATCTACCCACAAGAATATTGGACTTCCTTGGATTCAAGTGCAACCCATCCCTTCTGTACAGGTCCTGCCAACCCCAGGAGAGGTCCCAATTATCCAAGATCCCTGCCCCCTGCTCTAATTCTTCAGCCACATATTTATCTACCGCCTCATTCTATTCCTATCCTCACTGTCATGTGGCACAGGCAGTAATCCTGAGATTACTACCTTTGAGGCCCTGCTTCTCAGCTTCCTTCCTAACTTCCTATATTCTTTTTTCTGGACCACTTATCTTTTTCTTCCTATGTCGCTGTTACCAATATGTACTTCCACTTCTGGCTGCTCACCCTCCCTTTTTACGATATTGTGGACGTACCCAAAACATCTCGGACCCTGGCACTGGGGAGGTAATTCTACTGGTTCACAACTCTGTGAGAAGAAATTGCTCTTCATCTCCTGTTCTCAGATAGAAAGTTTATCCATGTTCCCTAAGTTTATGCTCCGCCAACAGAAACGTTCTATCAAGGCCCTCAGAATCTTACAATCTTCATTAAGTTTGCCTCTTATATTTCTCAACTCTAGAAGAGATCAGCCAGTTCATCCAGTCCATCCTCACAAACGAAACCTTTATCCTGGGAATCAATCAGGTTTTATTGACCTAATATGAATTTGGGAACCTCAGATTTGTTCTTGCTGATTTTCGTAACAATGTGATACTGAAGGATGCCGATGGCTGAAGCTTGCCCGCAAAAAGGCGGAGCTTAGGAGGGCGAATGGTGCCTAATGGCGACTCCTTTGCTCGCATCTTCGGAAACAACTCTATTTCCATCTTAAGTATCTCCATTTTTCCCTTTCAGGGAGTGACCTGGAGTTACATGCTGACTGTGGTTCTTTGTGGGAATGGGACTCGCTCTCGAGGTTCCACAACTGGCCGTTGTTTGGCATGCCAAAGGCTTGGCCCAAGAGTCCGGCTCGGATTCGGAAGCCTAGAATCTCGGGGCTCTGGACATGGGCGGATCGAAGGTCAGTGGCATGACAGGAGACCCGTATGCCATTGGGCGAGTCCAAATATCTATGGCTGTGTGCCTGAAGACCTGGGATCTTTGTGATCTTCAGGCACAGAGCTCGAGAAAAGCGACGTAACAGACTTTTAACATCATAAACCAGTGGGTTGTTTGTTATGTCTCCCCGCTCGCTGGGAAAATGGAGTCACCTCTTTTTCCCTTATTAGGGAGAGAGTGAACCTGCGGTATGTTGAATACCGGGTGAAAACTGAAGTCTTTGGGGTAACTGCAAATCTGTGTCTTTGCTATTGCTTTGCTCACGCTTCAGTGCTCGGTTGCGGATGCTTACGTCGATCCTTTTTTTTGCCGGTGGAGGAAGGGGGGGATTGTTGCTTGCTGCCACTTACGCACAGGAGGGGGGAACTGGGGGGGACTTTGGAGTTCTAACATTTAGCTGTCGTGAATTCTCCGGGGCACTCCTCTGTTTTCGTGGATAGTTGTGAAGAAAAAGCATTTCAGGATGTATATTGTATCCATTTCTCTGATATTAAATTGTATCTTTGAACCTTGAAATGTTTTTCACCTGTCAACTCAATGGCATATTTTCCTGTTTCAAACTGAGTGCAATTTTACCACATACTTTGGCGAGTACTGAACTCACAAACTTAATCTGTAAGTTAGTCCAGGATGACAATCTCTAAACTCTTACCTTAGTTCCAGCTGCTTGGGAGACTCCGACAACATTGCCATTTTTGTCCGTAAGTTCAATGCCTTTCGCAAATTCGGATCCTCTAACTGCAGCCACATTGACAGCACTTGCAATTGCTGTGAGGAAAGATAGCACCAACACAGTACAGGAGTAATTTTATGTATTACACTGTACTGCTGTCTCAAAAAAAAAACAAATTTCATGACATATGTGAGTGATGATAAACTTGCTTCTGATATGGGTCTCTGTTGTGGACTGAGAGTGGGAAGGTAGCGGCGGGGGGCATGGGGTGGTGGAAGTCATGGTTGGGAGATGGAGAAGGGAGAGGGGAGGGAGCCAGAGGCACCAAAGGCATGCTCTGCAATGATCAATATACCAATTGTTTGGAATTAGGTGACCTTTGCCTTGTGTCTCAAGGCTGGATCTGTCTGCAGCACCACCATCCCCCACCTCAGCACTCCTTCTCTGCCACCAGGCTTACACCCCTCGCGCAGCAACCCATCCTGCCCATTCCTAACGTCCTTTCCTTCTGCCCGATTTACAAATTCAGTCCTCACTCCACCTTGACAAATGTAGTACTGTGCAAAAATCTTAGACACCCGAGCTATATATATATGTGCCCAAGACTCTTGCACAGTATTGTACTTCCTCAAATACGTGAATATAGAATTATGAGGGGTATAGGCAAGGTAAATACAAGTTTTTTTTCCCCATTGAGCTTCAGTGAGACAAGAACCAGATGTCAAAGGTGAAATGTGAAATGTTTAAGGGAACATAAGAGAGAACTTCTTCACTCACAGGGTGGTGAGAGTGTGGAACGAGCTGCCAGCAAAAGTGGTAAATGTGGGTTTGATTTTAACACTTACCATAGGACATAGAATAGTACAGCACAGTACAGGCCCTTCGGCCCACAATGTTGTGTCGACCCTCAAACCCTGCCTCCCATACAACCCCCCACCTTAAATTCCACTATGTACCTGTCTAGCAGTCTCTTAAATTTCACTAGTGTATCTGCCTCCACCACTGACTCAGGCAGTGCATTCCACGCACCAACCACTCTCTTTGAGTAAAAAACCTTCCTCTAATATCCCCCTTGAACTTTCCACCCCTTACCTTAAAGCCATGTCCTCTTGTACCAAGCAGTGGTGCCCTGGGGAAGAGGTGCTGGCTATCCACTCTATCTATTCCTCTTAATATCTTGTATACCTCTATCATGTCTCCTCTCATCCTCCTTCTCTCCAAAGAGTAAAGCCCGAACTCCTTTAATCTCTGATCATAGTGCATACACTCTAAACCAGGCAGCATCCTGGTAAATCTCCTCTGTACCCTTTCCAATGCTTCCACATCCTTCCTATAGTGAGGTGACCAGAACTGGACACAGTACTCCAAGTGTGGCCTAACCAGAGTTTTATAGAGCTGCATCATTACATCGCAACTCTTAAACTCTATCCCTCGACTTATGAAAGCTAACACCCCATAAGCTTTCTTAACTACCCTATCTACTTGTGAGGCAACTTTCAGGGATCTGTGGACATGTACCCCCAGATCCCTCTGCTCCTCCACACTACCAAGTATCCTGCCATTTACTTTGTACTCTGCCTTGGAGTTTGTCCTTCCAAAGTGGACCACCTCACACTTCTCTGGGTTGAACTCCATCTGCCACTTCTCAGCCCACTTCTGCATCCTATCAATGTCTCTCTGCAATCTTTGACAATTCTCTACACTATCCACAAGACCACCAACCTTTGTGTCGTCTGCAAACTTGCCAACCCACCCTTCTACCCCCACATCCAGAACGTTAATAAAAATCACGAAAAGCAGAGGTCCCAGAACCCAGGACTAGTGGGACACCACTAGTCACAACCCTTCAATCCAAATGTACTCCCTCCATCACGACCCTCTGCCTTCTGCAGGCAAGGCAATTCTGAATCCACTGCACTACCCTCATCTATATGCCTGGTCACCTCCTCAAAGAACTCTATTAGGCTTGTTAGACACAATCTGCCCTTCACAAAGCCATGCTGACTGTCCCTGATCAGACAATAATTCTCCAAATGCCCATAGATCCTATCTCTAAGAATCTTTTCCAACAGCTTTCCCACCACAGATGCAAGGCTCACTGGTCTATAATTGAACAAGGGGACAACATTCACCTCCTTCCAATCCTCCGGTACCATTCCTGTGGACAACGAGGACGTGAAGATCCTAGCCAGAGGCTCAGCAATCTCTTCCCTCGCCTCGTGGAGCAGCCTGGGGAATATTCCATCACGCCCCGGGGACTTATCCATCCTAATGTATTTTAACAACTCCAACACCTCCTCTCCCTTAATATCAACATGCTCCAGAACATCAACCTCCCTCACATTGTCCTCACCTTCATCAAGTTCCCTCTCATTGGTGAATACCGAAGAGAAGTATTCATCGAGAACCTTGCTCACTTCCACAGCCTCCAGGCACATCTTCCCACCTTTATTTCTAATTGGTCCTACCTTCACTCCTGTCATCATTTTGTTCTTCACATAATTCAAGAATGCCTTGGGGTTTTCCTTTACCCTCCTGCCAAGGCCTTCTCATGCCCTCTTCTTGCTCTCCTCAGCCCCTTCTTAAGTTCCTTTCTTGCTACCCTACATTCCTCAATAGACCTATCTGACCCTTTCTTCCTAAACCTCATGAATGCTGCCTTCTTCCACCTGACTAGATTTTCCACCTCACCAGTCACCCACGGTTCCTTCACCCTACCATTCTTTATCTTCCTCACCGGGACAAATTTATCCCTAACATCCAGCAAGAGATCCGTAAACATTGACCACATGTCCATAGTACATTTCCCTGCAAAAATATCATCCCAATTCACACCCGCAAGTTCTAGCCTTATAGCCTCATAATCTGCAATTCTCCAATTAAAAATTTTCCGGTCCTCTCTGATTTTACCCTTTTCCATGATAATGTTAAAGGCCAGGAAGCAGTAGTCACTGTCTCCCAGATGCTCACCCATTGAGAGATCTGTGACCTGACCCGGTTCGTTACCTAATACTAGATCTAGTATGGCATTCCTCCTAGTTGGCCTGTTAACATATTGTGACAGGAATCCATCCTGGACACACTTAACAAACTCTGCCCTGTCTAAACCATTGGAACTAATCAGGTGCCAATCAATATTAGGGAAATTAAAGTCACCCATGATAACAACCCTGCTATTTTTAAACCTTTCCAAAAACTGCCTCCTAATCTGCTCCTCAGTATATCTGCTGCTACCAGGGGGCCTATAGAATACTCCCAATAGAGTTAAAAGGACCCTGCGACATTATACACCCTTTCTGTAGCTGTAATAGTATCCCTGACCAGTAATGCCACCCTACTCCCCTTTCTCCACCCTCTCTATCCCTTTTAAAGCACTGAAATCCAAAAATATTGAGAATCCATTCCTGCCCTGGTGCCAGCCAAGTCTCTGTAATGGCCACTACATCATAGAAACATAGAAAATAGGTGCAGGAGTAGGCCATTCGGCCCTTCGAGCCTGCACCGCCATTCAGTATGATCATGGCTGATCATCCAACTCAGAACCCTGTACCAGCCTTCCCTCCATACCCCCTGATCCCTTTAGCCACAAGGGCCATATCTAACTCCCTCTTAAATATAGTCAATGAACTGGCCTCAACTGTTTCCTGTGGCAGAGAATTCCACAGATTCACCACTCTCTGTGTGAAGAAGTTTTTTCTCATCTCGGTCCTAAAAGGTTTCCCCTTTATCCTTAAACTGTGACCCCTCGTTCTGGACTTCCCCAACATCGGGAACAATCTTACTGCATCTAGCCTGTCCAATCCCTTTAGAATTTTATACGTTTCAATAAGATCCCCGTTCAATCTTCTAAATTCCAGCAAGTATAAGCCTAGTCGATCCAGTCTTTCATCATATGAAAGTCCTGCCATCCCAGGAATCAATTTGGTGAACTTTCTTTGTACTCCCCCTATGGCAAGAATGTCTTTCCTCAGATTAGGGGACCAAAACTGCACACAATACTCCAGGTGTGGTCTCACCAAGGCATTCTACAACTGCAGTAGTACCTCCCTGCTCCTGTACTCAAATCCTCTTGCTATGAATGTCAGCATACCATTCGCCTTTTTCACCGCCTGCTGTACCTGCATGCCCACTTTCAATGACTTGTGTATAATGACACCCAGGTCTCGTTGCACCTCCCCTTTTCCTAATTGGCCACCATTCAGATAATAACTTGTTTTCCTGTTCTTGCCACCAAAGTGGATAACCTCACATTTATCCACATTAAATTGCATCTGCCATGAATTTGCCCACTCACCTAACATAATCCAAGTCACCCTGCATCCTCTTAGCATCCTCCTCACAGCTAACGCTGCCGCCCAGCTTCGTGTCATCCGCAAACTTGAAGATGCTGCATTTAATTCCCTCGTCTAAGCCATTAATATATATTGTAAACAACTGGGGTCCCAGCACTGAACCTTGCGGTACCCCACTAGTCACTGCCTGCCATTCTGAAAAGGTCCCGTTTATTCCCACTCTTTGCTTCCTGTCTGCCAACCAATTCTCTATCCATATCAATACCTTACCCCCAATGCATAATTCCATGTATGTATCCAAGCTCTCAGTTCATCACCTTTGTTCCTGATGCTTCTTGCATTGAAGTACACGCACTTTATCCCTTCTACCTTACTACCTTTACACCCTTTATTCTGCTTCTCTTTCCTCAAAGCCTCTTTATATGTTAGATCTGGCTTTACTCCATGCACTATACTTGCAGTTCTCGCATGATCTTTATCCTCCTCCACTTCACTATCTGCTCTAACACTCTGGTTCCCCTCCCCCTGCAAATCTAGTTTAAACCCCCGGGAGCAGCACTAGCAAACCTTCCCGCAAGGATATTAGTCCCCTCCACTTCAGGTGCAATCTGTCCCGTTGTTTGGTAAGTATATGGATGGGAGGGGATATGGAAGGCTAAGGTCTGGCTGCAGATCAATAGGACAAGGGAGAATATTTTGGCACAGACTAGATGGCTGAAGGGCCTATTTCTGTGCTGTAGTGTTCTATGACTCTATAACTCTAGTGCCTTGCAGTCAGATTCCAAAGGCAGCAAGGCAATTTGAGTCGCAGCTGATGAACTCCCCAAATGTGTTTGTGGGACATTATACCTGACAGCCTTACCACAGAGCAAGAAACACAAAAAGCATGTAAAACAAACTGCATACTCATTTTCTATGTTAATGTAACATGCCTGTTAAGTATCTGTGCCATTTCATTTGGTGAATACTAATTATGTACCTATGTTATAGGAGTGCAACACTTCTTTCTCTCCCTACAATGGATGCTACATGTAGGCAAAGTGTCAGTGCAGAGGGAAGGCCCTATCAGCAGCATTCTTTCTCCTCACTGTCATTTAGAACCTACATTTCATTCTGACTCACAAGAACATTAACCCCTGTGGCCTGTCTGACAACATTAATCAATTATGGACTCACCAAAACACTGGAAAGATGCACACACAAAATGCAGGAGGACATCAGAGGGTCCATGGTTATGAACAAGCAGTTGAATTTTGGGCCAAGATCCTTCTTCAGGAGTGAAAAGATATGACTACAAGGTCTGCAAAACCCTCAAAATCCACCGGCAGGATAAGTGAACTAACATCCATACCCTCTTGCAGGGCAAAATCCCCAGCTCTGATAAAGAGCAGGCCATGATTGTTGTATAGAAGTCACCAATCCATTCTGGATTTCACTAAATCAAGAGACTACTAAATGGACAAAGAAAAAGATTCAAATCTGTTCTCAAAGCCTGCATGAGAGAATGTAACATCCCCATCCCTCGCCCAAAAGAACAGGGTGCATCTGGGATGAGTCCATTTGCAGGGGACAATGCAGAGCCCACCACTTGAAGAGCAAAAGGAGAGCATCACCCACTCAAACTGCCCATCCCAGCAGACATGGCTTGCACATTAGTGATGCTGTTCCCCGGATTCCACATCGGCCTCATCAGCCATCTCAGAATATACAGAACTGGAGTGGAAACGAGTCAGACAATTGCTTGGGATCAAGCACTGGAAGCAGCAGCACACTTACCAAGAAAAGGAACTGGCAGAACCTTCGTAAAGAGGGTGCGCATTGCCGGACTGTTTAATCCATAGCGATACACCATAAATTGAGGGAAGATCTAAAAACATGAACAGAACATCATTTTAAATGTTGTACAAGTCTAAACTCATTTAACAATGTAGGAGTGATTGACAGTTAAAGAGTGACAAGAACTTTGGAATTATTATATACCCACAACTCCTGCTGAAACTGTATGTGAGGATCAGAGCTCCAAATTATTTAACCATCCAACTTTGCAGTCACCAAATCGTACAGTACAGAAACAGGCTATTCAGTCCACCTGGTTCATTCAACCTGGCGAAATTACAGAATTGTACAGGACAGAAACAGGCTTTTCAGCCCATCTGGTTCATGGCAGCCCAAAATGTTATCTAAGCTAGTCACATTTAGCCATATCCACCTAAACCTTTTCAATCCATTTACCTGTCCAGGTACCTTTTAACTGTTGTTAATGTACTTAGCTCAAACCACTTCCTCTGACAGGTATACTGACTACCTACTGGGTGAAAAAATTGTCCCCCAGATTCCTATTAAATCTCTCCCTTTTCATCTTAAACCTCACCCTCAATTTTTTGATTTCCCAAACCTGGGAAAAAGACTGTGCATATTGACCCTATCTATGGCTGTTTGTACACCTCTATAAGATCCACTGTGCTCCTATCCCAATCTGCTTAACCTCTCTCCATAACTCAGTCCCTGGCAATATCCTCATGATGTTTTTCTGCATTCTTTCCCACTTAATGGCATCTTTCCTAGAGCAGGGTAACTAAAACTGAACACTATACCAAACGTGATCTCACCAATGCCTTGCATGGAGTTAAAGTCACAGACAGCATGGACATGAGCGACAGCACTAAAAGCCTTCTTTTCAAAGTGAAGCTAAATAATATCATACTCACATCTTCAGAACAAAATAAACTAACACATGGGGGAAGATGTGGGGTTATTAACAAACCAGGTCTTTCACAGCCCATGGACACGGACAAATTGGATGCATATGACCATTGTGGCCATTGACCATGTGACCATTGGCCTGCATGACATTGTGTACATAATTTCAGTGTAATTAAGAATTGCTAAATGCTGATTTGAATTTTGGTGAAGTGAACATATTTTAAGAACAGAGGTAGGTGCAGGAAGCAGGTACAGTAGTTGCATTTTGTAACTACATTTGATGCTCAGAGCATTTCTTCAAATAAACAAAATAAAATTGGGAAAGAAGGCAAAACACATGCAATCCAAATGGCAGAAATGGTCCTGCTTCGAGCTCATTATAGTGGAAAATGAAATAATTGTTGAGATTATGTTAACTAATGATAACTGATTTACTCTTTTGTACTAAATACAAGGCACACCACCATATTATAGTTGTTAAAACTATCAGAGGGAGGCATGGTAGCTTAGCGGTTAGCAAAACGCTAAAACAGCACCAGTCACCTGGGTTCAATTCTGCCCTGTGTGTATGGAGTTTGCATGTTGTCCTCATGACCGTGTGGGTTTCCTCCAGGTGCTCCAGTTTCCTCCCACATTCCAAGGACACATGGGTTACTAAGCTAATTGGATACATGGGCACAATCGGGCAGCACGGGATCATTGGGCTGATACAGCCTGTGACTATGCTGCATCTCTTAATAATAAAGAAAATAAAATCCATCAAGTCTCTTTGCAGAAACATATTATTCTGATTACGTACTCCCAAGCATGTAGTGTAGGACACAGCTCCAATCAGGAGGAGAACTTCATTTAAAGGAATCTTTTCATCCTAAAAATGATGAAGAACATTTTTGAAGAGAGTTACTTTGGTTCAAAGATAATTCAGATAATAAAATATGCTTATTGAAATATCTTTGTTATTTTCAAAATGAACTGTTATATCACATTCAGACAGTTAAAAGAAATATATATGGGATCTGAAGAATCAATTGTTTCAAGACTGAAGGATTGAGATAAAAGTAAACAGCCAGGTCTGGAATTAAAGATCTTGTTCAACATCAGTCAGAATCAGAATCAGATTTATTATCACCGGCATGTGACGTGAAATTTGTTAACTTGGCAGCAGCTGTTCAACGCAATACATAATTAGGAAGGGGAAAAAAGATTATGAGAGAAAACTGGCAGGGAACATAAAAACTGACTGTAAAAGCTTTTATAGATATGTAAAAAGGAAAAGACTGGTAAAGACAAATGTAGGTCCCCTACAGACAGAAACAGGTGAATTGATTATGGGGAGCAAGGACATGGCAGACCAATTGAATAATTATTTTGGTTCTGTCTTCACTAAGGAGGACATAAATAATCTTCCAGAAATAGTAGGGGACAGAGGGTCCAGTGACATGGAGGAACTGAGCGAAATACATGTTAGTAGGGAAGTGGTGTTAGGTAAATTGAAGGGATTGAAGGCAGATAAATCCCCAGGGCCAGATGGTCTGCATCCTAGAGTGCTTAAGGAAGTAGCCCAAGAAATAGTGGATGCATTAGTGATAATTTTTCAAAACTCGTTAGATTCTGGACTAGTTCCTGAGGATTGGAGGGTGGCTAATGTAACCCCACTTTTTAAAAAAGGAGGGAGAGAGAAACCGGGGAATTATAGACCGGTTAGCCTAACGTCGGTGGTGGGGAAACTGCTGGAGTCAGTTATCAAAGATGTGATAACAGCACATTTGGAAAGCAGTGAAATCATTGGACAAAGTCAGCATGGATTTGTGAAAGGAAAATCATGTCTGACGAATCTCATAGAATTTTTTGAGGATGTAACTAGTAGAGTGGATAGGGGAGAACCAGTGGATGTGGTATATTTGGATTTTCAAAAGGCTTTTGACAAGGTCCCACACAGGAGATTAATGTGCAAACTTAAAGCACACGGTATTGGGGGTAAGGTATTGATGTGGATGGAGAATTGGTTAGCAGACAGGAAACAAAGAGTGGGAATACACGGGACCTTTTCAGAATGGCAGGCGGTGACTAGTGGGGTACCGCAAGGCTCAGTGCTGGGACCCCAGTTGTTTACAATATATATTAATGACTTGGATGGGGGAATTAAATGCAGCATCTCCAAGTTTGCGAATGACACGAAGCTGGGTGGCAGTGTTAGCTGTGAGGAGGATGCTAAGAGGATGCAGAGTGACTTGGATAGGTTGGGTGAGTGGGCAAATTCATGGCAGATGCAATTTAATGTGGATAAATATGAAGTTATCCACTTTGGTGGCAAAAATAGGAAAACAGATTATTATCTGAATGGTGGCCGATTAGGAAAAGGGGAGGCGCAACGAGACCTGGGTGTCATTATACACCAGTCATTGAAAGTGGGCATGCAGGTACAGCAGGCGGTGAAAAAGGCGAATGGTATGCTGGCATTTATAGCGAGAGGATTCGAGTACAGGAGCAGGGAGGTACTACTGCAGTTGTAGAAGGGCTTGGCGAGACCACACCTGGAGTATTGTGTGCCGTTTTGGTCCCCTAATCTGAGGAAAGACATCCTTGCCATAGAGGGAGTACAAAGAAGGTTCACCAGATTGATTCCTGGGATGGGAGGACTTTCATATGAAGAAAGACTGGATGAACTGGGCTTGTACTCGTTGGAATTTAGAAGATTGAGGGGGGATCTGATTGAAACGTATAAAATCCTAAAGGGATCGGACAGGCTTGATGCAGGAAGATTGTTCCCGATGTTGGGGAAGTCCAGAACGAGGGGTCACAGTTTGAGGATAAAGGGGAAGCCTTTTAGGACCGAGATTAGGAAAAACTTCTTCACACAGAGAGTGGTGAATCTGTGGAATTCTCTGCCACAGGAAACAGTTGAGGCCAGTTCATTGGCTATATTTAAGAGGGAGTTAGATAAGGCCCCTGTGGCTACGGGGATCAGGGGGTATGGAGGGAAGGCCGGGGCGGGGTTCTGAGTTGGATGATTAGCCATGATCATAATAAATGGTGGTGCAGGCTCAAAGGGCCGAATGGCCTACTCCTGCACCTATTTTCTATGTTTCTATAATCTAGCAGAGAGAGAGAGAGAGAGAGGAAAAAAAATTAATAAAAATAAAATAAACAAAACATAATAACAAGTAAATCAATTACGTATATTGAATAATTATTTTAAAAAATGTGCAAAAACAGAAATACTGTATATTAAAAAAGTGAGGTAGTGTCCAAAGCTTCAAAGTCCATTCAGGAATCCGATGACAGAGGGGAAGAAGCTGTTCCTGAATCACTGAGTGTGTGCCTTCAGGCTTCTGTACCTCCTACCTGATGGTAACAGTGAGAAAAGGGCATGCTCTGGGTGCTGGAGGTCTTTAGTAATGGACGCTGCCTTTCTGACATACCGCTTCCTAAAGATGTCCTGGATACTTTGTAGGCTAGTGCCCAAGATGGAGCTGACTAGATTTACAACCTTCTGCAGCTGCTTTTGGTCCTGTGCAGTAGCCCCTCCATACCAGACGGTGATGCAGCCTGTCAGAATGCTCTCCATGGTGCAACTATAGAAGTTTTTGAGCATATTTGTTGACATGTCAAATTGCTTCAAACTCCTAATAAAGTATAGCCGCTGTCTTGCCTTCTCTAAGACTACATCAATGTGCTGGGACCAGGTTAGATCCTCAGAGATCTTGACACCCAGGAACTTGAAACTGCTCACTCTCTCCACTTCTAATCCCTCTGAGGATTGGTATGTGTTCCTTCGTCTTACCCTTCCTGAAGTCCACAATCAGCTCTTTTGTCTTACTGACGTTGAGTGCCAGGTTGTTGCTGCGGCACCACTCCACTAGTTGGCATATCTCACCCTGAGATTCTACCAACAATGGTTGTATTGTCAGCAAATTTGTAGATGGTGTTTGAGCTATGCCTAGCCACACAGTCGTGTGTGTATATGGAGAGTAGAGCAGTGGGCTAAGCACACCCCCTGAGGTGTGCCAGTGTTGATCGTCAGCGAAGAGGATACGTTATCACCAATCCGCACAGACTGTGGTCTTCCGGTTAGGAAGTCGAGGATCCAATTACAGAGGGAGATACAGAGGCTCATGTTCTGCAACTTCTCAATCAGGATTGTGGGAATGATGGTATTAAATGCTGAGCTATAGTCGATGAACAGTATCCTGAAGTAGGCGTTTGTGTTGTCTAGGTGGTCTAAAGCTGTGTGAAGAGCCATGGAGATTGCGTCTGCCATTGACCTATTGTGACGATAGGCAAATTGCAATGGGTCCAGATCCTCGCTGAGGCAGGAGTTCAGTATAGTCATAACCAACCTCTCAAAGCATTTCATCACTGTCGATGTGAATGCTACCGGGCGATAGTTGTTAAAGCAGCCCACATTATTCTTCTTAGGCACTGGTATAATTGTTGCCTTTTTGAAGCAAGTGGGAACTTCTGCCCATAGCAGTGAGAGGTTGAAAATGTCCTTGAATACTCCCGCTAGTTGGCTGGCACAGGTTTCCAAAGCCATACCAGGTACTCCATTGGGACCTTCTGCCTTGCGAGGGTTCACTCTCTTTAAAGACAGTCTAACATCGGCCTCTGAGACAGAGATTACAGGGTCATCAGGTGCAGCAGGGATCTTCACAGCTGTAGATGTGTTCTCCCTTTCAAAGCAGGTATAGAAGGCGTTGAGTTCATTTGGTAGTGAAGCATCAGTGTCATTCATGCTATTGGGTTTCGCTTTGTAGGAAGTAATGTCTTGCAGTCCCTGCCAGAGTTGCTGTGCATCTGATATCGCCTCCAACCTCGTTCGAAATTCTCCCTTCGCCCTTGAAATAGCCCTCTGCAAATCATACCTGGTTTTCTGGTACAGACCTGGGTTGCCAGACTTGAATGCCACAGACCTAGCCTTCAGCAGATGACATACCTCCTGGTTCATCCACGGTTTTTTGTTTGGGAATGTACAGTAAGTCTTTGTAGGCACACACTCATCCAAGCAGGTTTTAATGAAGTCGGTAACAAATGCAGCATACTCATTCAGATCCAAAGATGAATCCTTGAACACAGTCCAGTCTACCGATTCAAAGCAGTCCTGTAGGCGCTCCTGTGCTTCCCTAACACTACATTTTATCTGCCATCCATCACTTGATTCCATCCATCTTTTATCTTTCGTTCCTTTTCGTCAGTAGAGCAGCTCTAACTGCTCTTGCACTACCACTCAGGCATTATCAAAGAGCAGGTGGCATTGACAGTGTTGAACATGCCTTGATCATGACCATATTTTGATGCAACTGTTACAGCCAAGGCATTTGTCAAATGTTATGTTTTGGGGAAATTTCATACAATGTAATTCTAGAAAATTATTGCTCAATATATAGAGGTACCAACTAGAGAAGAGGCAGTGTTGGATCTCCTGTTAGGGAATGAGATAGGTCAGGTGACGGAGGTTTGTGTTGGGGAGCACTTCAGGTCCAGTGATCACAATGCTATTAGTTTAATTATGGAGAAGGATAGGTCTGGACCCAGGGTTGAGATTTTTGATTGGAGAAAGGCTAACTTTGAGGAGATGCAAAAGGATTTAGAAGGAGTGGATTGGGCCAATTTGTTTTATGGGAAGAATGTAATAGAGAAATGGAGGTCATTTAAGGGTGAAACTTTGAGGATACAGAATCTTTATGTTCCTGTTAGGTTGAAAGGAAAGGTTAAAAGTTTGAGAGAGCCATGGTTTTCAAGGGATATTGGAAACTTGGTGCGGAAAAAGAGAGATATCTACAATAAATATAAGCAGCATGGAGTAAATGAGGTGCTCGAGGAATACAAAGAATGTAAAAAGAATCTTAAGAAAGAAATTAGAAAAGCTAAAAGAAGATATGAGGTTGCTTTGGCAAGTAAGGTGAAAATAAATCCCAAGGGTTTCTACAGTTATATTAATAGCAAAAGGATAGCGTTCATCTAGTGATTTGAAGGTCGCTAGTTCGAGCCTTGACTGAGGCAGCGTGTGTGTCCTTGAGCAAGGCACTTAACCACACATTGCTCAGCGACAACACTGGTGCCAAGCTGTATGGGTCTTAATGCACTTCCCTTGGACAACATTGGTGGCATGGAGAGGGGAGACTTGCAGCATGGGCAACTGCTGGTCTTCCATACAACCTTGCCCATGCCTGCGCCCTGGAAACCTTCCAAGGCTCAAATACATGGCCTCATGAGACTAACGGATGCTTATATAAGTGAGTGATAAAATTGGTCCCTTCGAGAATCAGAGTGGACAGCTATGTGTGGAGCCAAAAGAGATGGGGGGAGATTCTGAACAATTTCTTTTCTTCCGTATTCACAAAGGAGAAGGATATTGAATTGTGTAAGATAAGGGAAACAGGTAGGGAAGTTATGGAAACTATGATGATTAAAGAAGATGAAGTACTGGCGCTTTTAAGGAATATAAAAGTGGATAAGTCTCCGGGTCCTGACAGGATATTCCCTAGGACCTTGAGGGAAGTTAGTGTGGAAATAGCAGGAGCTCTGACAGAAATATTTCAAATGTCATTAGAAACGGGGATGGCGGCGGAGGATTGGCGTATTGCTCATGTTGTTCCATTGTTTAAAAAGGGTTCTATGAGTAAACCTAGCAATTATCGGCCTGTGAGTTTGACGTCACTGGTGGGTAAATTGATGGAAAGTATTCTTAGAGATAGTATATATAATTAACTGGATAGACAGGGTCTGATTAGGAACAGTCAACATGGATTTGTGCGTGGAAGGTCATGTTTGACAAATCTTACTGAATTTTTTGAAGAGGTTACTAGGAAAGTTGACGAGGGTAAAGCAGTGGATGTTGTCTATATGGACTTCAGCCTTTGACAAGGTTTCACACGGAAGGTTAGTTAGGAAGGTTCAATCGTTAGATATTAATATTGAAGTAGTAAAATAGATTCAGCAGTGGCTGGATGGGAGATGCCAGAGAGTAGTGGTGGATAATTGTTTGTCAGATTGGAGGCCGGTGACTAGTGGTGTGCCTCAGGGATCTGTACTGGGTCCAATGTTGTTTGTCATATACATTAATGATCTGGATGATGGGGTGGTAAATTGGATTAGTAAGTAAGCAGATGATACTAAGATAGGTGGAGTTGTGGATAATGAAGTAAGTTTTCAAAGCTTGCAGAGAGATTTAGGCTGGTTAGAAGAGTGGGCTGAAAGATGACAGATGGAGATCAATGCTGATAAATGTGAGGTGCTACATTTTGGTAGGACTAATCAAAATAGGACATACATGGTAAATGGTAGGGCATTGAAGAATGCAGTAGAACAGAGGGATCTAGGAATAATGGTGCATAGTTCCCTGAAGGTGGAATCCCATGTGGATAGGGTGGTGAAGAAAGCTTTTGGTATGCTGGCCTTTATAAATCAGAGCACTGAGTATAGGAGTTGGGATGTAATGTTGAAATTGTACAAGGCATTGGTGAGGCCAAATTTGGAGTATTGTGTACAGTTTTGGTCACCGAATTATAGGAAAGATGTCAACAAAATAGAGAGAGTACAGAGAAGATTTCCTAGAATGTTATCTGGGTTTCATCACCTAAGTTACAGAGAAAGGTTGAACAAGTTGGGTCTTTATTCTTTGGAGCGTAGAAGGTTGAGGGGGGACTTGATAGAGGTATTTAAAATTATGAGGGGGATAGTTATATTTGATGTGGATAGGTTTTTTCCATCGAGGGTGGGAGAGATTCAAACAAGAGGACATGAGTTGAGAGTTAAAGGGCAAAAGTTTAGGGGTAACATGAGGGGGAACTTCTTTATTCAGAGAGAGGTAGCTGTGTGGAACGAGCTTCCAGCAGAAGTGGTTGAAGCAGATTCAATGTTGTCGTTTAAAGTTAAATTGGATAGCTATATGGACAAGAAAGGAATGGCGGGTTATGGGCTGAGTGCGGGTCGGTGGGACTAGGTGAGAGTAAGAGTTCGGCATGGACTAGAAGGGCCAAGATGGCCTGTTTCAATGCTGTAATTGTTAAATGGTTATACGGTTATAATATGTTAATGAGGAATTAGAACCACATACAGGCAAAAATTGGCAGGATCCTTCAACCATTAGCCTCCTGAACCTTCACTCACCTCAACTCTGAACTGATTCCATAAAGTATGGACTCTACAACTCATATTATCAGCATTATTTACTTATTTGTATATTTTTTATTGCCACAGTTTATCTTCTTTTGCACATGAGCTGTTTGTCAATCTTTGTGTGTAGTTTTTCAATGATTCTATTGTATTTCTTCGTTCTATTGTGAATGCCTGCAAGAAAATTAATCTCAGTGTAGTATATGATGACATATGTGTACTTGGAAGAAAATAAATTTAATTTGAACTTGGAACTTTAGAATACAGATTTCTATCACTACAAGAACAATTTGGGGTTTTACAATTATTTTGCTAATAATTCATAAACAAAGTCGATGTAAGTCAAAGTCAATGAAATCAATGTATACACTTAAACAGATACATCACAAGTTGAAGGGAATAGTACTTACTTTACCAGCAGTTTTGTTTCCATTTGCCAGGTTGTATCCTGCACTGTATGACTGAAAGAGGAACTACACAAGATAGATAATATTAATCACATATTCTAATGACAAGCTTTGTTAAGATTTATATAACAAAAAGCACATTATATATACCTTTAACATTTAACAGCAGGCTGGTGGGAAAAACCCAGAAACTGTGTGTGTTTTGTTTCAGTATTTTAGTTTAGTTTAATTTAATTGATCCAATTGATGGCCCATGTAATGAGGAATTCTATAAATGAGACACTCACTTCTTTGTAAAAATGTTTTTGCACCACTTATCTTAATTCAACTATTTAATATACATATACTTAACGTAATTCAGTTTTATTTCTATATTTTTATGTATTGCTTTGTACAGCTGCCACAAAGTTAACAAATGTCACGACATATGCTGATGATATTAAATCTGATTCTGATTCCTATAGCAGGTTAAACATAATGGGTTGAAACAACAAACAAAAAAGCATTCAAAGTGTAAACCTTTCATCAGAATGTCTTGTGTAAGGACAGACAGATGCTGGCAGGCCCTGAGGATGAGGGCTGGTGACCCCCAAGGTCAGCAAATCCCTGTGTTGGATGTCAGTGTGGGGCAGGTCCAGAGGTGCGAGGTCGGTCAGAAGATCCAGCGATCCTCGAGAACAGAGGTCAAGTCAGAAGGCACTGAGGATGAAGAGCAGTGATCCCCAAGTTTAAGGACCACAGTTGGCAGGCCCTGAGGACATGGGACCAATGGAGAGAGGGAAGTAGGAGGTGGGGGGGGTTGTTTTGCTATTGTAGGTTGGCTGCGTGTTGTTCCACTGAACACTCTGAGAACACTATGTTGGCAGGAAATGTGGCAACACTTGCAGCCTGCACCCAGCAGTTCTCAGACTGTGCCTGTTGTTAATACAAACGGCACGTTTCACCTAATGTTTTGATGTGCATGTAATCATTTACTTATAAAGTCTAATCTAAGCTAATCCATAAAGGTAGCATTGCCAATCATCGAGAATATGGCAGATCTTCTAATCAAGCAGAATCTTCCTTCTGTCTCCACAACCCTGATTCTTTATTTTGAGAGATCTATCAACCTCTGCTTGGAAAGAATGCAATGTCTGTACCAGTGATTTACCACTCTCTGCTTAAAGAAATATTTCAGAGGGCAGAGAATGTTGAATGTATATACAGTTTGATTAAGCAGTCTTATTCGTTTAAATAATTCATTACCGATTATATGTATAAAGATGTGAATTACATATGTTACCACACTACAGATGTAGTGTAGTCTACAGACGAGATGTGCACGCCTCGCTTAAAGTAAACACAAAGTTAGATTCACATTTCAGACTCCCGTGTCTTCCTATGAATTACTTTAATGTTTTGAAGTTACAAAACATAACATTGGTGACACGGTATTTTTTAAAACAACCCCGAGATGGCTACTGACCCGTTAAAGCGCAGTGAGGAATGGCGAGCAAAAAAACAGCGCAGCATATACAGAGATGATCGAGGTAAAAAAAAAGGCAGAAAACGAAAGAATTCATGGGTTCATAAACAGTGAGTACCGGGCGATAATAATCATAACAAAAAGTAGAAATGGTGGCTACGTTAGAAAGATAGGCGCATTCGATTGCTCAGCGGGTAACTGGCTCATATACACTGATCTAATTAAACAGTATTTAGAAGCAAATGAAATAGCCAATGAGAAACAAGTACCAATTTTGCTGAGTGCATTGGGTTAAAGGGCATCCAGTTTGCTTCGAAGTTCGACCGTTCCAATCAAACGAGTAGAAATTAGCTTTGCTGATATAGTGAAAGTAATCCAGGAACATCTAGAACCAAAACCCATGTTGATTGCAGAATGCTTTAAGACCATAAGATGTAGGAGCAGAAGTAGGCCATTCAGCCCATTGAGTCTGCTCCACCATTCAATCAAGGCAGATCCAATTCTTCCAGTCATCCCAACTCCCCTGCCTTCTCCCCATACCCTTTGATGCCCTGGCTAATCAAGAACATATCTATCTCTGCCTTAAATACACCCCATGACTTGGCCTCCACAGCCGCTCGTGGCAACAAATTCCACAGATTTACCACCCTCTGACTAAAGTAATTTCTCCGCATCTCTGTTCTAAATGGACATCCTTCAATCCTGAGGGTATACCCTCTTGTCCTAGACTCCCCTACCATGGGAAATAACTTTGCCATATCTAATCTGTTCAGGCCCTTTAACATTCGGAATGTTTCTATGAGATCCCCCCTCATTCTCCTGAACTCCAGGGAATACAGCCCAAGAGCTACCAGAAGTTCCTCATATGGTAACCCTTTCATTCCTGGATTCATTCTTGTGAATCTTTCTGAACCCTCTCCAATGTCAGTATATCCTTTCTAAAATAATGAGCCCAAAACTGAACACACTACTCCAACTGTGGTCTCACAAGTATCTTATAGAGCCTCAACATCACATCCCTGCTCTCATATTCTATACCTCTAAAAATGAATGCCAACATTGCATTCGCCTTCTTCATCACCGACTCAACCTAGAGGTTAACCTTCAGGGTATCCTGCACAAGGACTCCCAAGTCCCTTTGCATCTCAGCATTTTGAATTCTCTCTCCATCTAAACAATAGTCTGCCTGTTTATTTCTTCCAACAAAGTGCATGACAATACACGTTCCAACATTGTATTTCATTTGCTGCTCCTTTGCCCATTCCCCTAAACTATCTAAGTCTCTCTGTGGGCTCGCTGTTTCTGCAACACTACCCACTCCTCCACTTATCTTAGGGTTTCATAAGCAATATCGAAAGGAAGGAGAGTCCATTTCAGCATACCTGGCTGAATTGAAGAAATTGTTCGAAAGAATGCATTCAAAAACGGCTCCTAACTGATGCACAATTTACATTTAAAAGAGCAGTTGAAATTACTCAGGGGCGCGTGCTTAGCCCATTGCTTTACTCTCTGTATACACATGACTGTGTGGCTAGGAATAGCTCAAATACCATCTACAAATTTGCTGATGATACAACCATTGTTGGTAGAATCTCAGGTGGTGATGAGAGAGCGTACAGCAGTGAGATATGCCAACTAGTGGAACGGTGCCGCAGCAACAACCTGGCACTGAATGTCAGTAAGACGAAAGAGCTGATTATGGACTTCAGGAAGGGTAAGACAAAGGAACACATACCAATCCTCAGAGGGATCAGAAGTAGAGAGAGTGAGCAGCTTCAAGTTCCTGGGTGTCAAGATCTCTGAGGATCTAACCTGGTCCCAACATATTGATGTTGTAATAAAGAAGGCAATACAGCGGCTATACTTTATTAGGAGTTTGAAGCGATTTGGCACGTCAACAAATACACTCAAAAACTTCTATAGTTGTCCTGTGGAGAGCATTCTGACAGGTTGCATCACTGTCTGGTATGGAGGGGCAACTGCATAGGACCGAAAGAAGCTGCAGAAGGTTGTAAATCTAGTCAGCTCCATCTTGGGCACTAGCCTATAAAGTACCTAGGACATCTTTAAGGAGCGGTGTCTCAGAAAGGCAGTGTCCATTATTAAAGACCTCTAGCACCCAGGGCATGCCCTTTTCTCACTGTTACCACCAGGTAGGAGATACAGAAGCCTGAAGGCACACACTCAGAGATTCAGGAACAACTTCTTCCCCTCTGCCAACTGATTCATAAATGGACTTTGAAGCTTTGGACACTACCTCACTCTTTTTAATACTGTATACAGTATTCCTGTTCTTGCACATTTTTTAATAATCTATTCAATATGCGTAATTGATCTACTTGTTTATTTATTATGTTTTATTTTATTTATTTATTTTCTCTCTCTACTAGATCATTGAACTGCTGTTGCTAAGCTAACAAATTTCACGTCACATGCCGGTGATAATAAACCTGATTTTGAAATGCAAACAGCAGACAGAGATGCAGTTGAGTTACAGTCAAGAATGACAGTGAGTATGAACAAAATTGCAAAGTCTAAACAGAAACCTGCCTAACCAAATAAATTGTGTTGTTGTTGTGGCAGGGGCTCACATACCCCAGACCAATGCAGGTTTAAAGGCAAAATTTGTAGAAAATGCAACAAAGTAGGACACATACAAAGAGCATGTCGGGCAAACAAAAATAAATGGACTGCGTAGGGAAAATAAAAAGTTATAAAGTTAAGTTGCAGTTTAAAAAAGTACTTATCTACATGCGGTTGATGAAAAATCTGATAACGATGAGTGTGACACAGGGCTGCTTAGTCTTGAGATTTACAATGTGAAAACTAACAACATACAATCCATATGACTCAGAACAGAAGTGAACGGCAAATTAATTAAAATGGAGTTGGACACTGGCTCAGTTGTTTCAGTCATTCCACAAAATAAGTTTGAATGGCATTTCAAAGATACTAAACTCACGGCTGCAGATATCCAACTAAGAACTTATACTGGGAAAAAAAGGTAACCTTTGGAGGAATGACATTTGTGACAGTGAAATACAACACCCAACAAACCACATTGTATGTGGCTGTATGTGGTAAAAACAGGAGGACCAGCCTTGTGGGGTTGTGATTGGCTGAGACAACTAGAACTTGATCGAAGATCCATCCACCAAATCCCCAGCAATGGAGTCAACTGAAAGTGAACTAAGAGAATGAAGCCATGCTGTACACCATGAACTGTTGCCCAACAGAGGGAAAAAGGGTGTAGCTTCCAACCTTTGTGCCTTTGGTTGGAAAGCACATTGGACCAAAGAAGGACCATGCTGCTCAGAGGAATTGTGAAAGTGACGACAACAGTGGTCTGACTACAACAGTTTTTGTAGGCAAAAATATCTGAGAAAGCTTGTGATATGTTAAGTAGGCAGTTATTTGTGAAATGTGGCTTGGCTTTAAGCTGGAAGAGAGTTCAAGGAGCTTCAGGAAAGTTTTGTAAGTATAAAGAACCAGAATCTACTCTGCATGCATTAAAGTTATTGCATGAACTTCAAGTAGGAGACAAAAAGCTGATTGTAAAAGTAGGTACAAAGACCAAAGCCCAGCTGGGTGAATGGAAGGCGAAAAAGAAAGGAGCAATGGAGATATGAAAACAGAAAATTTGTCAGATGATGTTGTGGTTGAGGAAACCAAGTGTAGAGATCAGATTGTAAAGGAAGTAACAGAAGGATTAATAAGAGAATACTCCAGTGAACTAAATGCACCTTCCCAAGACAAAGATACACGTCCCAGAAAGAAGAAAAATGAAGGTAAGAAAAAGAAAGACAAGAAGTTGAAAAGGAGAGGAGATGGAGAGAAAGACAATGAGCATGAAAGAGAGAGGTGTGAAAGAGAGCAGGAAAATGAGAAAGAAAAAGAGAAAAGGAACCTGGGACCAGGAGAGGAGCAAGGATCAAATTAGATGCAGAGAGAAAAGATAAAGAAAGGTGGCTATCACTGTCAGAACCACTTCCTGCAGTCCCAGAGTCAACTCCTACAAACACCATGGAGGATGCCCCAGAACCCGATACTGTTTCATAGCCACAAGTCTCAACCTCCCTTGTCAGGAAAGACATTATCCCACAAGAGTAACAAATCCTCCACAGCGATTAAACTTTTAGGGCTGAATGGGACAATTCAAAATTTCCTATGCTGTGAAAGTCTGTTTGTAGTAGTTGTATTATATAGCGTGCACCTTGCTTAAAGTAAACATGAAGTTAGACTCACATTTCAGACTCCTGTGTCTTCCTGTGAATTACTTTAATGTTTTGAAGTTACAAATCATAACAGGGAATCTTTTTTCCTGAACTCTGCTTTGAATGGCCTACCATTTATTCTGAAACTGTGGCCTCTAGTTTTACGCTCTGCAGCCAGGTTACAAATAAGTAATCCAAATGTGAGCCAAGGCAGTGGACTTCAGGAGTGTGAAATAATGCAAACCACTATAAAATTCTCTGTGTTTGTCAACGTATAGACACAGTAGCATAGCAGTTAGCAAAATGCTATTACAGCGCTAGCAACCTGGGTTCAATTCAGCTGCTGTCTGCACCTTCACTCTGTAATTTCACGGGTTTCTGCCAGGTATTCCAGTTTCCTCCCACATTTCGAAGATGTACAGGTTAATAAATTTAATTGGTCACATGGGTGTAACTGGGTAGCAAGGGATCATTGGGTTGGACTGGCAGGGCCTGTTACCATGCTGTATCTCTACATAAAATAAAATATGCTAGATCTAATTAGAAGCCAGGGATAAATTCGTTTACAGTGCACACTCATCTTTTTCCTTCCATCTTCCTAATACTCTTCAACTATTCTATTTAAAAAAACAAGATCATATTGCTTAGCTTCTGTCATCACTTTGACCAGATCATCAGTGAATGGTGAATGATTAACTCCAGTTAAACACACCCACTGAAACTTCACATTATTTACACTGCTTTGATATATCATTACCTGCCAAAACAAAGCTGGTTTCATCCGTTTGTGTGGTAGAAGCATACCTAGAATCTGAACGTGAAAGAGGAATTCAGAAATAATAAAGATATTGCAAAGTTTTAAAACAACTACGCATATATTTAAAGTTCAGTATTCATTGTTTAACTCTGCTGACAAGTATTATCTGTACTCCAAATATTTTAATAACTTCTTTGGAAGGTTAACAAAAAGAACAGAGCACATAAATGGGCTCTTCATCCGATCACTACTGTTTTTGCTTATCAACACTATTTCCATTTGCCTGCATTCAATTGAAATCTTTCTATGCCTCACCTATTCACGTGCCTGGCTCAATGACTCCACCACTGCTTCTGGCAACAAGCTCCAGACATTAACTTCAGTGTAAATAAAAACTTTCCTCTCAAATCTCCTTTAAAACTCCTTCATCTAACCTTAAATCCATGCCCCCATGTTTTTGTGATGCCTGCTGTGGGGAGAAAGATTCTATTGCTTCACTATGCCTCTTATAATTTTACATACCTCTAACTGGTTACTTCTCAGTCTCCTTCATTCTTGGGGAAACGAACCCAATCTATCCAACTTCTTCCACAACTAATTGTCCAATCTGGACAACATCCTGGTGAATCTCCTCTACACTCTCTCCAGCACAGTCACATTTAATGTAGAACAGCATAAATTTGTTATTTGCTGTATATATCACAAGACCATAAGACACAGGAACAGAATCAGGCCATTCAGCCCATCGTGTCTGCTCCACCATTCCATCATGGCTGATCCCAGATCCCACTCAACCCCATACACCTGCCTTCTCACCATATCCTTTGATGCCCTGATCGATCAGGAAATGATCAACTCCTGCCTTAAATATACCCACAGACTTTGGCTCCACAGCAGTCTGTGGAAGAGCATTCCACAGATTCACTACACTCTGGCTAAAAAATTCCTCCTTAACTCTGTTTTAAAAGGTCGCTCCTCAATTTTGAGGCTGTGCCCTCTAGTTCTGGATATCCCCATCTGAGGAAACATCCTCTCCACATCTACCTTACCTAGCCCTTTCAATATTCGGAAAGCTTCAATGAGATCCCCATGCATTCTTCTAAATTCCAGTGAGTACAGGCTCAAAGCTGTCAAACTCTCCTTTCATTCATTCCTGGAATCAACCTCATGAACCTCCTCTGGATTCCCTCCAATAACAACACATACTTTCTGAGATATCACGTCCAAAACAGTTGACAATACTCCAAGTGCGGGCTGACTATAATAAATCCTCAGCATTAACTCCTTGCTTTTATATCCTACTCCCCTTGAAATAAATGCCAACATTGCATTTGTCTTCTTTACCACAGACCCAATCTATGATTTAACCTTCTGGGAGTCTTGCACAAGGACTCCCAAGTCCCTTTGCACTTCTGATGTTTGAACCTTCTCCCCATTGAGGTAATAACTGCACTGTTGTTCCTTTTACCAAAATGCATTATCATACATTTCCCAACACTGGATTCCGTCTACCACTTTTTGGCCCATTCTTCTAATCTGCCTAAGTCCCGTTGCAATCACACTATTTCTTCAGCACTAGCTACTCATCCACTTATTTTTGTATCATTCGCAAACTTTGCCACAAAGCCATCAATTCTATTATGCAAATCATTGACAAACAAGGTGAAAAGTAGTGGTCCCAATACTCAACCCTGAGGAACACCTCTAGTCACTGGCAGCCAACCAGAAAAGGCCCCTTTTATTTCCACTTACTGCCTCCTGCCTGTCAGCCATTCCTCTATTCATGCCAGTATCTTTCCTGTAACACCACAGGATTATCTTGTTAAGCAGCCTCATGTGTGGCACCTTATCAAATGCCTTCTGAAAATATCAGCTTAGACAAATCTGTCAATTAGCTACTCTCATTCAGTTGATAAAGAGAGAAAAAGAGCTGATGACAATTTGAATCTTTGAGTGAAAAACTAACCTACTGGGCTTTCAGTACCTACCAAAGGAGCAGCAAGTGGTGTGAATGCTGAAGGAGAGAACAAAAGACAAACCGTAAATAGACTGACACTTATTTCCAAAGTTACAGCACACACATGTAATATCACACTATGCTATACACCCAAATTGCGTTCAGTTCTGCTCACCTCACTACAGGAAGGATGTGGAAACTATAGAAAGGGTGCAAAGAAGATTTACAAGGATGTTGCCTGGATTGGAGAGCATGCCTTATGAGAATAGGTTGAGTGAACTTGGCCTTTTCTCCTTGGAGTGATGGAGGATCGATGACCTGACAGAGGTGTATACAATGATGAGAGGCATTGATGGTGTGGATAGCCAGAGGCTTTTTCCCAGGGCTGAAATGGCTGACATGAAGGGGCATAGTTTTAAGGCGCAGAGGGTATGTCAGGGGTAGGTTTTTCCACACAGAGAGTGGTGGGTGAATGGAATGGGCTGCCAGCGATGGCAGAGGAGATGGATACAATAGGGTCTTTTAAGAGACTCTTAGATAGGTACATGGAGCTTGGAAAATTGAAGGCTATGTGGCAGGGCAATTTTTGGCAGTTTCTAGAGTAGGTTACATGGTTGGTACAACATCGTGGGTCGAAGGGCTGTAATGTGCTGTAGATTTCTATGTTCTATGTTCCGTAATGACCTGGTTCATATTTTTTATTGTTATGTTGTATGTATTTCATTTTGTGCAGCTCTGTAAGAGCTGTTTGTTCTGCTTTCAGCCTGTTTGGGTTATTGTTGAAGAAAAGGGATGATGTGGAATATGTGTCATCCAATTAGTGGGAGGTTTTTCTTGGTGAGGGACAATAAGGTTGGTCTTGGGTTTTTGTTTGAGAGGAGATGAAGAGAGAAGACGCTGGGGAGAACTGGTCAGAGAATATGATCTGGTGGGAGACCCGTTTGTTGGAGATGGATTGTGAGTGACATTTGGAAGGTGGTGTGTGCTTTCACGTTGACCAAGGACTCAGCATGTGAGTGACAAAGAAATTCAAGGTCAGCTCCAACTTGTGCACATTTGACTGTTAATTAGAATGGGCCCTATTCCTCTTCATATTCTTTACTAACCAGTGCATGAGTGGGCCAGTGAAGGAGTGGAGCTTTAAGGCTTTGACTCGAGAGGCTTCAACAAGAAGAGGCGGAGGACAAGCTAGCTCGCAGTTAGTTTTTACAATGTCTCCTGAGACGGTGATGTGCCTCTCATGTGAGATGTGGCGGTCTTGGGGGAACTCCCCTCTCCCGCAGAGTCACATCTGCCAGAAGTGCATACGGCTGGGCGATTTGGAGGACCGTGTAAGGAATCTGGAGCAGCAGCTGGATAACCTTCGACTCGTAAGGGAGAATGAGGCAGTCATAGATGAGAGCTACAGGGAAGTAGTCACACCTAGGCTGTCGGAAGCAGGTTGTTGGGTGACAGTCAGAGGGGGGAAAGTGAAGGTGAGCAGACAGGTAGTGCAGAGCACCCCTGTAGCCATTCCCCTGAATAATAAGTTTACCGTCCTGGATACTGTTGGCGGGAAAGACCAACCAGGTGTGAGCCACGGTGGCAGGGCCTCCGGCACTGAGTCTGACCCTGTGGTGCAGAAGGGTGGGACGGAGAAGAGGAGAGCTGTCGTCATTGGAGACTCTATAGTCAGGGGAGCAGACAGGAGATTTTGTGGACGTGAGAAGGACACCCGCATGGTTTGTTGCCTCCCGGGTGCCAGGGTCCGGGATGTCTCTGACAGGGTGCACGACATCCTGGTACGAGAGGGAAAGCAACCAGAAGTCGTGATAAATGTTGGGACCAACGACATAGGCAGGAAGAGGGATGAGGTCCTGAAGTGTGAGTTTCGGGAACTAGGCAGAAGGCTGAAGAACAGGATCTCAAGGGTGACGTTCTCAGGATTGCTGCCAGTGCTACTTGACAGTGATGGTAAGAATTGGAGGAGATGGCAGTTGAATGCGTGGCTGAGGAGTTGGTGCAGGGAGCAGGGTTTTAGATTTTTAGATCATTGGGATCTCTTCTGGGGAAGGTGAGATCTGTACAGATTGGATGGGTTGCACCTGAACTCGAGGGGGAGCAATATCCTTGCAGGTAGGTTTGCTAACATGTTTCGGGAGGGTTTAAACTAATTTGCGAGGGGATGGGACCCAGAGTGATAGAGCAGTGAAAGAAATGCATGGAGTAAAGCCAGAGCTAACATACACAGAGGCTTGGAGGAAAGAGAAGCAGAATAAACGGTGTAAAGACAGTAAGGTAGAAGGGCTGAAATGTGTGTACCTCAATGCAAGAAGCATCAGGAACAAAGGTGGTGAACTGAGAGCTTGGATACATACATGGAATTATGATGTAGTGGCCATTACAGAGACTTGGCTGGCACCAGGGCAGGAATGGATTCTCAATATTCCTGGATTTCATGGCTTTAAAAGGGATAGAGAGGACAGACAAAGGGGAGGAGGGGTGGCATTACCGGTCAGGGATACTATTACAGCTACAGAAAGGGTGGGTAATGTAGCAGGATCCTCTTTTGAATCAATATGGGTGGAAGTCAGGAATAGGAAGGGAGCAGTTACTCTATTGGGGGTATTCTATAGGCCCCCTGGTAGCAGCAGAAATACAGAGGAGCAGATTGGGAGGCAGATTTTGGAAAGGTGCAAAAATAACAGGGTTGTTATCATGGGTGACTTTAACTTCCCTAATATTGATTGGCACCTGATTAGTTCCAAGGGTTCAGATGGGGCAGAGTTTGTTAAGTGTGTCTAGGACGGGTTCCTGTCACAGTATGTGGTCAGGCCGACCAGGGGGAATGCCATACTAGATCTAGTACTAGGTAATGAACTGGGTCAGGTCACAGATCTCTCAGTGGGTGTGCATCTGGGGGACAGTGACCACCGCTCCCTGGCCTTTAGCATTATCATGGAAAAGGATAGAATCAGAGAGGACAGGAAAATTTTTAATCGGGAAAAGGCAAATTATGAGGCTATAAGGCTAGAACTTGTGGGTGTGAATTGGGATGATGTTTTTGCAGGGAAATGTAATGTGGACATGTGGACGATGTTTAGAGATCTCTTGCGGGATGTTAGGGATAAATTTGTCCCGGTGAGGAAGATAAAGAATGGTAGGGTGAAGGAACCATGGGTGACAAGTGAGGTAGAAAATCTAGTCAGGTAGAAGAAGGCTGCATACATGAGGTTTAGGAAGCAAGGATCAGATGGCTCCATTGAGGAATATAGGGAAGCAAGAAAGGAGCTTAAGAAGGGGCTGAGAAGAGCAAGAAGGGGGCATGAGAAGGCCTTGGCGAGTAGGGTAAAGGAAAACCCCAAGGCATTCTTTAATTATGTGAAGAAAAAAAGGATGACAGGAGTGCAGGTAGGACCAATGACAGATAAAGGTGGGAAGATGTGCCTGGAGGCTGTGGAAGTGAGCGAGGTCCTCAATGAATACTTCTCTTCGGTATTCACCAATGAGAGGGAACTTGATGATGGTGAGGACAATATGAGTGAGGTTGATGTTCTGGAGCATGTTGATATTAAGGGAGAGGAGGCGTTGGAGTTGTTAAAATACATTAGGACAGATAAGTCCCCGGGGCCTGATGGAATATTCCCCAGGGCCTGAAAGAATATTCCCCAGGCTGCTCCACGAGGTGAGAGATGAGGTTGCTGAGCCTCTGGCTAGGATCTTTATGTCCTTGTTGTCCACGGGAATGGCACCGGAGGATTGGAGGGAGGCGAATGTTGTCCCCTTGTTCAAAAAAAGGTAGTAAGGTTAGTCTGGGTAATTATCGACCAGTCAGCCTTACGTCTGTGGTGGGAAAGCTGTTTGGAAAAGATTCTTAGAGATAGGATCTATAGGCATTTAGAGAATCATGGTCTGATCAGGGACAGTCAGCATGGCTTTGTGAAGGGCAGATCATGTCTAACAAGCCTGATAGAGTTCTTTGAGGAGGTGACCAGGCATATAGATGAGGGTAGTGCAGTGGATGTGATCTATATGGATTTTAGTAAGGCATTTGACTAGGTTCCACACGGTAGGCTTATTCAGAAAGTTAGAAGGCATGGGATCCAGGGAAGTTTGGCCAGGTGGATTCAGAATTGGCTTGCCTACAGAAGGCACAGGGTGGTGGTGGAGGGAGTACATTCAGATTGGAGGATTGTGACTAGTGGTGTCCCACAAGGATCTGTTCTGGAACCTCTACTTTTCCTGATTTTTATTAACGACCTGGATGTGGGGGTAGAAAGGTGGGTTGGCAAGTTTGCAGACGACACAAAGGTTGTAGATAGTGTAGAGGATTGTCAAAGATTGCAGAGAGACATTGATAGGATGCAGAAGTGGGCTGAGAAGTGGCAGATGTAGTTCAACCCAGAGAAGTGTGAGGTGGTACACTTTGGAAGGACAAATTCCAAGGCAGAGTACAAAGTAAATGGCAGGATAATTGGTAGTGTGGAGGAGCAGAGGGATCTCGGGGTACATGTCCACAGATCCCTGAAAGTTGCCTCACAGGTGGATAGGGTAGTTAAGAAAGCTTATGGGGTGTTAGCTTTCATAAGTCGAGGGATAGAGTTTAAGAGTTGCGATGTAATGATGCAGCTCTATAAAACTCTGGTTAGGCCACACTTGGAGTACTGTGTCCAGTTCTGGTCACCTCACTATAGGAAGGATGTGGAAGCATTGGAAAGGGTACAGAGGATATCTACCAGGATGCTGCCTGGTTTAGAAAGTATGCATTATGATTAGAGATTAAGGGAGCTAGGGCTTTACTCTTTGGAGAGAAGGAGGATGAGAGGAGACATGATAGAGGTGTACAAGATAATAAGAGGAATAGATAGAGTGGATAGCCAGCACCTCTTCCCCAGGGCACCACTGCTCAGTACAAGAGGACCTGGCTTTAAGGTAAGGGGTAGGAAGTTCAAGGGGGATATTAGAGGAAGGTTTTTTACTCAGAGAGAGGTTGGTGCGTGGAATGCACTGCCTGAGTCAGTGGTGGAGGCAGATACACTAGTGAAGTTTAAGAGACTACTAGACAGATATATGGAGGAATTTAAGGTGGGGACTTATATGGGAGGCAGGATTTGAGGGTCGGCACAACATTGTGGACCGAAGGGCCTGTACTGTGCTATACTATTCTATATAACTGTTCAGTTAAGATTCATAAATATAATTCCTGTAATCGTATGCAGTGTGCTGTCTGTTATTTCGTGACATTAATTTGTAACAGGGCAGCGAATTACAGTGTCCATACAAGCTGAGGTTTGGGGTGGGATTCAGTGCACCTCAATCTCTAAAGTTTGGTGGGGTCAGAGGTTGTCTTCCCAAGACAAATGTAGCCAAGGAAATTGAGGTGTTTCAGTTCTACCCTTGATAATGTGACAAGAAATCACTGATGATCCTAATGAAAGGGGACCATTGATACCGTTCATATTTTTTTACAGCTTTGCAGACCAACCATTGCTTTAAGCAGGAAATTGTTTTACACAGCCTGAGAACTGGACAACACTTTAAATGTTTAAATAAAGAAATTTCCAGCTGCTCGTAAGCAAAGATTAAGTGCGTGGGAGCCTTTCAGATACTACGCCGACTGTGCACCTCAGAGCAAAGAAATAAATAGCGAACGATGTGAACAATACTGACCTGAAGCACGGAACACTGTTGGCAGTACACTTCCTGTGTCCGGATGAACTGAAGACTAAAGGGGACAGGGAGTTAAGCATAAGAACATAAGAAATAGGAACAGGAGTAGACCACCTGGCCTGTCAAGCCTGCTCTACCATTCAATAAGATAATGGCTGATCTGGCCATGGACTCATCTCCACCTACTTGCCTTTTCCCCATAACCCTTCATTAGCCTACTATGCAAAAATCTATCCAACCTTGTCTTAAGTATATTTACTGAGGTAGCCTCCACGACTTAATTGGGCAGAGAACTCCACAGATTCACCACTCTCTGGGAAAAGCAGTTCCTCCTGATCTCCGTCCTAAATATACTCCCCCGAATCTTGAGGCTATGTCCCCTAGTTCCAGTCTCACCTACCAGTGGAAACAACTGTCATGCCTCTATCTTACCTATCCCTTTCAGAATTTTATATAAGATCTCCCCTCATTCTTCTGAATTCCAGCGAGTACAGTCCAGGTGACTCTTTAGGATTGATTCTTCTCCATATATCAATCAGATTTAAATCTTTCATCAATGATAAAGTTAGATTTACTACCTTCGATTTTATAACAGTCTTAGTTGATCTATCTAAGATTGGGTCTAAGCAAAAATTAAAGTCTCCTCCAAATAATATTTTTTCATGTGCATCCGCCAAATTCAAAAAAGCTTCTTGTATGAATTTTGCATCATTTTCATTTGGTGCATAAATATTCATAAATGTCCATAATTCAGAGAAAAGTTGACAATGTATAATCACATATCTCCCCGCAGAATCGGTTATTACATTTTGTATTCTAATTGGTAACGTTTTATTGATCAAAATTGCTACTCCCCTCGCTTTTGAATTAAATGAAGCCGCAACAACACTACCCACCCAATCTCTCTTTAGTTTCTGATGTTCTGTTTCTGTTAAATGCGTTTCCTGTAAAAAGGCTAAATCTATCTTAATTTTCTTAATATGTGTTAAGATTCTTTTTCTTTTCACTGGTCCATTAAGCCCATTAACATTAAAACTCAAAAAATTCAATAAATTAGCCATTATCCTTAACAAAGTTACTCCAATCTAAAACATTACTTATCTTCTCAACTCTCATAGTTCCTTAGGGAATCTCTTTGAACTTCACCATGTTGCTATGTGTCTCCCCCCCAACCCTCCAGGCAAAAAGAAAAAAGAAGATAGAAAAGATACAAAAAAGAAAAAGCAAAATACCCCCCCACTAATGTTGTGAATGAAAAGATACACAACACTACCCCCCTCCGTTTTGCGGGTCGTGGCTAAAGCCACGCTTGCACACATGATTAGCGTAGCAATTGGTCAGTGCTTCTTCCAGCTCCCCCGCAACAAAAAAAAATTATATATATATATAAACAAAATTAATATTACTATTCCCAACTAGTATTCTTCAAATTTTAATCTTTCTTCCCCCTCTCTTGTATAATTAATAATATATTTATATATTCATCCGCCCAAAAATCCAACAAGTCCATTCTTTGACTCAGTCTTCATCTTCAATCTATCTCGCTCCCCTGGATTTGTTCTTGTATCTGATTCTTGTATTCAGAGGATCTCGCACAAACTGCTCCGCTTTCTGGCAGTCATCAAAAAATCTTTTTTCTCCACCAGCCAAAAAAATCTTCAAGGTTGCAGGATAACGCAATATAAATTGATAACCATGATCCCATAGGATTTTTTTCACTGGATTAAATTTCTTCCTTCTCTTCAAAAGTTCATAAATCTTCTCCCCTGAATTTCTCCTCATAGTCTAACCCCGTCATCTCCGGAATCAACCTGGTGAAGCTCCTCTGCACTGTCTCCAAAGCCAGTATATCTTTCCTCAAGTAAGGAGACCAGAACTGCACACAGTACTCCAGGTGCAGCCTCACCAGTACCCTGTACAGTTGCAGCATAACCTCACTGCTCTTAAATTTAATCCCTTTAGCAATGAGGACCATCATTCCATTTGCCTTTTTGACAGTCTGCTGCACCTGCAAACCAGCCTTCTGTGATTCATGCACAAGCACTCCCAAGTCTCTCAGCATAGCAGCATGCTGCAATTTTTTTACCATTTAAATAATAATCTGCTCTTCTATTTTTCCTTCCGAAGTGGATGACCTTGCATTGTATTCCATCTGCCAGACCCTCACCCACTCACTTAACCTATCCATATCTCTCTGCAGACTCTCTGTATCCTCTGCACAATTTGCTTTTCCACTCAGTTTAATATCATCAGCAAACTTACTTGGTCCCCTCTTCCAGACTGTTAATGTATATCGTGAACAGTTGCGGGCCCAACCCCAACCCCTGTGGCACACCACTCACCATTGATTGCCAACCAGAGTAACACCCATGTATCCCAATTCTCTGCTTTCAATTAGTTAACCAATTCTCTATCCGTGCTAATACATCACCCCCAACTCTATGTATCCTTATCTTATAGTTAAGTCTTTTATGCGGCACCTCATCAAATGTCTTCTGGAAATCCAAGTAAACAATGTTCATCTATTCCCCTCACCCACTGCGCTCATTATATCCTTAAAGAACTCTAGTAAGTTTGTCAAATAGGACCTGCCTTTGCTGAATCCATACTGTATTTGCCTGATGGATCCATTTCTTTCCAGATGCTTTCCTATTTCTTTATTGATAGCTTCAGGCGTTTTCCTCAAATACAAATGTTAAACTAACTGGCCTATAGTTACCTGCCTTATGCCTGCATCCTTTTTTGAATAGTGGTGTGACATTTGCCATCTTCCAATCCACCTAGAACTGCCTGAAGTCCAGAGTATTTTGGTAAATTATCACCAAAGCCTCTACTCTAACTTCTGCCAATTCTTTCAGTATCCTAGAATGTATTCCATCAGGACCAGGGGACTTATCTATCTTCAGGCTCACAAGTTTGCTCAGCACTACCTGCTTGTGTTGGCTATTGTATCGAGGTTCTCACCTTCCATTGCATCCATAACATCTCTCTTTGGCATATTAGACATGTCCTCCACCATGAAGACTGACAGAAAATAGTTATTCAAAGGCTCTGCCATTTCCTCATTACCCAAAATCAATTCCCCCTTCTCGTATTCCAAGGGATCTACTTTCACTTTAGCCATCCTTTTCCGCTTTATACAATTATAAAAACGTTTACTATAATTTTATAATTTGTGCTAGTTTATTTTCATATTCTATCTTCCCTTTCTTTATTGCTCGGTTTATGGTTTTTCGTTGCTTTTTAAAATCTTCCTAGTCTTCCAGTTTCCCACTACTCTTGGCAAATTTGTATGCATGAGGTTTTAGTTTGATACCTTCTTTCATTTCCTTAGTTATCCAAGGCTGGATCTTCCCACCCTTACTGTCCTTGCCTTTATCTGGAATATACTTTTGTTGAGCACCATGAAAAATCTCTTTGAAAGTCTTCCATTGTTCCTCAACCATCCCACCATATAGCCTGTGTTCCCAGTCTACACTAGCCGAATTCTCCCTCATCACATTGTAGTCTCCATTGTTTAGGCATAATACACTGGTTTTAGATTGAACCATTGCACCCTCCATTTGTATCAGAAACTCAATCATATTTTCCAAGATAACTAATTTTACCTGTCTCATTGCACAGGACCAGATCTAAGATAGCATGTTCCCTTGTAGGTTTAGTAACATGCCGTTCACGGTTGCATTCTATGAAGTCCTCCTCCAGACTGCCTCGACCAACTTGATTCACCCAATCTATGTGCAAGTTAAAGTCCCTCATGATAACTGCTGTTCCATTCTAACATGCCTCAGATATTTCTCCGTATTACATAAAGAAATGGGTATTACATAATCTACCTCACCACTGGACACTGACAGAAATAACTAGAAATTTAAAAAGTCACTGTGCAATTAGTCTATGTAATTATAAGTGAGCATATTAACTACAGTTACAATTAAAGACACAAATTATATCAAAAAGATGTGAAAAAACTTACAAAAATCTACAACTGCACCAACAAACAGGTAACAGAGCTCAAGTACTATGGCTGGCCTCTGACAAAGTCATTGTGTAATCACAGATGATATATTGAAATGTTGGCATTTGACTTAAGGAAACTTGCGTACACATTACAAGAAGGGATGTCTTTTTCACATGGGGTCCTGGTTATACTCCAACTGGCATACTGTTTGGTTTTGGACACTGAAATGCTGGGAAGATGCAATCTTATAGCTGTGCAACGGAGAATCTATTCACCGGAGGAACTTTGAGGGTTAAATATCAGATCAGTATTGTGAGATTACATTGCATAAACTTTCCCTTTATGCAGACTCAGTCTGTTCATGATTTTTCGGATTGGGTCCATGGTATTATCAAGGGCAAGGGTGAGCAGCCAGGTCTTGGTACATATTGGCACCAATGACAAAGGTAGACTAGGTGATGAGGTCCTGAAGAGCGATTTTAGAGAGTTAGGTGGAAAGCTGAGAAACAGGACCTCCAGTGTAGTAATATCTGGACTGCTGCCTGTGCCACATGCCGGTGAGGGTAGAAATAGAATGATTTGGCAGGTAAATACGTGACTGAGGAACTGGTGCAGGGGGCAGGAGTTCAAATTTATGGATCACTGAGATCTCTTCTGGGGAAGGTACAATCTGTACCTATGGGACAAGTTATACCTGAACCAGAAGGGGTCCAATATCCTTGCACGGAGGTTGGCTAGAGATGTTAAGAAGGGTTTAAACTAATTTGGCAGGGGGATGGGAACTGGAGTGATAGTGCTGAAGATGAAGTAACTGGCTTGCAAACAGAGGAAATGTGTAGTGGAAGAAGCTGTTGATAGGGCAAAATTGCAGTCAACAGGATGAGTTGCAACGTAAAAGGCAGACAAAATCAGGAAGGGTGAATACAGGACCGAAGGTGTTATACAGTATTTGAATGCGCACAGTATAGGGAATAAAGTAGATGAACTTGTGGCAGTTACAGATTGGCATGTATGATGTTGTAGACAACACAGAATCATGGCTGAAAGAAGATTATAGCTGGGAATTTAATGTCCAAAGATGTATTGAAAGGACAGGCAGGAAGGCTGAGGGGACGGCATTGCTCTGTTGATAAAAAATGATATTGAATTATTTGGACGAGGTGAGATAGGGTCAGAAGGTGTTGAATTATTGTGGATAGAGCTAAGAAACTGCAAGGATAAGAAGACTCTGATGGGAGTTGTATACAGACCCCCAAATAGTAGCAAGGATATGGTCTCCAAATTACAATGGAAGATAGAAAATACATGCCAAAAGGTCACTCTTAGAATAGTCTAAGGGATTTCAATATGCAGGTAGATTTGGAAAATCAGGTTGGTGCTGGATTCTAAGAGGGGAAATTTCTAGAGTGACTATGGCTGGCTTTATAGAGCAGCTCATGGTTGAGCCCACTGGAGGACCAGCTATTCTGGATTGAGTGTAGTGCAATGAACCGGAATTGATTAGAGAGCTTAAGGTAAAAGAACCCTTAGGGGTAAGTGATCGTAATATGACCAAATTCACCCTGAAATTTGAGGAGAAGCTAAAGTCAGATGTATCAGTTGGGTAAAGGGAACTACTGAGGCATGAGAGAGGAGTTGGCCAGAATTGATTGGAAAAGAACACTGGCAGGGATGACAATGGAGTAGCAATGGCTGGAATTTCTGGAAGCAATTCGAAAGGCACAGGATATATACATCCCAAAGAGAAAGAAGTATTCTTAAGGCAAGATGACACAAGTGTGGCTAACAAGAGAAGTCAACACCAAACATAAAAGCCAAAGAGAGGGCATATAATAGAGCAAAAATTAGTGGGAACTTAGAGGATTGGGAAGCTTTTAAAAACTAACAGAAAGCAACTAAAAAGTCATTAAGAAGGTAAAGATGGAATATGTAGGCAAGCTAGCCTGTAATATTAAAGAGGACACCAAAAGTTTCTTCAGATACATAAAATGTAAAAGAAAGGTGAGAGTGGATATCAAACTGCTGAAAACAATGCTGGAGAGGTAAGAATGGGGGATAAGGAAATGGTGGATGAACTGAATAAGAATTTTGCATCAGTTTTGACTGTGGAAGACACCAGCAGTATGATGGAAGTTCCAGGTGTCAGGAGTCATGATGTATGTGAAGTTACCATTACTAGACAGAAGGTTCTTTGGAAACTGAAAAGTCTAAAGGTAGATTAGTCACTTGGACCAGATGGTGTACATTCCAGGGTACTGAAAGAGGTGATTGAAGAGATTGTGGATGCACTAGTAATAATCTTTCAAGAATCATGAGATTCTGTAATGGCTCCGGAGATCTGGAAAATTGCAAACGTCACTGCAACTTTGGCATGATTATTTCTTCAGTGGTTTGAACGAGGCACAACTGTGCAAGTGCGTGGGCATCAGCCAGTGAGAACAGTGAGAAGAGTTCAAAAGGTGATGGTTATTTCTTGAGCGGTTTGAACGGGGTACGACTGTGCAAGTGTGTGGGTGTCAGCCAGTGAAAACAGCAAGAGGAGTTCAAAAGGTGACGGTTATTTCTTTAGTATTTGAACAGGGCATGACTGTGCAAGCGCGTGGATGTCAGCCGTGAGAACAGCGAGAAGAGCTTAAGAAGAAGACAGCCTTATAGAGCGTGCAACAGAGTAGGAAGGCTTTGGCTCAACAGGGTTTCAGTGATTAAGGGTCAAGGCAAGGTAGGTTATCTGTGCAGAATACAGACAGAAAGTATGTGTGTGAGGCCAGTTTTCTGTGCTTGGTGTCAGATGTGGGAGGTCCTGGATACTCCCAGCCTCCCGGACGGCCACATATGCAACAGGTGCATCGAGCTGCAGCTCCTTAGGGAACTGGAGATGCAGCTCAATGACCTTCCTCTGGTCAGGGAGAGTGAGGAAGTGATAGAGAGGAGCTATAGGCAGGTGGTGACTCTGAGGCCTGGGGAGACAGATAAGTGGGTAACAGTCAGGAGAGGGAAGGGCAAGAGGCAGATACTAGAGAGTACCCCTGTGGCTGTGTCCCTTGACAATAAGTACTCCTGTTTGAGTACTATTGCGGGGGGGGGGGGTGGCGTACCTGGGGGAAGCAACAGTGGTCATGCCTCTGGCACAGAGTCCGGCCCTGTGGCTCAGAAGGATAGGGAAAGGAAGAGGATGGCAGCAGTGATAGAGGACTCTAAAGTTAGGGTGTCAGATAGGCAATTCTGTGGACACAGGAAAGAAACGCGGATGGTAGTTTGCCTCCCAGGTGTCAGGGTCTGGGATGTTTCTGATCACCTCCATGATATCTTCAAGTGGGAAGGAGAACAGCCAGAGGTCATGGTACATATTGGCACCAATGACATAGGTAGGAAAAGGAAGGATGTCCTGAAAGGTAGTAATCTCGGGATTACTGTCTGTGCCACGAGACAGTGAGTTTAGGAATAGAATGAGGTGGAGGATAAATGCGTGGCTGAGGGACTGGAGCAGGGGGCAGGGATTTCGATTTCTGGATCATTGGGACCTCTTTTGGGGCAGGTGTGACGTGCACAAAAAGGACAGGTTGCACTTGAATCTGAGGGGGACCAATATCCTGGCGGGGAGATTTGCTAAGGCTATTAGGGAGAGTTTAAACTAGAATTCCTGGGGGCTGGGAACCGAACTGATGTGACGGAGGAAAGGGAGGTTGGCTCACAAATAGAGAAAGCTTGGAGACAGTGTGAAAGGGAGGATAGGCAGGTGATAGAGAAGGTATGCGCTCAGACCAATGGTTTGAGATGTGTCTATTTTATTGCGAGGAGTATTATGAATAAAGCGGATGAGCTTAGAGTGTGGATCAGCACTTGGAGCTATGATATTGTGGCCCTTGGATGGTGCAGGGGCAGGAAAGGCTACTTCAAGTGCCAGGCTTCAGATGTTTCATAAAGGACAGGGAGGGAGGCAAAAGAGGTGGGGGCGTGGCACTGTTGATGAGGGATAGTGTCATGGCTGCAGAAAAGGAGGAAGTCATGGAGGGGTTGTCTACGGAGTCTCTGTGGGTGGAAGTTAGGAATACGAAGGGGTCAATAACTCTACTGGGTATTTTTTTTTTATATAGACCACCCAATAGTAACAGGGACAGAGAAGCAGATAAGGAGACAGATTCTGGAAAAGTGTAATCATAAAAGGGTTGTTGTGGTGGGAGATTTTAATTTCCCAAATATTGATTGGCAACTCCTGAGAGTGATGGGTTTAGATGGGGTGGAGTTTGTCAGGTGTGTTCAGGAAGGTTTCCTGACACAATATGTAGATAAGCCTACAAGAGGAGAGGCTGTACTTGATCTGGTATTGGGAAATGAACCTGGTCAGGTGTCAGGTCTGTCAGTGGGACAGCATTTTGGAGATAGCGATCATAATTCTATCGCCTTTACCATAACATTGGAGAGGGATAGGAACAGACAAGTTAGGGAAATGTTTAATTGGAGTAAGGGGAAATATGAGGTTATCAGGCAGGAACTTGGAAGCATAAATTGGAAACAGAGAAACATACGGAAGAAACGTGGCAAACGTTCAGGGGATATTTGTGTGGGGTCCTGCATAGGTACATTCCAATGAGACAGGGAAAGGATGGTAGGCTACAGGAACTGTGGTGTACAAAGGCTGTTGTAAATCTAGTCAAGAAGAAAAGAAAAATTTACGAAAGGTTCAAAAAACTAGGTAGAGATCTAGAAGATTATAAAGCTAGCAGAAAGGAGCTTCATAATGAAATTACGAGAGGCAGAAGGGGCCCTGAAAAGGCCTTGGCGGACAGGGTTAAGGAAAACCCCAAGGCATTCTACAAGTATGTGAAGAGCAAGAGGATAAGAGGTGAGAGAATAGGACCAATCAAATATGACAGTGGAAAAGTGTGTATGGAACCGGAGGAGATAGCAGAGGTACTTAATGAATCCTTTGCTTCAGTATTCACTACGGAAAAGGATCTTGGCGATTGTAGGGATGACTTGCAGCGGACTGAAAAGCTTGAGCATGTAGATATTACGAAAGAGGATGTGCTGGAGCTTTTGGAAAGCTCAAGTTGGGTAAGTCACCGGGACCGGATGGGATGTACCCCAGGCTACTGTGGGAGGTGAGGGAGGAGATTGCTGAGCATCTGGCGATGATCTTTGAATCATCAATGAGGATGGGAGATGTTCCAGAGGATTGGAAGGTTGCGAATGTTGTTCCCTTATTCAAGAAAGGGAGTAGAGAGAGCCCACGAAATTATAGAGCAGTGAGTCTTACTTCAGTGGTTGCTAAGTTGATGGAGAAGATCCTGAGAGGCAGGATTTATGAACATTTGGAGAGGCATAATATGATTAGTAACAGTCAGCATGGCTTTGTCAAAGGCAGGTCGTGCCTTACAAGCCTGATTGAATTTTTTGAGGATGTGACTAAACACATTGATGAAGGTAGAGCCGCAGATGTAGTGTATATGGATTTCAGCAAGGCATTTGATAAGGTACCCCATGCAAGGCTTATTCAGAAAGTAAGGAAGCATGGAATCCAAGAGGACATTCCTTTGTGGCTTGCCCACAGAAGGCAAAGAGTGGTTGTAGATGGGTCATATTCTGCATGGAGTTCGGTGACCAGTGGTGTGCTCAGGGACCTGTTCTGGGACTCCTTCTCTTTGAGAAGAAAATTGGATCAGCCATGATGAAATGGCGCAGTAGACTCAATGGGCCAAATGGGCCAAATGGGCCAATTTTGCTCCTACATCTTATGGCCTTATGACACATCCCACTAGTTTTCACTAATGCTTCCTCACCAGAGTAAGCTTCAAGGCTCCTTTAATCTGTAAGATAAAAAAGTGAACTATTAAAACATGTATAACTACGGTTTAAACTAATTGACACTAACCAAATAACCTTAAGTAAATAAACCATTTGATATGGCAACTTTTTTGATCAAGACTGCAAGAAAGCTAAGTAGATCTCAAGAAAAAGTCTCTCCTCCACGTACTCGGCCTTGGGTTAGGGTAACCCTAATCCTAACCCTCGCCGCCTTGGTAAAGTAGCCATCATAATCAAAGTCCCTTCTTACTGCAAAGATATTTTCTTTTCTTTCCTCCCAGCAGGTAGAAGATACAAACATGTACCAACAGGCTCAAGGTCAGCTGCTTTTTTGCTCTTGCATGACTATTGAATGGACCTCTTGTGTGATAAAATGAAATCTTGACCCACAATCTTCCTCACCATGGCCATGCACCTTATTGTCTGCCTTCATTGCACTTTGTAAATGTACCACTTTATTATTACTTGTTCATTGTATGGATAGTATTCCAAACAAAGCTTTTCACTGTACATAAGAACATAAGAAATAGGAGCAGGAATGGGCCATCTGGCCCATCGAGCCTGCTCGCCATTCAATAAAATCTGTCCGTAAACTCAGCTCCATCTACCTGCCTTTTCCCCATGAGGAAAAACTTTTTCACCCAGAGGGTTGTGGTTCTGTGGAATGCTCTGCCTCAGAAGGCAGTGGAGGCCAATTCTCTGGATTCTTTCAAGTGAGGAGTTATGGGGAGAAGGCAGGAAAAGGGTACTGATTGTGGATGATCAGCCATGATCACAGTGAATGGTGGTGCTGGCTCGAAGGGCTGAATGGCCTACTCCTGCACCTATTGTCTATTGTCTAACCCTTAATTCCCCTACTATGTAAAAATCTATCTAACTGTATCTTAAATATACTTAGTGAAGAAGCCTTAACTGCTTCCCTGGGCAGAGAATACCACAGGTTCACCACTCTCTGGGAAAAAACAGTTTCTCCTCATCTCTATCCTAAATCTTCTCCCCTGAATCTTGAGGCAATGTCTCCTAGTTCTAGTCTCACCTGCCAATGGAAACAACTTTCCTACTTCTATCTTACCTATCCCTTTCAAAATTTTGTATGTTTCTATAAGATCCTCTCTCATTCTTCTGAATTCCAGAAAGTATAGTCCCAGGCAACTCAATCTCTCCTTATAAGTTAACCCCTTCATCTCTGGAATCAATCTGGTGAACCTCCTCTGTACTGCCTCCAAAACCAGTATATCCTTCCTCAAGTATGGAGACCAGAACTGCACACAGTACTCCAGGTGCGGCCTCACCAGTACCCTGTATAGTTGCAGCACGACCTCCCTGCTCTTGAATTCAATCCCTCTAGCAATGAAGGCCAACATTCCGTTTGCCTTCTTTAATAACCTGTTGTACCTGCAAGCCAACTTTTTGCGATTCATGCACAAGCACTCTCAAGTCCCTTTGTACAACAGCATGCTGCAACCTTTCACCATTTAAATAATAATCTGCTCTTCCATTATTCCTTCCAAAGTGGATGATCTCGCATTTACCAATATCGTATTCCATCTGGCAGACCTTGGTCCACTCACTTAACCTATCTATATCCCTCTGCAGATTCTCCACATCCTCTGTACTATTTGCTTTTCCACTCAGTTTAGTGTCATCAGCAAATGTTGCTATGAGACCCCTCTTCCAAATCATCAATGTAAATGGTAAACGGCTGTGGGCCCAGCGCTGACCCCTGCGGCACCCCACTCACCACTGACTGCCAACCGGAGAAACACCCATTTATACTAATTCTCTGCCTTCTATCAGTTAACCAATCCACTATCCATGTCAATACACATCCTCCAATTCCATGCATCCATATCTTATTTATAAGTCTCTTGTGCGGCACCTTATTGAACGCCTTCTGGAAATCCAAGTGTACAACATCCACCTGTTCCCCTCTATCCACTGCACTCATTATGTCCTCAAAGAACTTCAGTAAGTTTGTTAAACAGGCCCTGCCCTTTCTGAATCCATTGCTAAAGCACTTCGGTACTTCAACAATATGAACCGAAGTGCCAAATATGAAATGAAGTATGACTGCCTTTTGCACAATTTATTTGTGTTCTGCTAGTATGGTTTACCTTTTCATCTTTCACCTGCTCCTCCAGGCTGGGCTGGCTGTTTTGAAGCAGAGTTTGAGCATTTTTTATTTCCTGCTGTTCAAATGAAAAATAAGACATGCATTTAATAAATTCAAAAAAAACATGGGCTTCATCACTGCATGTTGGAAATAAAAGAAAGTTTTTGAATTGGATCTAGTTTTGGAATGCCCCAAATATCCACGGTAAAACAAACTGTACATTAATAAACATTGCACAAGTGCAATATCTACAACACACACAAAATGCTGAAGGAACTCAGCAGAAACATTGACTGTTAACTCTTTTCCATAGATGCTCCCCGGCCTGCTGAGTTACTTCAGCATTTTGTATGTGTTGCTTTGGATTTCCAGCATCTGCAGATTTTCTTGTGTTTGTGTACAATACCTACAACTTGATTTTAGCCTTATGATTAACTTTCATAGACAAATAAAAAGAACCATAAGAGTCATAGAGAAGTGCAGCACAGAAACAGACCCTTAAGCCCATCTAGTTCATGCCAAAACCACCTAAACTGCTTACTCCCAATGACCTGCACTGGGGCCATAGCTCTCCATGCCACGGCCATTCATGGACCTATCCAAATCTCTCTTAAACGTTGAAATCGAGCTCACATGCACCACTTGTGCTGGCAGCTCATTCCACAAACTCATGACCCTCTGAGTGAAGAAGTTTCTCTTCATGTTCCCCTTCAACTTCTCACTGTTCACCCTTAACTCAGCGAAATAAGCCTGCTTGCATTTACTCTATCTATATCCCTCATAATCTTGTACACCTCCACAAAATCGCCTCTCAATCTCCTACACTCTAAAGAATACAGTCCTAACATATTCAACCTTTCCTTATAACTCAGACCCCCAACACCCAGCAACATCCTTGTAAATTTTCTTTGTACTCTTTCCATAAGACCGAAGACCATAATGTATAGGAGCAGAATTGGGCCATTTAACCCATCCACACTACTCCACCATTTCGTCATGGCTGATCCAATTTTCCTCTCAGCCCCAATCTCCTGCCTTCTCTCCAAATTCCTTCATGCCCTGACTAATGAAGAAACGATCAACATCTGCCTTGAATATACATATACATTTCTCCCACCATTTCCATCAGGTGAAATGGAAATAGGCAGTTAGAGCAGAGCACCCCTGCGGCCATTCCCCTCAAAAACAAGTATACCGATTTGGATACTTTTGTGGGGGAATGACCTCCCAGGAGAATATCATGGTGACCGGATTACAGGCACTGACCGTGGGTCCGTGGCGTAGAAGGGAAAGACAAAGAAGGGAGTGGTAGTGACGGGGGACTCGATAGTGAGGGGATCAGACAGACAGGAGATTCTGTGAATATGAATGAGACACCCGTATGGTATGGTAACACCCAACTCCAGGGTCAGGGATGTAGTAATTTCTGGATTGCTGCCTGTGCCACGCACAAGTGAGGGTAGAAACAGAATGATTTGGCAAATAAATGCGTGGCTGAGAAGCTGGTGCAGAGGGCAGGGCTTCAGGTTCTTGGATCATTGGGATCTGTACTGGGTAGGTTATGACCCGTTCAAGACTGATGAGTTGCACCTGCACCTGAGGAGCACTAATATTTTTTCGGGCAGGTTTCTTCGAGCTGTTGGGGTGGGTTTAAACTAACTTGGGAGGGGGGTGGGAACCACAGTGAAGGGACTCAGGATAGGACAGATGGTTAAAAAAGTAAAGATAGCATGCAGTCAGATTGTCAGGAAAGGCGGACAGGTGATGGGACTTAGTTGCAGCCAAATCATTAGGGATGCAGAATCAGAAAGGATAATAAAAACAGTACTCAAGGTGTTGTATTTAAATGTGTGTAGTATAAGAAATAAGGTGGATGATCTTGTTGCCCTGTACAGATTGCCAGGAATGATGTTGTGGCCATCACTGAATCATGGCTGAAGGATGGTTGGGAGTGAAATGTCCAAGATATGTCCATTATATCAGAGGGATAGGAAGGTAGGCAAAGGGGATGGTGTGGCTCTACTGGTAAAGAATGGCATCAAATCAGTAGAAAGATGTGACATGGGATCGCAAGATGTCGAAATCTTGTGGGCTGAGTTAAGAAACTACAAGTGTAAAAGGATGTTGAGGGAAGTTATATACAGGCCTCCCAACAGGAAACAGAAAAGGCGAGTCAGAAGGTCAATGTTATGGTAATCATGGTAGAGATTTTAACATGCAAATTGATTGGGAAAATCAGGTTGGTAATGGATCTCAAGAGAGTGAGTTTGTTGAATGCCTAACAGATAGCTGTTTAGAACAGTTTGTTATTGAGTCTACTAGGGGATCAGCTATACTGGATCAGGTGTTATGTAATGAAGCGGAGGTGATTAGGGAGCTTAAGGTAAAGGAACCCTTAGGAACCAGTGATCACAATATGTTTGAGTTTAACTTGAAATTTGAAAGGGAGAAAGTAAAGTCTGACGTAGCAGTATTTCAGTGGAGTAAGGGAAATTACAGCGGTATGAGAGAGGAGTTGGCCAAAGTAAATTGGAAGGTGCTGCTCATAGGGATGTCAGCAGAGAGCAATGACGTACATTTTTGAGAAAAATTAGGAAGGTGCAGGACATGTGTATTCCAAAAATAAAGGAATACTCAAATAGTAAAATATTACAACCAGGGCTGAGAAGGGAGTCAAAGCTATTGTAAAAGCAAAAGAAAGGGCATACAACAAAGTAAAAATTAGTGGGAAGATAGAGGATTGGGAAGTTTTTAAAAACCTACAGAGAGCAACTAAAGAAATCATTAGAAGGGAAAAGATGAAATATGAAAGCAAGCTAGCGAATAACATCAAAGTGGATTGTAAAAGTTTTTCAAGTATGTTAAAAATAAAAGAGAAATGAGAGTGGATATAGGACCACAAGAAAATGAAGCAGGATAAATAATAATAGGAAACAAGGAGATGGCTGATGAATATTGAGTATTTGAATATTGAATATTGAGAATAATGAGTATTTTGCGTCAGTCTTCACTATGGAAGACACAACCAGTATGCCTGATGTTGCAGTGTGTGAAGTAAGAGAAGTGGGTGCTGTTACTGTTTCAAGAGAGAAGGTACTCAAAAAATCTGAAAGACCTAAAGGTACGTGAGTCACCAGGATCAGAGGAACTGCACACTAGGATTCAGAAAGAGGTAGCATTAGCAATTGTGGTGGCATTAGAAATGATCTTTCAAAAATCATTGGACTCTGGCATGGTGCCAGAGGACTGGAAAATTGCAAATATTACTCCACTCATTAAGAAAGGAGGAAGGCAGTAGAAAAGAAATTATGGACCAGTTAGCCTGACCTCAGTGGCTGGGAAGATGTTAAGAGACAATTGTTAAGGATGAGGTGATGGAGTACTTGGTGACACAGGACAAGATGGTTTCCTTCAGGGAAAATCCTGCCTGACGAACCTGTTGGAATTCTTTGAGGAGATTACAAGTAGGATAGATAAAGGGGCTGCAGTGCATGTTGTATATTTGGACTTTCAGAAGGCCTTTGACAAGATGCCACACGTGAGGCCGCGTATCAAGTTAAGAGCCTATGAAATTACAGGAAAGTTACTAACATGGTTAGTGCATTGGTTAATTGGTAGGAGGCAGCAAGTGGTTGGCTACCATTGACTAGTGTTGCTCCACAGGGGTCAGTGTTGTGACCACTTCTTTTTATGCTGTATATAAATGATTTACATGATGGAATAAATTATTTTGTTGCCAAGTTTGTAGATGATACGAAGATTGGTGGAGGGGCAGGTAGTGTTGAGGAAACAGATAGGTTGCAGAAGGACTTAGACAGATTAGGAGAATGGGCAAGAAAGTGGCAAATGAAATACAACCCTGAAAAATGCATGGTCATGCACCTTGGAAGTAGAAATAAATGTGCGGACTATTTTCTAAACGGGGAGAAAATCCAAAAATCTGAGAGGCAGAGGGACTTGGGAATCCTTGTGCAGAACACTCTGAAGGTTAACTTGCAGGTTGAGTCAGTGGTGAGAAAGGCAAATGCCATGTTAGCATTCATTGCAAGAGTTCTAGAATACAAGAGCAAGGATGTGTTACTGAGGCTTTATAAGGTACTGGTGAGGCCTCACCTTGAGTATTGTGAGGAGTTTTGGGCCCCTCATCTTAGAAAAGATGTGCTGGCATTGGAGAGGGTCCAGAGGAGGTTCACAAGGATAATTCCAGCATTGAAAGGGTTATCATATGAGGAATGTTTGATGGCTCTGGGTCTGTACTCACTGGAATTCAGAAGGATGAGGGGGGGATCTCATAGAAACATAGAAAATAGGTGCATAAGTAGGCCATTCGACCCTTTAAGCCTGCACCGCCATTCAGTATGATCATGGCTGATCATCCAACTCATAACCCTGTACCTGCCTTCTCTCCATACCCCTTGATCCCTTTAGCCACAAGGGCTATATCTAACTCCCTCTTAAATATAGCCAACGAACTGGCCTCAACTGTTTCCTGTAGCACAGAATTCCACAGATTCACCACGCTCTGTGTGAAGAAGATTTTCCTCATCTCGGTCCTAAAAGGCTTCCCTTTTATCCTCACACTGTGACCCCTCGTTCTGGACTTCCCCAATATCAGGAACAATCTTCCTACATCTAGCCTGTCCAATCCCTTTAGAATTTTATATGTTTCAATAAGATCCCCCCTTAACCTTCTAAATTCCAGAGAGTATAAGCCTAGTCGATCCAGTGTTTCATCATATGAAAGTCCTGCCATCCCAGGAATCAATCTGGTGAACCCTCTTTGCACTCCCTCTATGGCAAGAATGTCTTTCCTCAGATTAGGGGACCAAAACTGCACACAATACTCCAGGTGTGGTCTCACCAAGGCTTTCTACAACTGCAGTAGTACCTCCCTGCTCCTGTACTCGAATCCTCTTGCTATGAATGCCAGCATAACGTTTGCCTTTTTCACTGCCTGCTGAACCTGCATGCCCACTTTCAATGACTGGTATACAATGACACCCAGGTCTCGTTGCACCTCCCCTTTTCCTAATCGGTAATGTTTTCCTGTTCTTGCCACCAAAGTGGATAACCTCACATTTATCCACATTAAATTGCATCTGCCATGAATTTGCCCACTCACCGAACCTATCCAAGTCACCCTGCATCCTCTTAACATCCTCCTCACAGCTAACACTGCCGCCCAGCTTCGTGTCATCCGCAAACTTGGAGTTGCTGCATTTAATTCCCTCGTCTAAGTCATTTATATATATTGTAAGCAATTGGGGTCCCAGCACTGAGCCTTGCAGTACCCCACTAGTCACTTCCTGCCATTCTGAAAAGGTCCCGTTTATTCCCACTCTTTGCTTCCAGTCTGCCAACCAATTCTCCATCCACATCAATACCATACCCCCAATACCCTGTGCTTTAAGTTTGCACACTAATCTCCTGTGTGGGACCTTGTCAAAAGCCTTTTGAAAATCCAAATATACCACATCCACTGGTTCTCCCCTATCCACTCTACTAGTTACATTCTCAAAAAATTCTATGAGATTCCTCAGACATGATTTTCCTTTCACAAATCCATGCTGACTTTGTCTGATGATTTCACTGCTTTCCAAATGTGCTGTTATCACATCTTTGATAGCTGACTCTAGCATTCCCCGCCCCCCCACCAATGTCAGGCTTACTGGTCTATAATTCCCCGGTTTCTCTCTCCCTGCTTTTTTAAAAAGCGGGGTTACATTAGCCACCCTCCAATCTTCAGGAACTAATCCAGAATCTAAAGAGTTTTGAAAAATTATCACTAATGCATCCACTATTTCTTGGGCTACTTCCTTAAGCACTCTGGGATGCAGACCATCTGGCCCTGGGGATTGATCTGTCTTTAATCCCTTCAATTTACCTAACACCACTTCCCTACTAACATGTATTTCCCCCAGTTCCTCCATCTCACCAGACCCTTGGTCCCCTACTATTTCTGGAAGATTATTTATGCCCTCCTTAGTGAAGACAGAACCAAAGTAGTTATTCAATTGGTCTGCCATGTCCTTGTTCCCCATGATCAATTCACCTGTTTCTGACTGTAAGGGACCTACATTTGTCTTAACTAATCTTTTTCTTTTCACATATCTATAAAAGCTTTTACAGTCAGTTTTTATTTTCCCTGCCAGCTTTCTCTCATAATTTTTTTTCCCTTTCCTAATTAAGCCCTTTGTCCTCCTCTGCTGGACTCTGAATTTCTCCCAGTCCTCAGGTGTGCCACATTTTCTGGCTAATTTGTATGTTTCTTCTTTGGAATTGATACTATCCCTAATTTCCCTCGTCAGTCACGGGTGCACTACCTTCCCTGGTTTATTCTTTTGCCAAACTGGGTTGAACAATTGTTGTAGTTCATCCATGCGATCCTTAAATGCTTGCCATTGCATATCCACTGTCAACCCTTTAGTTATCATTTGCCAGTCTATCTTAGCTAATTCACGTCTCATACCTTCAAAGGTTGGGGTATGTTTATTGTGGGCAGTCACTTCAAGACAACTAAATTTAATCACAATTAGCACAACTTTGGAATTAATGTGATTATTTGTTACTCATAATATTTGCTTAGATTTATCAGATCCAGATTAGAAATCGTCTCTTATTTCCTCATAGAAAAGTTGCTCTGAAATACGACAAAGAAATTTTTATCTCATCATTAACCTTCTTAATCTATATGGGATGTTGCTATGTTCAAAGGCAATTCCATACAGCACAATTACATACATAAAATACAGAAGAAAGAACACTAAAGGACAGTACAGGCCCTTTGGCCCACAATGTTGTGCCAACCTTATAACCTACTCCAAGATCAATCTGACCCTTCCCTCCTACATACTGTTCCATTTTTCTACCATCCACATGCCTACCTAAGAATTTCTTAAATGTTCTTAGAGTATCTGCCTCTACCACTCTGTGCAAAAAAACAACTAACTTCTGATTATCTCCTGCTATACTTTCTTCCAATCACTTTTATAAAATGTCCCCCCCCCCCTGCATTAAACTCACATCTTAAATGCTCTGGCCTACCTGGTGGAGTAAAAGGAAAATATGTAAATAATATAAATAATTATTTTTAAATGCTAAGTTCCATCTTTAAAAAGTTCACTGCATCATGGAAAACTCATTGCATAGTGCACCAGTTGTGTTGCATGTAAAATTAGATAGTCGGTTTTAAATAAAATTCTGTTTACATTGGATGCTAGTAATGTTGTAGGATCCAGGATATCCAGCCTTTTAAAATAAAATACTGCTTACATCTGATGCTAGTAATGTTGTAGGGTCCAGGATATCCAGCCACTGAAGAATCCTGCAGAGGAAAGACTACAAAACACAAGTCAAACTAACAGAGCAAAACAACATAAGCAAACATGTATCAATTAAATGATAAGTTGTTTATTAGTGTGGAAATTTAGTAGTTTCTTTACCTGATGCTGGAATATTTTTACTGCATGGGAAAGTCCAGAGTGGGATTTTGCAAAAAGATTTTTTGTATCGTTGGACATAAATTTTCTTATCAACTTTTTTCATCTTTATTGCTCTTATTTTTTGACTTTGGAGTTAGCAAAGTTATTTTCTTAAATTAAGAGAGAAGCTGGTGGTTAAAGGATCAGTTAAACATATGATTCTCTATGATTATACTTAAAAGACCACCATTAAATTCACTCAGGTAACTAACCGAAATTCCTTCAATCTCCCTCATAAAACCTCACATATATAGAGAAGAAGAAGCTGCCAATTATCACCAGCATGTGTCACGAAATTTGTTAAATTAGCAGCAGCAGTTCAATACGATATGTAATATCGAGGGAAAATAGGTACCATAAATTCCGGTGTATAAGCCAACTCTGAGTATAAGCCGACGCCCCACGTTCAAGGTTAAAAAAGTGACTTTTTCATGTTACCTTTGTATAAGCCGACCCCTTTTGTAGAGGTTTTCGACTTAACCATAAAACATCACAAGATCTCACATGCCGGTACTATTGGAAAATGCAAATGCACAGATTGTATTTTCTATGTATTACAGTATTTACTCAACAGTATTTACTCAAGTGCGCACATTGTATTCTCTACAATATTTACTATATAACCACTGTTAGCTCATTAGAAGGTATTCACTATGTAGCCATGCCTTTTGACCTGCTCACTATTAATTCATGAAGAGAACTAGAATGAAACCAAGTAGAAAGATAACGGTGGCAGGTAGGATGATGAAATATGTGTCAGTATGTCAATGCAAGACCAATTAAGAAATATCTGTGGTTAGGGATGAGAAGACATATGGTCTAAAATGTAAACAAGGACATAATTAAGTTGGGGAGTAAAACAATAGTGGAAAGTCGAGAGCGGATATCTTGATGATATGTAATCACAGGCCGATTGCATATGATAATGTAGCTAAGATAGGAGAATTGCTATAAAAAATGCTATGTACAAGCCTCGACAGACAGTCAGTTACTAGCTTTCTGATTGTCTCAGCTTTGATTTGCAAATTAAAGTTTAAAACGTCTTGAAGGGTTTTCTGTGTCTCTTTGTCGTTTGTGAAAAATGAGAAACCACGACAGTCCTCATGTTACCTTTGTATAAGCCGACCCCTCTTGTAGAGGTTTTTGATTTAACCAGAAAAGGTCACAAGATCTCACATGCCGGTACTCAGCTTTGCCGGATCCGAAACTTGGAAATTTTGTGAACCAGTACCTGCTAAGAAAATAGGCCTACACATTGTAGAGCGTTAGAAGCGAATTCTTAATAAATAAATCAGGGAGTGAAGTTTTGGATTAGGTACCCAATGGTAAAGAACCCTCTGAAACGTAACCCCCGTGAAACCATTTAGCGCCCATCATAATCTCATTAAAACATAACACGGGGTGGCGGGATCAGTACGTGTACTCAGTATTGAGTTTGTGACCACCACGTACAAAAGATTAAAACGAATGCGATATGATGCTGGCTTCAAGCTGAAGGTTGTTAATTTTGCTAGAAGAACGAATAATTCTGCAGCTGCTAAGAAGTTTATTGTAAATGACAAACAAGTGAGAGAGTGGAGAAAGGCAGAGGACACGCTGAGGGAAATGCTAAAGACGAAATGTGCAAACTGCGGGTAAACATGCCAGTGGCCAGAACTGGAAGAAAGAGTTTCAGAGTGGGTGAATCACCAGTGATCGTCTGGATACATTTGTTACCACAGAAATAATTCGAGTTCAAGCGTTGAAATGGGCTGAAAAACACCGTGAGGTCAGAGAAAATTTCAAAGCTATGCGAAGTTGAAGCACCCGATTTATGAATAGATGTGATCTTACGTTGAGACAAAAAACAAAGATTGCTCAGAAGTTGCTGAGCGACCTTGAGAATAAGATTATGGCCTTCCAATCGTCTGTAATCAAGCACCGAAAGGAACATTCTTACCTGCTCTCACTGATTGGTAACATGGACGAGACACCAATGTTCTTTGATTCTGCTGGCTATCGCACTGTCAATCAGAAGGGGGAGAAAACAGTCCTTGTCAAAACAACTGGACACGAGAAGCAACATTTTACTGTCGTGTTAATGTGTATGGCTGATGGGACCAAACTACCACCAATGGTGATTTTTAAGAGGAAAACATTCCCAAAGAAAGAAAAATTCCCGCAGGGTGTTGTTGTTTATGTTCAAGAATGCGGCTGGATGGATAAAGCGGGTGGCTTGAAATGGATTAAAGAGGTGTGGCGTCGACATCCCGAAGGTTTCAGGAAGGAAAAATCGCTACTTGTCTGGGACATGTTCAAAGAGCACTTGTCAGGTGAGACAAAAGCAGCACTGAAAGCTGAAAATACAGACACTGCAGTCATCCCTGGTGGTTTGACGTCCGTGCTCCAGCCACTCGATGTGAGTTTAAACAAACCATTCAAAGAAGAATGGGACACGATTTTCGGAGAGTCAGATAATGAAGAGCGTGAGAGTTTCAAGCTCTGAATGTTTGACAACAACAGTGTGTACAAGTAAATTGAGAAACAGAATGTGTTTTATTTTCTCCTATCATTTCGGATCTCCCCTCCCCCTCCCACTTTCAAATCTCTTACTATCTCTTCTCTCAGTTAGTCCTGACAAAGTGTCTCGGCCTGAAACATCAACTGTGCTTCTTCCTATGGATGCTGTCTGGCTTGCTGCATTCCACCAGCATTTTGGGTGTGTTGCTTGAATTTCCAGCATCTGCAGATTTTCTCATGTTTGTGTTTTGTAGATCTTTTCTTTTGTGCAGATTTCATAAGCGTTTGTATTTGACTCAAAAACAGCCAATAAATACGACCTGTCTTCCGTGTATTCGTTTTTCCCAAAGTTGGCACCCTCTGTAAAAGTCGATCCTCTAAATTTAGGACCAAAATTTAGGGCCAAGTTCTTGGCTTATACACTGGAATTTATGGGTAAATCAATTACAGTATACTTATATTGAATAGATTAAAAATCGTGCAAAAATCAGAATATATATTAAAACAGTGAGGTGGTGTCCAAGGGTTCAATGTCCATTTAGGAAATGGATGGCAGAGGGGAAGAAGCTGTTCCTGAATCGCTGAATGTGTGCCTTCAGACTTCTGTATCTTCTACCTGATGGTAACAGTGAGAAACACTTTCACCATCGTTTTGGGAGATTTTAAGAAGGCCAGTCTGAAAAAAAATCACTGAGCAATTACCAACAACAGATCACTTGCAATACCAGAGGAAACAACACACTGGACCATTGCTAAACCACCATCAAGTATGCCTAACCGTGCTATTCCACATCTTCACTTCAGGAAGTCTGATCACCTGGCTGTACTTCTCCTCCCTGAGTATAGGCAGAGACTGAAGACTGCAGCACCAGTAGAGAGGACCAAGAAGGTTTGGACAAGGGAAGCACAGGAGCCCCTACAGGACTGCTTTGAATCGGTGGACTGGACTGGCCTGTATTCAGGGATTCATCTTTGCATCTGGTTGAGTATGCTGCAGTTGTTACCGACTTCATTAAAACCTGTGTGGATAAGTGTGTGCCTACAAAGACTTACTGTACATTCCCAAACAAAAAGCCGTGGATGAACCAGGCAGTATGTCGTCTGCTGAAAGCTAGATCTGTGGCATTCAAGTCTGGCAACCCAGGCCTGTACCAGAAAACCAGGTATGATTTGCAGAGGGCTATTTCAAGGGCGAAGAGACAATTTCGAACTAGGTTGGAGGCGATATCAGATGCACGGTAACTCTGGCAGGGTCTGTAAGACATTACTTCCTACAAAGCGAAACCCAATGCTTCACTACTAGATGACCTCAATGCCTTCTATGCACACTTTGAAAGGGAGAACACAACTACAGCTGTGAAGATCCCTGCTGCACCTGATGACACTGTGATCTCTGTCTCAGAGGCCGATGTTAGACTGTCTTTAAAGAGAGTGAACCCACGCAAGGCAGAAGGTCCCGATGAAGTACCTGGTAAGGCTCTGAAAACCTGTGCCAACCAACTAGTGGGAGTATTCAAGGACATTTTCTTTTTCAATATTTTTATTGATTTCTTACATAAAAGAATACAGAGTACAGTAAGATATATTAGAGTATAGAAGAATGAGAGGGGATCTCATAGAAACATTTCGAATGTTAAAAGGGTTGGACAGAGTAGATGTGGAAAGGTTGTTTCCCTTGGTGAGTGAGTCCAGGACAAGAGGCCATCGTCTTAGAATTAGAGGGTACCCACCTAAGACAGAGATGAGGAGAAATTCTTTCAGCCAGAGGGTCGTGGATTTGTGGAATTCGTTGTCACATACAGCTGTGGAGGACTGATCATTGAGGATGTTTAAGGAGGAGATTGACAGGTATCTAATTAGTCAGGGTATCAAGGGATATGGGGAAAAAGCCGGAAACTGGAACTAGACGGTGAATAGTTTAGCTCATGGGGGAGCTGCGGAGCAGACTCGATGGGCCGAATGGCCTACTTCTGCTCCTTTGTCTTGTGATATTATATATATCGATTACAATATATTAGAATTACAAATATAGTTTCATTATCCCATATTCGTATACATTAAATTTAAACATAATATTGAAAAGATATACTTTTATTATACAAAAAAATCTCAACCCACTACCAGAAAAAAACCAGCTGTTTGGTTAAAAAAAAAGGAAAAAAATCCTTAACATATAATAAAACATATTGTTAGCCAACATCTGTGCTTAAAAGCAAATCAAAGATTTTGAAAATAATTCAAAAAAGGTCCCCACGATGTTAAAAAATCTTGTCTAGGTTCAGAAATTGAACAGCAAATCTTCTCTAAATTTAAACAAGACATAACATCATGTAACCAATGAGTATGAGTAGGCGGAGTGGCATCTTTCCACTTAAACAACAATGCCTTCCTGGCTACAAGAGACATAAAGGCCAAAATGTGCAAATCATGTGACTCCAAAATAATATCAATTCCTCCAACAATACCAAATAAGGCAGTCAAAGGATTAGGTTTAAAGTTTATTTTTAAAAAGCACCGAAAAAAGTTTGGAACACTTCCTTCCAATATTTTTCAAGACTCAGACAAGTCCAAAACATATGAATTAGTGAAGCTTCTCCATTGTTACATCTGTCACAATAGGGAGATATATCGAATAAAAATGAGAGAGCTTATCTTTAGTCATGTGGGCCCTATGAACCAGTTTAAATTGTAGAAGGGAATGACGGGCACATAACGATGAAGTATTAACCAATTAAAAATTTTCATTCCAAGTATCCTCAGAAATTAGAATCTGTAAATCTTGTTCTCAGAGATTTTTAATTTTGTCTAAAGGAATATTTCTCATTCCCAACAACATACCATAAATATTAGATATAGATCCATTATGGAAGGGTTTCAAATTAAAAATTGTATCAAGTAAATTCTTATCTGGACTTTGAGGAAATGTAGCAACACGCATAAAAATTGCTGGTGAATGTAAGGAGCATAGTGAGAGGGACCGAGGGAGAAAAAAGAGAGAGAGAGAAAAAATTAATAATAATAAAAAATAAATAAATAACAGATGGGGTACGAAGGGGAGGTGGGGCATTAACAGAAGTTAGAGAAGTTAATGTTCATGCCATCAGGTTGGAGGCTACCCAGATGGAATATAAGGTGTTGTTCCTCCAACCTGAGTGTGGCTTCATCTTTACAGTAGAGGAGGCCGTGGATAGACATATCAGAATGGGAATGCGACGTGGAATTAAAATGTGTGGCCACTGGGAGATCCTGCTTTCTCTGGCGGACAGAGCGCAGGTATTCAGCGAAACGGTCTCTCGGCCTGCGTCGGGTCTTGCCAATATACAGAAGGCTATTATTGTTAATTTTTTTCCCTCCCTCTGTCCCTCTCATTATACCCCTTGACCATCCTCTGGCCTTCCCCCCTCCCACTTTCTTTCTCCCTAGGCCTCCCGTCCCATAATCCTCTCATATCCCTTTTGCCAATCAACTTTCCAGCTCTTAGATCCATCCCTCCCTCTCCTGTCTTCTCCTATCATTTCAGATCTCCCCCTCCCACTTGCAAATCTCTTACTATCTCTTCTTTCAGTTAGTCCTGACGAAGGGTCTCGGCCTGAAATGTCGACTGTACTTCTTCCTATAGATGCTGCCTATCCTGCTGTGTTCACCAGCAATTTTTATGTGTGTTGCTTGAAATTCCAGCATCTGCAGATTTCTTCGTGTTTGCGTTTTTAGGAAATGTATGTACTTGAGAACACAAAAAGCCTCTAATTTGTAAATATCAAAAGAAGTGGGTTTTGGGTAGGCTATACTTAGCTGACAATTGTTCAAATGAAGAGAGACTACCTCCAACAAACAAATCCTGAAAACATTTAATACCCAATCTATTCCACTCTTTAAAAACTACATCAGTCATAGAAGGTTTAAAAAAATAGTTAGAAAAAATGGGATTTTAAAGTGAAAAACTCAATAAACCAAAATATTTTCTAAATTGTACCCAAATCCTCAAGGTGTGTTTAACTACAAAATTATCAGTTAAATTACTTAAAGATAAAGAAATTGAGGATCCGAGAAGAGAAATGATAGAAAATTTATTAACAGAATTAGCTTCTGAAGAAACCCAGACCAGACAGTCCTCTCGATTAATATAATACACCAAAACGTAAGATTCCGTATATTGACTGCCCAGTAATAAAACCTAAAATTGGGTAAGGCTAAACCTCCATTCCTTTTAGCTTTTTGAAGATGAACTTTATTTAATCGAGAAATTTTATTTTTCCATATATACGAAGATATAATAGAATCCAGAGAACCAAAAAAGAATTTAGGAATAAAAACAGGTATGGCCTGAAATAAATATAAAAATTTAGACAAAATATTCATTTTAATAGAATTAATTCGGCCAATCAACGATAAAGAGAAGGGTGACCAATTTGATAGTGCCTTCCTAACATAATTCAGAAGTGTAAAAAAAATTTCTTTAAAAAGGAATTTATAATTCCTAGTAATTGTTACGCTCAAATTAAGTAAATTGATTTCTTACAATTTTAAAAGGAAGGTTAGTGTTAACTAATACCAAATTATTCAAAGGAAAAAGTTCACTCTTATGAAAGTTAAGTTTATATCCTGAAATCTGACTAAAGCAGGAAAGTAAAGAAAGTACGGAAGGTAAAGAAGACTCCACATTAGAAATGTAGAGCAAAAGGTTATCAGCATAAAGCGACACTTTGTGAGTAATACCCCTCCTTAAAATACCAGTGATATCATTAGATTCCCGGAAAGCAATAGCTAAAGGTTCTAAGACCAAATGAAAAAGCAAAGGACTCAAAGGACAACATTGTCTGGTTCCACATTTAAATTTAAATGGTTTAGAATTTTGAGAGTTAGTAAGAACCTGAGCGGAGGGAGACAGATAAAGTAATTTAATCTATTGAATAAAATTAAAACAAAATTATTTTTTTTTCTGAAGTTTTAAATAAATAATTCTTTTCAACCCAATCAAAGGCTTTCTCAGCATCTAAGGATATCACACATTCTGATATCTCTTCAGAAGGAGAATAAATAACATTCAATAAATGATGAATATTAAAGTGGGAGTATCGATTTTTGATAAATCCAGTCTGATCATCAGAAATAATAAATGGCAAAATATTTTCGATCCTACGAGCCAAAAGTTCAGATAAAATTTTAGTATCTACATTAAGGAAGGAAATTGGTCTATAAGAAGAGCATTCAGTTGGATCTTTATTCTTTTTAAGAATAAGCGAAATAGAGGCTTCATAAAAAGATTGTAGCAACCTACCTAATTTAAAAGAGTCCGAAAGGACTGAGTATAAGTGAGGTATAAGTAGAGGAAAAAGCCTCAAAAAACTCCCCAGAAAGAAAATCAGGACCCGAAGTCTTCCCTGAGTGCAAAGAGTGAACAATCTCGGCAATTTCTTCACAAGATATTGGTTGATCCAGTAATTTTTGATTATCATCAGAAAGTGTAGGAATGTTTAATCGATCTAAGAAATTATTCATTACAGTATTATCTTTAGGAGGATCAGAACTATAAAGTTTAGAATAGAGTTCTCTAAAAGTATTGTTTATTTCTACATTATCAGATGTTTTATCACCATTGGCTTTACAAATTTCTTTAATTTGGTATTTAACTATAAAGATCTTTAATTGGTTAGCTAATAGTTTACCCGTTTTATCTCCATGAACATAAAACTTACTTTTATCTTTTAAAAGTTGAGTTTCAATTGGGTAAGTTAAAAGCAGATCATATTTAGTTTTAATTTCAACATGTCTTTCATATAAAGCAGGATCTGGAGCCAAAGCATATTTTTGGTCTAATTGTTTCAACTGATTGGATAATTCAATTCTCTCCTTATTAGCTTTTTTCTTAACACTTTGCGGTAAAAGAAATAATTTGTCCTCTAATATAAGCCTTAAAAGCATCCCATAAAAAAAAGACTAGAAGTCTCTTCTAGCGTATTCTCTTCATAAAAAAAGAGTAACTTGTCTCTCCAAAAATTAAAAAAAATCCTATCAGATAACAGAGTCGGATTAAAACGCCAGAATCTGTTTATTTGGGAGACACCCGGAAGATTTAAAGACAAAAACACAGCAGCATGATCTGAAACAGCAATTTCTTTATATTCACAGGATCGAACCAATGGAATCAATTGACTATCAACAAAAAATAATCAATCCTGGAATACGTATGATGAACGTGAGAAAAAAATGAGTACTCTTTCTCTGTTGGATGCAAAAAGCACCAAACATCAACAATATCACATTTCATTAAAAAAACATTGAATAAAGGAGGCAGATCTACTAAAAATCAATCGTTTAAAAGATGAGTGATCTAAAACAGGGTCTAAACAACAGCTGAAGTCTCCTAAAACCAGAGAATACACACCTAAATCTGGTAAAAGCGAAAAAAAGCATTCAAAAAAACCTGGATCATCTATATTCGGGGCATACAAATTCGCAAAAACCATTAATTTATCGTAATCGCTGTATTGCATCGAAGGCAGGACAGAAGGACAGAAGGTCTCCATGGAATACCGGTAAGGCTCTGAAAACCTGTGCCAACCAAATGGTGGGAGTATTCAAGGACATTTTCAACCTCTCACTGCTATGGGCAGAAGTTCCCACTTGCTTCAAAATGGCAACAATTATACCAGTGCCTAAGTAGAATAATGTGGGCTGCCTTAATGACTATCAACCGGTAGCACTCACATTGACAGTGATGAAACTGTACACTGGCCTGTGGAAAGCAGCCAGTGAGTGAGTGGGCCAGTGAAGGAGTGGAGCTTTGAGGCTTTGACTCTTCTTCTTCTTTTTTGTTTTATGGCGGTTGGCAACCAGTTTTCAGCGCATTACTGCCACCTGCACATATGCGGTGTACCAACCAAATATGTCCTGGAGTTCTCTACTTTAGACAACCTAGCTCAGCCTGCAGTTCTCCATTAGCATCACTCTGTAGTTGCAATTCCTCATGAATACTTAATGCACTCATTAGATAATGCCACAAACCACTATTCTTCCCTAATTATGTCACATGATTTTGCATAGTTGCATTACCTCAATTACATTGATTTCATCTACATCACTTGTAAGACTAAAATCGTCTTGTTAAAGAATAGTAATTATCGCATGTTATACTTTTAAAATTGCTGTTTTTCCAAGTCTATCTGCTTTTCCAGGTTTTTCTTTTCTTGGACCGTAGCCTGCAGTTGTTTACTGAGACCTCAGAGTTCTTCTTCATTTGCTTCCATGTTTTCATTTTACAATCTGAATGTAGATAATTCACTTTGCAACAAATTCCTTTTCCTTTTGTATCCTTGTAATAATTTCCTCCATTTTCCAATCTCTTTCCAACTCACCGTTGCTCTTGTCGGGTACTTCTTTGTTGTTGGAGTTCTGCACATTTACCCTGGGCTTCAACCATAAAATTTGAGGATTTTCCTTAAATTCTGAAACATTTCTCCAATTCTTGACCATTTGTGATAAGTATACTGCCATTAAGATTCCATCTCCCCTGCCTGTGAACTGTTGGATCCTCCATTCAGCGTTTCTTTGACTTCTTCCCACCTAATTCCTTTAATACAAGATACTTTTCTGCTGACTTGACGATAATTTTAATTTTCTCAGTTCTTTTGCTTGTTTGCGCTGAACAATTAATTGCATCCACCATAAAAAGCACAAGCTCCTTTTTACTCATTAATAGTGTATTTTTCATATTACAGATCTCACTATTCACCAGTTTATTATTCCCTGTATTTGTTTGCTTGACAGCCTTTTTTCCATCAACTTCTTTCACTGCCTCTGCATAACTGATTCCTTGAGTTACTTTTACATATTGTATCTCAGCTGCTTTCTTGCTATAAATGCACCCTCAATAAGCTGCGCTGTGTTCCTTGCCACAATTGCAGTATTTCAGCCTAGCGCCCGCTTCATATTTCCCATATTCATATATTCCAGCACATCTCCCACATCCTTATTTTCCTCTGCAGACTGCCGCAATGTGCCCGAATTTCTGACATTTATAGCATCTTAAAGGCGGTGGTATATATACTCTAACCGCATAACACATATACCCTAAGTAAACATTAGTCGGCAACCTCTCTTCATCAAAGTTAATCATTACCGATAAACTATCACACTTTTTCCCATTTCTTGTAACTTTCAAATGTTTGGCCTCAATAATTTTTGCTCCTTTTATGTTCTGTTTAATCTCATCCATAGTAACTTTTGTTGATATCCCCGAAATAACTCCTCTAGTCCACTTTCTATTGTTGGGTATTGAGAATTGTACTTCTTTGCCGTCTATTTTACATAATCTTATCACTTTACCTTGCTGAGAACTATCCCGACAAATCACTAATAGCGATCCATTTCGTAAAATCTTTGCTCCTTTAAACTCGCCTAGAATTTTGTTGAGCATCTTCGTCAAATGAATCGGGTTCCAATCACCAAATGATGCCCCGTCTTCACTTAGTTTTATAATTGCTTTAATTTCATCTTCTTCCCATTGTTTTGCTGTCCTGCTTTGATCATCCGCTGATTCCTCAGAGTTTGATATCCCGTACCTCTGCTTTCTTTTCTTCCTCTTTCCATTCTGTTCCTCTTTCCCGCTGACCTCCATCTCTAGTTCACTTCCACTCTCGCCAAAAATCTTCCTTCAACAGCTTGGCTCTTTCCTCGACGTTCTCACTCTCTGCCATTTTCCAGTGAGCTCCACAATCAACTCTTGCTATCACTTTTCCCCAGCCAGTCCCTTGAGCCAATAGCTTTGCCTCAATCACCACAGAAAAAGCCGTTGATTAGACAATCAAGATTTGAATAGCTCAGACTCAGCAGAAAGCAGCTGATTGGGCAATCTAGGTCAGGTGACCAAGCATTTTGAAAAGCTCAAACAGGTAAATAGAGGGGTAGCTCGAGCAGAGCGGCCTGTGGAAAGTGGCCAGTGAGTGAGTGGGCCAGTGAAGCAGTGGAGCTTTGAGGCTTCGACGAGAAGAGGCGGAAGACAAGCTTGCTCGCAGTTAGTCTTTACAATACCTCCTGAGACAGTGATGTGCCTCTCATGTGAGATGTGGCGGTCTTGGGGGAACGCACCTCTCCCGCAGAGTCACATCTGCCAGAAGTGCATACGGCTGGGCGATTTGGAAGACCGTGTAAGGAATCTGGAGCAGCAGCTGGATGACCTTCGACTCATAAGGGAGAATGAGGCAGTCATAGATGAGAGCTACAGGGAGGTAGTCACACCTAGGCTGTCGGAAGCAGGTTGTTGGGTGACAGTCAGAGGGGGGAAAGTGAAGGTGAGCAGACAGGTAGTGCAGAGCACCCCTGTAGCCATTCCCCTGAATAATAAGTTTACCGTCCTGGATACTGTTGGTGGGGATGACCGACCAGGTGTGAGCCACGGTGGCAGGGCCTCCGGCACTGAGTCTGACCCGGTGGTGCAGAAGGGTGGGACGGAGAAGAGGAGAGCTGTCGTCATTGGAGACTCTATAGTCAGGGGAGCAGACAGGAGATTTTGTGGACGTGAGAAGGACACCCGCATGGTTTGTTGCCTCCCAGGTGCCAGGGTCCGGGATGTCTCTGACCGGGTGCACGACATCCTGGTATGAGAGGGAAAGCAACCAGAAGTCGTGATAAATGTTGGTACCAACGACATAGGCAGGAAGAGGGATGAGGTCCTGAAGTGTGAGTTTCAGGGACTAGGCAGAAGGCTGAAGAACAGGACCTCAAGGGTGGTGTTCTCAGGATTGCTGCCAGTGCTATGTGATAGCGATGATAAGAATTAGAGGAGATGGCAGTTGAATGCATGGCTGAGGAGTTGGTGCAGGGGGCAAGGTTTTAGATTTTTGGATCATTGGATTCTCTTCTGGAGAAGGTGGGACCTGTACAGATTGGATGGGTTGCACCTGAACTCGAGGGGGAGCAATATCCTTGCAGGCAGGTTTGCTAGCATGGTTTGGGAGGGTTTAAACTAATTTGCGAGGGGGATGGGACACAGAGCGATAGAGCAGTGAAAGTAGTGCATGGAGTAAAGCCAGATCTAACGTACAGAGAGGCTTTGAGGAAAGAGAAGTAGAATAAAGGGTGTAAAGACAGTAAGGTAGAAGGGCTGAAATGTGTGTACCTTAATGCAAGAAGCATCAGGAACAAAGGTGATGAACTGAGAGCTTGGATACATACATGGAATTATGATGTAGTTGCCATTACAGAGACTTGGCTGGTACCAGGGCAGGAATGGATTCTCAATATTCCTGGATTTCAGTGATTTAAAAGGGATAGAGAGGGTGGAAAAAGGGGAGGAGGGGTAGCATTACTGGTCAGGGATACTACTACAGCTACAGAAAGGGTGGGTAATGTAGCAGGATCTTCTTTTGAGTCAGTATGGGTAGAAGTCAGGAACAGGAAGGGAGCAGTTACTCTATTGGGGGTATTCTATAGGCCCCCTGGTAGCAACAGAGATACAGAGGAGCAGATTGGGAGGCAGATTTTGGAAAGGTGCAAAAATAACAGAGTTGTTATCATGGGTGACTTTAACTTCCCTAATATTGATTGGCACCTGATTAGTTCCAAGGGTTTAGATGGGGCAGAGTTTGTTAAGTGTGTCCAGGATGGACTCCTATCACAGTATGTGGACAGGCCGACTCGGGGGAATGCCATACTAGATCTAGTACTAGGTAATGAACTGGGTCAGGTCACAGATCTCTCTGAGTGAACATCTGGGGGACAGTGACCACCGCTCCCTGGCCTTTAGCATCATCTTGGAAAAGGACGGAATCAGAGAAGACAGGAAGATTTTTAATTGAGGAAGGGCAAATTATGAGGCTATAAGGCTAGAACTTGCGGGTGTGAATTGGGATGATGTTTTTGCAGGGAAATGTACTATGGACATGTGGTTGATGTTTAGAGATCTCTTGCAGGATGTCAGAAAATCCAGTAAACTGCCACTCACATTCAGTAGCGCCATCTATTGATTAATTGAGCAAGTAAAGACTCGTGGAGCTGATATGTAAACTTCGTACATACTGCGATTTCTGTTAACTGAGACAGGATCTGTGGTCTCGTAATTATACAAGGAGATAATGCAAAACTAAATTTGAATAAAAATACCTCTTTACTGAAGTAAAATTTCATTAATAGATCAGCTTTATTTGTCCAAAGTACATTTATTATCAAAGTATGTATACTTTATACAACCTTGACTTTCATCTCCTTACAGTCAGCCATGAAACAAAAAACCCCAGTAGAAACCATTAAAAACAGAAGATGGTCGAAGACCCAACGTGCAGAGGGGGAAAAAAAAAACAATGAGTGCAAACAATAAAGCAAGAAAACAGCATTCAGAACTGAAGCTAACAGTACCAGACATCACAACAGCTGATTCAGAAGGCCTCAAATCCAGCATCGAGTCCATCAAACCCTGTGAAGCAGTGAGCCAAACTGACCCATCTCTGACCTCCAACCCTGATACCACAACCTTGTCAAATGCCTTACTAAAATCCATATAGATCACATCCACTGCACTACCCTCATCTACATGCCTGGTCACCTCCTCAAAGAACTCTATCAGGCTTGTTAGACACAATCTACCCTTCACAAAGCCATGCTGACTGTCCCTGATCAGACCATGATTCTCTAAATGCCTATAGATCCTATCTCTAAGAATCTTTTCCAACAGCTTTCCCACCACAGACATAAGGCTTACTGGTCGATAATTACCCAGACTATCCCTACTACCTTTTTTGAACAAGGAGACAACATTCGCCTCCCTCCAGTCCTCCGGTACCATTCCCATGGTTAGCCAGAGAGTGGTGAATCTGTGGAATCTGTTGCCACAGGCAGCTATGAAGGCCAAGTCTTTATGTATACAGTATTTAAGGCAGAGGTTGATAGATTCTTGATTGGTCAAGGCATGAAGGGATACGGGGAGAAGGCAAGATGAAATGGCAGAGCAGATGTGATGGGCCAAATGGCCTAATTCTGCTCCTATATCTTATGGTTTTATGGTTATGGTTCTACACGGTAGGCTTATTCAGAAAGTCAGAAGGCATGGGATCCAGGGAAGTTTGGCCAGGTGGATTCAGAATTGGCTTGCCTGCAGAAGGCAGAGGGTCGTGGTGGAAGGAGTACATTCAGATTGGAGGATTGTGACTAGTGGTGTCCCACAAGGATCTGTTCTGGGACCTCTACTTTTCGTGATATTTATTAACGACCTGGATGTGGGGGTAGAAGGGTGGGTTGGCAAGTTTGCAGACAACACAAAGGTTGGTGGTGTTGTAGATAGTGTAAGGATTGTTGAAGATTGCAGAGAGACATTGATAGGATGCAGAAGTGGGCTGAGAAGTGGCAGATGGAGTTCAACCTGGAGAAGTGTGCGGTGGTACACTTTGGAAGGACAAACTCCAAGGCAGAGTACAAAGTAATTGGCAGGATACTTGGTAGTGTGGAGGAGCAGAGGGATCTGAGGGTACATGTCCACAGATCCCTGAAAGTTGCCTCACAGGTAGATAGGGTAGTTAAGAAAGCTTATGGGTGTTAGCTTTCATAAGTCGAGGGATAGAGTTTAAGAGTCGTGAGGTAATGATGCAGCTCTATAAAACTCTGGTTTGGCCACACTTGGAGTACTGTGTCCAGTTCTGGGCGCCTCACTATAGGAAGGATGTGGAAGTATTGGAAAGGGTACAGAGGAGATTACCAGGATGTTGCCTGGTTTAGAGAGTATGCATTATGATCAGAGATTAAGGGAGCTAGGGCTTTACTCTTTGGAGAGAAGGAGGATGAGAGGGGACATGATAGAGGTGTCCAAGATAATAAGAGGAATAGATAGTGGATAGCCAGCACCTCTTCCCCAGGGCACCACTGCTCAATACAGGAGGACATAGCTTTAAGGTAAGGGGTGGGAAGTTCAAAGGGGATATTAGAGGAAGGTTTTTTCACTCAGAGTGGTTGGTGCGTGGAATGGACTGCCTGAGTCAGTGGTGGAGGCAGATACACTCGTGAAGTTTAAGAGACTACTAGACAGGTATATGGAGGAATTTAAAGTGGGGCGTTATATGGGAGGCAGGGTTTGAGGGTCAGCACAACTTTGTAGGCCGAAGGGCCTGTAATGTGCTGTACTATTCTATAAGTTGGTTATGACTAGACTGAACTCCTGCCTCAGCAAGGAACTGGACCCATTGCAATTTGCCTATCGTCACAATAGGTCAACGGCAGATGCAACCTCAATGGCTCTTCACACAGCTTTAGACCAATAGACAACACAAACACCTACATCAGGATGCTGTTCATCGACTATAGCTCAGCATTTAATACCATCATTCCCACAATCTTGATTGAGAGGTTGTAGAACCTGGGCCTCTGTATCTCCCTCTGCAACTGGATCCTAACTTCCTAACCGGAAGACCAGTCTGTGCTGATTGTTGGTAACATATCCACCTTGCTGACAATCAACACTGGCGCACCTCAGGGGTGTGTGCTTAGCCCACTGCTCTACTCTCTGTATACACATGACTGTGTGGCTAGGCATAGCTCAAATACCATATACAAATTTGCTGATGATACAACCATTGTTGGTAGAATCTCAGGTGGTGACGAGAGGGCACACAGGAGTGACATATGCCAACTAGTGGAATGGTGCAGCAGCAACAACCTGGCACTCAACGTCAGTAAGACGAAAGAGCTGATTGTGGACTTTAGGAAGGGTAAGACGAAGGAGCACATACCAATCCTCAGAGGGATCAGAAGTGGAGACAGAAAGAGTAGCTTCAAGTTCCTGGGTGTCAAGTTCTCTGAGGGTCTAACTTGGTCCCAACATATCGATGTAGTCATAAAGAAGGCAAGACAGTGGCTATACTTTATTAGAAGTTTGAAGAGATTTGGCATGTCAACAATTACACTCAAAAACTCCTATAGTTGTACCATGGAGATCATTCTGACAGGCTGCATCACTGTCTGGTATGGAGGGGCTACTGCACAGGACCGAAAGAAGCTGCAGAAGGTTGTAAATCTAGTCAGCTCCATCTTGGGTACTAGCCTACAAAGTACCCAGGATATCTTCAGGGAGCGGTGTCTCAGAAAGGCAGCGTCCATTATTAAGGACCTCCAGCACCCAGGGCATGACCTTTTCTCACTGTTACCATCAGGTAGGAGATACAGAAGCCTGAATGCACACACTCAGAGATTCAGGAACAGCTCCTTCTCGTCTGCCATCCGATTCCTAAATAGACATTGAAGTTTTGGACACTACCTCACTTTTTTTAAATATACAGTATTTTTGTTTCTGCACAATTTTTAAAATCTATTCAATAAACGTAATCAATTTACTTGTTTATTTTTTATTATGTTTTATTTTATTTATTACTTTTTCTCTCTCTCTGTTAGATTATGCATTGCATTGAACTGCTGTTGCTAAGTTAGCAAATTTCACGTCACATGCCAGTGATAATAAACCTGCTTCTGATTCTGCTTCTGCCCTGGGTGCTGGACGTCCTTAATAATGGACGCTGCCTTTCTGAGACACCGCTTCTTGAAGACTTACTGGGTACTCTGTAGGCTAGTACCCAAGATGGAGCCAACTAAATTTACAATCCTCTGCAGCTTCTTTTGGTCCTGTTTCACCTTAGACAGTTGAGGAAGTTTGATATGGGCCCACTAAGAACTTTCTACAGGGGCACTATTGAGAGCATCCTGACTGGCTGCATCACTGCCAGGTAAGGGAACTGTACATCCCTTAATCGTAGGACTCTGCAGAGAGTGGTGCGGACAGCCCAGCGCATCTGTAGTTGTGAACTTCCCATGATTCAGGACATTTGCAAGGACAGCTGTGTAAAAAAGGCCCGTAGGATCATTGGGGACTTGAGTCACCCCAACCACAATCTACAGTGGCATGCAAAAGTTTGGGCACCCTGGTCAAAAGTTCTGTCACTGTCAATAGCTAAGTGAGTAAAAGATGAACTGATTTCCAAAAGGCATTAAGTTAAAGATGACACATTTCTTTAATATTTTAAGCAAGAAAACTTTTTTCCATCTTGTTATAGTTTTTAAATAACAAAAAAGGAAAAGGGCCCAAAGCAGAAGTTTGGGCACCCTGCATGGCAGTACTTAGTAACACCCCTTTTGGCAAGTATCACAGCTTGTAAGTGCTTTTTGTAGCCAGCTAAGAGTCTTTCAATTCTTGTTTGGGGGATTTTCGCCTATTCTTCCTTGCAAAAGGCTTCTAGTTCTGTGAGATTCTTGGGCCATCTTGTATGAGTGCTCTTTTGAGGTCTATCCACAGGTTCTCGATGATGCTTAGGTCAGGGGACTGTGAGGACCTTGGCAAAACCTTCAGCTTGCGCCTCTTGAGGTAGTCTATTGTGGATTTTGAGGTGTGTTTAGGTTCATTACCCTGTTGTAGAAGCCATACTCTTTTCATCTTCAGCTTTTTTTACAGACGGTGTGATATTTGCTTCCAGAATTTGCTGGTATTAAATTGAATTCATTCTTCCCTCTACCAATGAGATGTTCCCCGTGCCACTGGCTGCAACACAAGCCCAAAGCATGATCGATCCATCCCCGTGCTTAACAGTTGGAGAGGGGTTCTTTTCATGAAATTCTCTGCACCCTTTTTTCTCCAAACATACCTTTGCTCATTGCGGCCAAAAAGTTCTAATCAAAAGGTTCAAAGGAATATCTAAACAAGCCTGATGCATTTTGGAAACAAGTCCTGTAGACTGCTGAAGTTAAAATAGAACTTTTTGGCCTTTTGGAAATCAGTTCATCTTTTACTCCCTTAGCTATTCACAGTAACAGAAATTTTGAGCAGGGGTGCCCAAACTTTTGCATGCCACTGTATTTCAGCTGCTACCATCCTGGAAACAGTACCGCAGCATAAAAGCCAGGACCAATAGGCTCTGAGACAACTTCTTCCACCAGGCCTTCAGACTGATTAACTCACACTGATTCGAGTGCACTCTATGTTACATTGACTGTTCTATTTATTACAAATTACTATGATTGCACATTTAGATGGAGACGTAATGTAAAGATTTTTACTCCTCGTATATGTGTAGGATGTAAGAAATAAAGTCAATTCAATTCAATTGTGCAGTAGCCCCCCACCCCCTACATACCCAACAGTGATGCAGCCTGTCAGAATGCTCTCCACGGTACATCTATAGAAGTTTTTGAGTGTATTTGTTGACATACCAAATCTCTTCAAACTCCCAATGAAGTATAGCTGTTGTCTTGCCTTCTTTATAATTGCTTCGATATGTTAGGACCAGGTTAGATAATCAGAGATCTTGACACCCAGGAATTTGAAATTGCTCACTCTCTCCACTTCTGATCCCTCTATGAGGTTTGGATTGCATTCTTTCGTCTTATCTTTCCTGAAGTCCACAATCAGGTCTTTCGTCTTACTGATGTTGAGTGCCAGGTTGTTGCTGCAACACCACTCCACTAGTTGGCATATCTCACTCCTGTACGCCCTCTCGTCACCACCTGAGATTCTACCAACAATAGTCAAATTATCATCAGCAAATTTATAGATGGTATTTGAGCTATGCCTAGCCACAGTCATGGGTAGAGAGAGAGTAAAGCAGTGGGCTAAGCACACACCCCTGAGGTGCACCTGTGTTGATCATCAGCGAGGAGGAAATGTTATCTTCAATCTGCACAGATTGTGGTCTTCTGGATAGGACGTCGAGGATCCTATTGCAGAGGGAGGTACAGAGGCCCAGGTTCTGTAACTTCTCAATCAGGCTTGTTGGAATATTTTAAAATATATATTATTTGTTTTTTGCACGATTTTTAATCTAATCAATAAATGTATACTGTAATTCATTTATTTATTTGTTATTATTATTATATTGTGTTTTACTTCTATATTACATATTGCATGGAACTGCTGCTGCTAAGTTAACAAATTCCACGACACATGCCAGTGATAATAAACCTGGTTCTGATTCAAAGTGCATCATTACTTCAGTGAGCTTGTAAATTCAGAACAAGAAATGGAAGTAGAGCAAAGGGGAAGGATAAAGCAAGGGTACGAAAACAGCAATGAACAGTTATAGTGAGTGTATATTTCGGCTCCTAGTTGGGGAACAGGTACAGGGCCTGGACAGATTGTTGTTGGGAGAATACCTTGGTGAATCCGTCTATAGGACAGTAGTGATTGCTGCCCTTTTGCATACATCTGAGATCTGAACTGCAGCAGGCACCTGAAGGCTTTGGAAAGATGTTTCCAATATTGCCCTCTAGATTCACAGTAAGTTTAAGAAAACTCTTATCAGAGTTCTCTCTCCCAGGCCAACACACCCAGCTCTGAAATCCTAGTTGGCTCTGTTGGGCATCATCCACCCAACACCTCCACACTAATTCCTAGGAATTTCTAGCCTATTGCTGTTTAAATTTGAGAGAAAGCATTTAGGAAATATTCTGGATGTGAAGATGAAAACCGTGTTATGTGATGGCAGGAGTGCGCCACTTCACAAACGCCCCAAAACCCCACCCCACCCCACCCCACCCCACCCCATCAGCAGAAAGTCTGTCAATCCCACGTTAGCCTCTTCAGCCATCACAGAACCCAGAAACTACTCTATGTCCCCAGGCCCTGCTCTGGTAGATGCAGCAAAGTTTAGAAGGTAAAGGAAACCCATGCAGGGGTTTATTGATGAGAATGTTGATTTTGAGTTCTTTGCATTGAAAGACAATGAGCAAGACCCACAGGACGCAGGATGGAGTAATCGCGCTATAAATACATCCAATATGCACAAATGGCTAAATACAAGTTACGATTCAGCCATCATAAATCTTAATTGATTACCTGCTCGTGCCTCCTCCATTGATTGACACTCGGTTCCATGGGATACTGAAGAAATCAGCACTTGACCTCAACTGCGCCCATCCGGATTGATTTGTTTGCGGACCACAGGCAGTGGGGACACATTTCCAGGTGGTACCGGAGAGCAGGGTTCTATTCCTCCGGCCTTAGAATAAACGCCGGCTCAATGATACGGTCTCCTGTTGTGTAACAGGAGCTATAAATATATACACAATATATAAGATTAATAAAGGACAGAAAGATAAGTGATTCCTACTTGCCACAACTCGGCTGGAAGGAATTTATGCCTCTGAAGGAGACCAGGGCGCCACCACGCGGCCAGGAGGAGGGATTATGGCGCCGACTTCTGTTGGGAGCAGCGATCACTTCAGAGTGAGGAAGGTGGGGGTGTGGTGTTGGTCTGGGTCTGGGCTATAGTTAATTGGACGCTGAGGAGGAGCGCCACCGTGCGGCTGGGAGGACAGGCTGCTGCGCTGCCCTCATGCAGAACGGCGTGGGAGTTCGATGTGCCGGTGGTTGTTGTGAAGGAACGTGTGTAGGTGTCCCTTGTTGTCGGCGATGCGACGGTATTGCGGGATCGGGACCGGCACCGACTGTTTCAACACGTCTTGAGGTAGGTCGCCGGGTGGGTGTCACATGGTCAGACGGCCCTGGAGCTCCCGGCCCTCGGTCTTCGGTTCCCACCCTGTTGCCGGCCTGTCATATTGATGGAGGCGCGGGCCATTCTCAGAGCAACTTGCCACGACAAAGATAAAAATTCCATCCCAAAAAAAACAAATTAGGCTAGGTTGCACCAGACGGAAAGAGCAGAGACCCCCGATGTCAGAATAATAGTGACTGGGGAGAGGAAGGACCGCCTCGGCAGGGCGGGGAAAGTGTGGAGGTCACACTGGAGAGAGGGGGAAGTATGTGGGGGGTCACCCGGCGGTAAGTGTGTAGGGGTTACTCCGGGGAGAGGGAGAAGGATGTGAGGTTCACTCCGGGGAGAAGGGTAAGTGTGTGTATCACTCTGGGGAGAGGGGGAGAATGTGTGTGTGTGAGGGGGTCACTCTGGGGAGAGGGGGAAGTGTGTGTGTGGTCACTCCGGGGAGAGGAGGGAAGAATGTGGGGGTCAATCCGGGGAGAGGGGGAAGTGTGTGTGTGTGGGGGGGGTGGGTCACCCCGGGGAGAGGGGGATGTGTGGGAGGGGTCCACATTGTGAAGGGCAGGGGTGGGAGAGTGAGAGTGCAATGAGGGTGAGCAGTCTCCTTGGGTTGGGGGGGGGAGAGAGTGATGGATACCTTAGACAAGTTGGGATTGTGAGAATTATTGGGGGCAGGGAGGTTGAGGGACTTCCTCTCATGAGGAGAAAGAGAAAGATCCCCTCAAATGAGAAGAGAACGCAGAGAGTGGTGACTCTGTGGAATTAAATACCACAGACTGCAGTGGAGGCCAAGTCCGTAGGTATATTTAGGGCGGAAGTTGATAGTTTCCTGATCAGTCAGGGCATCAAAGGATATGACAAGAAGGCAGGTGTATGGGGTTAAGTGGGATCCAGGATCAGCCATGATGGAATGGCAAAGCAGACTCGATGGGCTGAATGGCCTAATTCTGCTCCAATGTTTTATGATCTAACACCGCCTAAGACAAGCAGAGTCTGTGTTTCTGAATGCCACGGACTGGAGAGAAGGTGAATCTGATACCACCAGTGGTGGGAAGAGGACTGAGTGATCCCTCAGAATGGAAGGTGTTGAGGTTGATCACAAATGATAAGGGAGACACTGCGATTTCCAGATGAGAGGGTTTAAAACGCCATAACTATTGAGAAAGGTGCCCTGAACAGGGAAATGATTGTTGTTGAGGCCACTGGTGATGGTGGCGGGTTAGAATAGCAACAGTTCTGGGGTGAGAGAGACCACAGTGAAGGGAATGATGGAAAAGAATCACATTGCAGATCATTCTCAGAGGCAGGAAAGGGGGTAAAAGTAAGGACCTCAAGTTATTGGGATAGAATAGAATAAAACAAGAAATCAAAAAAGGAGCTCAGACTTCAGACTTGTAACATTTCATGTTAGAGAGACAGTGATTATTCAATAATATCAAGCCAAAGTTGAGTTTATTGTCATGAGGTACTGTTTAGGGTTCTGTAGATCGGTTCATGAACTAGTGAAGACTAGTTCAAGAACAAAAAAATTACTGTCATTTCAATTTACCAAGGTATCACTGATGCTTTTAGTTGCTTCAGGCTCGTGTAGCTCCTGCCCAATAGTAACTGTGAGAAGATGGCATGATCTGAATAGTGGGGATCCTTAATGGATGTTGCCTTCTTGAGACGTTGCTTCGTGAATGTAGATACAACTAGTAATGGGGAGGGATGTCCCTGTGATGTATTGGACCAAGTCCACTACTCCACAGCTCCTTATCGTGGGGAGAGATGTCTCTGTGATGTATTTGTCTGATTCTGCTACTCTGTATAGCTCCTGTATATTCAATTTGTTTGAAATCATTTTAAAAACTCAACAATGTACCAGATTGTAATATTTTTTTCAATAAAGCTGAGTTTTTAACAGCAAGAATTTTTTAAAAAAAACTTGAAACTCACATAAAATCAGTGATACTGCTTTGATTGTGAACTTTCAATTGCACTTGATTTGGAGACACAGTAACGTTAACAGCAACCATGGATCTCCATATTTAACCAAACATTGATTTATTTCATGTATATAAAGATACAGCACAGAATGGGCTCTTCTGGCCGTTGGAGCCACATTGCCCAGCTGCCTTTATCAACCTTAGTTTAACCTAATCTAATCATGGGATAATTTACCAATTAACCTGCTAACTGGTACATCTTTGAGCTGTGGGAGGCAACTGGAGCAGCTGGAGAAGCCAATCTTCCAGAGGGAGAATACCTTACAGAGAACGCCAGGGTAGAAATCCCAGCTCCATCACCCCGAGCTGCAATAACATCATGCTTACTTGTGCTTACTCCAGAAGCTACTTATACAGGATCACACTGTCACTATAGCCACCAATTACCCATTTTAAAATATATTTTCAGTGGAAAATAAACTATATGGCTTAGCTGTATGATTTGCTGCTTTTAAAAAGGATGATTTTTATAATGTTTCAAAATTTCGACAGAAGTTGCACAAAATTGTGCAGATTTGTAACTCACTGCCAGATCTGGTTTGGCACTTCCTGAGAAGAATTTGCAATATTTTAAACCTCAGAGTTTCTTTGTATGCCAGATGATGAGATGGGAGGACCTTGTGTTACTCTTATCTCAGTGGCATTCTATGCAAGTAATTCAGTACATTATTTGAATCACATGAATAGAAGGTCTCTTGAATTGAATTAACTTTATTACTTACATCCTTCAAATACATGAGAGGTAAAAATCTTTATGTTGCATCTCCGTTCAAAATGTGCAATTATAGTAATTTATGATAAATATTATGTACTACAGGATGGTCAATATAACATAGAAATAGAGTAGTGTCAGCATGAATTAAGCAGTCCGATGTCCGATGGCCTGATGGAAGAAGCTGTCTCGGAACGTGTTGGTCCTGTAAGTTAGCACTAAAAACAATTCATTCGTTACTGGACCTGCATCCTGTTTACACTCTAAATAAAACTGACTGTTTTATCCAATGAATCTGGTTCTGCAGCGTCACCTATATCACTGATCCTTTTAGTTGAGGTAGTCCACTGTGAAGGTTAAAAATGTGACACATTCCAAATAGGTTTACCTGCACTTTTTCAATGCTGTACATTTATGAATATAAAAGAGCTTTGCTTTAAGGTGGTGCCCTTTCAACACCAGTTCCTCGTTTGTATTGCAGTGAAAAGTGACAGGGCATTCATTGCGCCTGAGGGGAAAAAAGAAATGCCGTTCTGAAATTTCCCAAGGACTCAATACCAAGGCAGAATTGAAAGAAGATACAGGCAGGTAATGGAAGGGGTGCGTTTGGTGGAAAAAGAGGAAAGGACAAGAGAATGGAATTGAGAGGGATAGTAAATCAGCCGCAATGGAGTGGTGGAGCAGATGATGGGCCAATTGGCCTAATTATGTCCCTAAGTGTTATGAAAACTTGATGGAAGAGGCCGGCTGGTGGCGCAATGACATCGGCGCCGGACCCGGGAGCGGAGGTTCACGGGTTCGAAACCAGTCGGGTCCGCTCCCAGGTACGCTTTCCATCCGTGCCGGGTTGAGTGTCGAGATCGCAACTCGACCTCGTAAAATAAAGGGAAAATACTGTGAAAGTGTCTGTGTGAGGAGTGGTGCACTATATAGTCTCTCTCTCTCGTTCCGCGCCTTGTAAAAAGCCATGAAAAAGACATCATCACGGATGCACACAGATGCACACAGATGCACATGCACAGACTTGCACGCACGCAGGCACACGCCAAAAAAAAAAGAAAACTTGATGGAAGATGAATGGGGCTAAGTTCAGAGTATAAGAGTACAATGACTTGCTAGTTAAGGGATGCACCCCTGAAAATGGGAAAGATTGGTGAAGATCCCTAATGAAATATTCGAAACTAGAAGGTAAATCTTTTGGAATTTAATTTCCTTTTATTTTTCTGAATGTTTTGAATATGTTACTGGACAGAGCAAAATCATATTGTGCTACAACAAAGCTGCAGTGCTCCATGACCCAGTTTCTTGCCACAGGCTGTAAACTTATTTATATCTGGAACAACATGTGTTACGAAAATTACACTAGATCCACAAATTGGTCCTGGAATGTGCCCTCAAATGAACGGCCAAGTCAGTGCGTTCAAAATGCTCCAAGGTTAGAATCTTGTTAGTTGATCTCCTTTGCAGTGGGTTTGGAAAGTCGGTGGAGAGCTGGTGTGTACACCAGTATCTGGGACATTTTATTCCAAAAAGTAGATTAGCTTTATTTCTCACATGTACATCGAAACAGACATGAAATTCATAATTTTATATCAGATCAGTGAGTTATACAATATAAAAACTTACATTGTCTTCATTCACTATACCAAGCTTATCTGTAGAGTTGCTTGTAGTATTTACAATATGTCATTTTTTAGTCCCAGGCATTGTTGATAGTGATTTTGAGAGGTTATTACACCAGGTGCAGCCCTTCCAGTGACAGGAGAGCCCTGGTCAACGGTGTTTCTGCTTAAAGAGCCTTTACAGCATTTGCAGCAAGTTTCAAAACATCTCTCTGCATTTAGGCCTGCAATTAGGTGAAACCTCTTTCACTGAACTGGGAGCAGCCCATACATTACAATGCCCTGCCTGATGCAGCTGCCTGGGGGAACTTCAACAAAGATCAGATTGTCCCTTCCCAGACCCTGACAAACAGTCCTTGAGGTAGACTGAATTATTCATACTGCAGCCATCTTGAGAGCATTTTAAAAATAAAAAATATGAGCTTTTTTTGTCATTTGTACATTGAAACATACAATGAAATGCATTGTTTGCATCAACGGCCAGCCCAGTTTGCAAACTCCTCAGACAGCAGCAGAAATTAAAACCCAGTGGTTGGCGCTGTCAAGCATTACATTAGTCACTGTGCTGCCATGTCACCTGTATCAGGCATTACACTAGTTACTATGCTGCCATGTCACCTGTATCAAGCATTACATTAGTCACTGTGCTGCCATGTCACCTGTATCAAGCATTACATTAGTCACTGTGCTGCCATGTCACCTGTATCAGGCGTTACACTAGTTACTATGCTGCCATGTCACCTGTATCAGGCGTTACACTAGTTACTATGCTGCCATGTCACCTGTATCAGGCATTACACTAGTCACTATGCTGCCATGTCACCTGTATCAGGCATTACACTAGTCACTATGCTGCCATGTCACCTGTATCAGGCATTACACTAGTCACTATGCTGCCATGTCACCTGTATCAGGCATTACACTAGTTACTCTGCTGCCATGTCACCTGTAACAGGCGTTACACTAGTCACTATGCTGCCATGTCACCTGTATCAGGCATTACACTAGTCACTGTGCTGCCATGTCACCTGTATCAGGCATTACACCAGTCACTGCTGCCATGTCACCTGTATCTGGCATTACACCGGTCACTGCTGCCATGTCACCTGTATCTGGCATTACACTAGTCACTATGCTGCCATGTCACCTGTATCAGGCATTACACTAGTCACTACGCTGCCATGTCACCTGTATCAGGCATTACACTGGTCACTGTGCTGCCATGTCACCTGTACCAGGCATTACACTGGTCACTGCTGCCATGTCACCTGTATCTGGCATTACACCGGTCACTATGCTGCCATGTCACCTGTATCTGGCATTACACCGGTCACTATGCTGCCATGTCACCTGTATCTGGCATTACACTAGTCACTGTGCTGCCATGTCACCTGTATCTGGATTTGCACTAGTCACTATGCTGCCATGTCACCTGTATCAGGCATTACACCGGTCACTATGCTGCCATGTCACCTGTACCAGGCATTACACTGGTCACTGCTGCCATGTCACCTGTATCTGGCATTACACCGGTCACTATGCTGCCATGTCACCTGTATCTGGCATTACACTAGTCACTATGCTGTCACGTCACCTGTATCAGGCGTTACACTAGTCACTGTGCTGCCATGTCACCTGTATCTGGCATTACAACAGTCACTATGCTGCCATGTCACCTGTATCTTGCAGTAAGACTGACAATTCAGCTGTGCACTGCACGAAACATCTGACTGGGAGATCATTCCTTAACAAACGTATGAGACCTTGATCCTTATAAGCTCTGGGGATGAAACTTTACCAAATGTCTAACAAATTGCTCTTGCAACTGTTCAGTAATCTCTCCCTCTTGCTGGCCTCAAAGGACATTGGGATTTGGACTATGGGATTAATGGATTTGTGGCTAAATTTGCCGATGATACAAAGGTGAAGGAGTGGGTATTGTTGAGGAAACAGAGATCCTGCAGAGAGACGTAGATAGTTCAGGGGAATGGGCAAAGAAATGGCAAGTGAAATACAATGTTGGAAAGTGTATGGTCATGCACTTTGGTGGAAGAAATAAACGGGCAGACTATTATTTAGATGGGGAGAGAATTCAAAATGCAGAGATGCAAAGGGACTTGGGAGTCCTTGTGCAGGATACCCTAAAGGTTGACCTCCAGGTTGAGTCGTTGGTGAAGAAGGCGAATGCAATGTTGACATTCGTTTCTAGAGGTACAGAATATAAGAGCAGGGATGTGGTGTTGAGACTCTATAAGGCACTCGTGGGACCACAGTTAGAGTATTGTGTGCAGTTTTGGGCTCCTTATTTTAGATAGGATATACTGACCTTGGAGAGGGCTCAAAGAAGATTCATGTGAATGATTCTAGGAATGAAAGGGTTATTGTATGAGGAATGTCTGGCAGCTCTTGGGCTGTATTCCCTGGAGTTCAGGAGAATGAGGGGGGATCTCAGAAACATTCCGAATGTTAAAAGGCCTGAACAGATTCGATATGGCAGTTATTTCCAATGGTAAGGGAGTCTAGGACAAGAAGGCACGACTTCAGGATTGAAGGGCATCCATTTAGAACAGAGATGTGGAGAAATTACTTTAGTCAGGGGGTGGTAAATCTGTGGAATTTGTTGCCACGAGCAGCTGTGGAGGCAAAGTCATAAGGTGCATTTAAGGCAGAGATGGATAGGTTCTTGATTAACCAAGGCATCTAGGGGTATGGGGAGAAGGCAGGGGAGTGGGGATGACTGGAAGAATTGGATTAGGCCATGATTGGATGGCGGAGCAGACTCAATGGGCCGAATGGCCTAGTTCCGCTTGTATATCTTACGGACATTCCTTGGAGACCATTGTCCTTTTGATCTGTAGTTGAAGGTTTTTTTCTGTGAAGGATAGGTTGAAACGAATAGCTAGGTCCACAGCAATAGCAGCTGGAACCCTAGTATCTAAGCCTTGACTACATGCAGTCACACAACAAAATACCCACATTCGATGTACGTCACGACTCTGGACATGATCTATTTTGGAGATGCAGATGAAGGAAATTGCTTGGATGACCACTGTGACACAGGAGGGTAGGATAGGCCACACCTGTGCCATATACAGCAACATCAGGATCATCCGTTAATCCAGTATGTTCCCACCATTAAGAGGCAGTGCCATTCTTACTGTCCCAAAAGCTGTCTCACCTCAGCATCTACAGGTAATTGGACCTAATAATGAAGGGTCATTCAGACCAGTAAAAACATGACTTCTCTTTTGCCCAATTTAATCTTGTCCTGAGTCAAGTGCAGATTTATTGCAGACACTTAAGAGACTGTTGGCGGACATTGTATCTGAGCAGAAAGCATCCACATTCAGGGTATTTAACCTGAGCACCCCAGCTGTCTGGGATCATCACCCATCTTATGCCCATTGCTTTCTGGCTTCTACTCCGTTCCTTTCCTGTCCTAATGAAGTGTCTCAGCTCGAAATAGCAACTGTTTATTCTCCTCCGTAGATGCTGCCTGACTACTGAGTTTCCCCAGCTTTTTGTGTGTGTTTCTCTAGATTGCTAACATCTGGTGTCTCTTTCTTCTCTTAGCCCAAAGTGTTGACTGTTTATTCCCCTTCATAGATGTTGTCTGATTTGTTGAGTTCTTCCACCATTTTCTGTGTGTAATTCATAAGTAAGCTTGTGGTCAGCTCAACTCCAATAACCTGATCGTGGGCTGGTCTGATTTTTTAGATGCATATGGCACAAAAGGGGTTGTCCCTCCTGCTGCCTTTGTCATTGTTGTTAATGATTTTGGGTCCATCTCATTTTGGTTGGGCATGATGTTTTTCTGTTTATTTGTGTGTGTGTGTGTGTAAGCTTGAATTACAATGTTGGAAAATGCATGGTCATGCACTTTCGTAGTAGAAATAAATGTGTAGACGATTTTCTAAATCTTGAAAAAATCCGAAAATCTGAGATACAAAGGGACTTGGGAGTCCTTGTGCAGAACACCCTGAAGGATAACTTGTAGGTAGAGTCGCTGGTGAGGAAAGCAAATGCCATTTTTATTCAGGAGGTCTAGAGTTCCGAGGAAGTTCACAAGGATGGTTCTGGGAATGAAAGGGTTATCTTACGAGGAAAATTTGATGGCTGTGGGTGTACGTACTTGAATTTAGAAGGATGGGGGCTGGGGGATCTCATTGAAACCTTTCAAATGTTGAAAGACCTAGACAGAGTAGATGTGGAAAGGATGTTTCCCATCGTGGGGGAGTCTCAGACAAGAGGGCACAGCCTCAGGGTAGAGGGCAATCTATTTAAAACATTTGTGGAGAAATTTCTTTAGCCAGAGGGTGATGAATTTGTGGAATTTATTATCACAGGCAGCTGTGGAGGCCAGGTTATTGGGTATATTTAAGGCTGAGCTTGATAGGTTCTTGATTGGACACAGCTTCAAAGGTTACGGGGAGAAGGCTGGGATGTGGGGCTGAGGAGGCTTAAAAATGATCAGCAATGATTAAGACCATAAGCCATAGGAACGGAATTAGGCTATTTGGCCCATCGAGTCAGCTCCACCATTCAATCATGGCTGATCCTTTTTTTTCCCTCCTCAATTCCATTTTCTGGCCTTCTCCTCGTAACCTTTGATGCCATGTCCAATCAAGAACCAGTCAATCTCTGCCTTAAATACACCCAGTGACCTAACCTCCTCTGCTGCATGTTGCAACAAATTCACCAGCCTCTGACTAAAGAAATTTCTCCATATCTCTGTATTGAATGGACACACCTCTATCCTGAGGCTGTGCCCACTTGTCCTAGATTCCCCCACCATAGGAAACATTCTTTCCACATCTACTCTGTCTAGGCCCTTCAACATTCAAAAGGTTTCAATGAGATTCCCCCCCTCATCCTTCTGAATTCCAGTGAGTACAGACCCAGAGCCATCGAACATTCCTCGTATGATAACCTTTTCATTCCTGGAATCATCCTTGTGAACCTCCTCTGGACCCCCTCCAATGCTAGCACATCTTTTCTAAGATAAAGGGTCGAAAACTGTTCACAATACTCAAGGTGAGGCCTCACCAGTGCCTTATAAAGCCTCAGCATCACATCCTTGCTGTTGTATTCTAGACCTCTTGAAATGAATGCTAACATGGCATTTGCCTTCCTCACCACTGACTCAACCTGCAAGTTAATCTTTAGGGTGTTCTGCACAAGGACTCCCAAGTGCCTCTGCATCTCAGATCTTTGGATTTTCTCCCTGTTTAGAAAATGGTCAGCACATTTATTTCTACTACTAAAGTGCATGACCATGCATTTTCCAACATTATATTTCATTTGCCACTTTCTTGCCCATTCTCCTAATCTGTCTGTCTGCATCTTACTTGTTTCTTCAACACTATCTGCCCCTCCACCAATCTTTGTATCATCTGCAAGCTTGGCCACAAAGCTATGTATTCCATCATCTAAATCATTGATATACAGCATAAAAAGAAGTGGTCTCAACACTGACCCCTGTGGAACACCACTGGTCATTGGCAGCCAATCAGACAAGGATCCTTTTATTCAAACGTTTCAAAGGTACATTTAATGTCAAAGAGATGTATACAATATACATTCTGAAATGCTTTTTCTTTGCAACCAACCATGGAAATGGAGTGCCCCAAATAATGAATGACAGTCAAATGTTAGAATCCCAAAGTCCTTTCCCCTGTTGGGCGTAAGCGGCAGCAAGCTACAATCCCCCCTCCCCCCCACCGGCAAAAAAAGAATCGACACCCGCCTCCGAGCACTCAGGTGTGAGCAAAGCAACAACAAAGACACAGACTTGCAGTTACCCCAGAGACTTCACGTTTCACCTGGTATTCGACATACCACAGGCTCTCTTGCTCCCTAATAAGGGAGAAAGAGGTGTCTCTGTTCTCACAGTGAGCGGGGAGATATAACAAACAACTTGCTGGTTTACGATGTTAAAAGTCTGCCAGGTCGCTTTTTTTTAGCTCTGTGCCCAAAGATCACAAGTCTCTGGGCACACAGCTGCAGATATTCCGACTCCTCCGACAACATACAGGTCTCCTGTTGTGACACCGACTCTTGATTCGCCCGTCTCCAGAGGCCTAAGATCCTAGGCTTCCAAAGCCAAGCCGAATACTTGGGCGAAGCCCTTGGCCTGCTGAACAACAACAGCTGGTTATGAAACCCTGAGAGCAGGTCCCATTCCCGCAAAGAACCGTAGTCAGCGTGTAACTCCAGGTCAGGGTCTTCAAAAGAGCCCTGAAAGAGTAAAATAAAGATATTACAGATGGAAATAGAGCTGTTTCCAAAGATGCAAGCAAAGGAGTTGCCGTTTAGCGCCATCGTCACTCTGCTTGGCCGCCTTCTCACTTGCTGCTTACCACTGATCAGCCAATGCTCTAACCATGTTAATAACTTTCCTCTAATTCCATGGGCTCTTAACTTGGTAAGCAGCCTCATGTGTGGCACCTTGTCAATGGCCTTCGGAAAGTCCAAATATACAATATCCACTGCATCCCCTCTATCTACCCTACTTTAATCTCAGAGAATTCCAGCAGGTTCATCAGGCAGGATTTTCCCTTAAGGAAACTATGCTGACTTTGTACTATCTTGTCCTGTGTCACCAAGTACTCTATCACCTTATCCTTAACAATTGACTCTAACATCTTCCCAACCACTGAGGTCAGGCCAAATGGTCTAAAATTTCCTTTCTACTGCCTTCCTCCTTTCTTAAAGAATGGAGTAACATTTGCAAAAGTGGAGTGACATAAATGGCGAAGCAGACTCGATGAGCCAGATGGCCTAATTCTGCTCCTATGTTCTTATTTTACTTAATTTCCTGAGCTGTTCAGATTTCAGCCTGAGAACTAGCTTCACCAGGAGTGATATAAAATTGCTTTAGTTTTGGTCAGATATAGTTCAGAGGCTGATTGTACTCTGAGGTTTCAATACACTGGTGTTGATAATTGTGTTAAAATCACTTCTGAGGCTTCCTTTAGTGAACATGTACTTCAGGTTCAGGGGTCATTTCCGATTTATTTCTTTATAAGAGGTGAGTCCAAACCACTGATGGCTAGTATGCCATGATATGGTTCAGGAAGTTTGGAGTTCAAAATAGTTGGCCATAGCATTCTTTTACAGGGAGCAAATGTCATGCCTGTATTCCTAATTGCTATCTGAATTAGAAAGTGGTTCCTGTGTAGGTGGAGAAGGGACATAGCTTTGTGTGGTTGCCAATTAGCAAATTATACATTGCATGACAGACAGCTTTGTACTCTTCTACTTCCCTTGTCCTTTCTGGTTAAGTCAGTAAAAACTTTGGTGCTTATTTTGAAGGTAAAATAATTATTGGTTTTATGTATGAAGATAATTAGCTTTATTTGTCGCATGTGCATCATAACATACAGCAAAATATGTCTTTTTGCATCAACTACTAACATTATCATGGAAAAGGATAGAATCAGAGAGGACAGGAAAATTTTTAATTAGGGAAGGGGAAGTTATGAGTCTATAAGGTTAGAACTTGTGGGTGTGAATTGGGATGATGTTTTTGCAGGGAAATGTGCTATGGACATGTGGTCGATGTTTAGGAATCTCTTGCAGGATGTTAGGGATAAATTTGTCCCAGTGAGGAAGATAAAGAATGGTAGGGTGAAGGAACCATGGGTGACAAGTGAGGTGGAGAATCTAGTCAGGTGGAAGAAGGCAGCATACATGAGGTTTAGGAAGCAAGGATCAGATGGGTCTATTGAGGAATATAGGGTAGCAAGAAAAGAGCTTAAAAAGGGGCTGAGGAGAGCAAGAAGGGGGCATGAGAAGGCCTTGGCGAAAGGGTAAAGGAAAACCCCAAGGCATTCTTCAATTATGTGAAGAACAAAATGATGACAGGAGTGAAGGTAGGACCGATTAGAGATAAAGGTGGGAAGATGTGCCCGGAGGCTGTGGAAGTAAGTGAGGTCCTCAATGAATACTTCTCTTTGGTATTCACCAATGAGAGGGAACTTGATGATGGTGAGGACAATATGAGTGAGGTTGATGTTTTGGAACATGTTGATATTAAGGGAGAGGAGGTGGTGGAGTTGTTAAAATACATTAGGACGGATAAGTCCCTGGGGCCTGACGGAATATTCCCCAGGCTGCTCCACGAGGGAAGAGATTGCTGAACCTCTGGCTATGATCTTTTATGTCCTCCTTGTCCACGGGAATGGTACTGGAGGATTGGAGGGAGGCGAATGTTATCCCCTAGTTCAAAAAAGGTAGTAGGGATGGTCCGGGTAATTATAGACCAGTGAGCCTAACGTCTGTGGTGGGAAAGCTGTTGGAAAAGATTCTTAGAGATAGGATCTATGGGCATTTAGAGAATCATGGTCTGATCAGGAACAGTCAACATGGCTTTGTGAAGGGCAGATCGTGTCTAACAAGCCTGATAAAGTTCTTCGAGGAGGTGACCAGGCATATAGCTGAGGGTAGTGCAGTGGATGTGACCTACATGGATTTTAGTAAGGCATTTGACAAGGTTCCGCACGGTAGGCTTATTCAGAAAGTCAGAAGGCATGGGATCCAGGGAAGTTTGGCCAAGTGGATTCAGAATTGGCTTGCCTGCAGAAGGCAGAGGGTGGTGGTGGAGGGAGTACATTCAGATTGGAGGGTTGTGACTAGTGGTGTCCCACAAGGATCTGTTCTAGGACCTCTACTTTTCGTGATTTTTATTAATGACCTGGATGTGGGTGTAGAAGGGTGGGTTGGCAAGTTTACAGATGACACAAAGGTTGGTGGTGTTGTGGATAGTGTAGAGGATTTTTGAAGGTTGCAGAGAGACATTAATAAGATGCAGAAGTGGGCCGAGAACTGGCAGATGGAGTTCAGCCCGGAGGAGTGTGAGGTGGTACACTTTGGAAGGACAAACTCCAAGGCAGAGTACAAAGTAAATGATAGGATACTTGGAAGTGTGGAGGAGCAGAGGGTTCTGTGGGTAGGTGTCCAGAGATCGCTGAAAGTTGCCTCACAGGTAGATAGGGTAGTTAAGAAAGCTTATGGAGTGTTAGCTTTCATAAGTCGAGGGATAGAATTTAAGAGTCGCGGGGTAATGATGGAGCTCTATAAAACTCTGATTAGGCCACACTTGGAGTACTGTGTCTAGTTCTGGTCGCCTCACTATAGGAAGGATGTGGAAGCATTGGAAAGGGTACAGAGGAGTTTTACCAGGATGCTGCCTGGTTTAGAGAGTATGCATTATGATCAGAGATTAAGGGAGCTAGGGCTTTACTCTTCAGAGAGAAGGAGGATGAGAGGAGACATGATAGAGGTGTATAAGATAATAAGAGGAATCGATAGAGTGGATAGCCATTGCCTCTTCCCTAGGGCACCACTGCTCAATACAAGGGGACATGGCTTTAAGTTAAGGGGTGAGAAGTTCAAGGGGGATATTAGAGGAAGGTTTTTTACTCAGAGAGTGGTTGGTGCGTGGAATGCACTGCCTGAGTCAGTGGTGGAGGCAGATACACTAGTGAAGTTTAAGAGACTACTAGACAGGTATATGGAGGAATTTAAGGTGGGGGGTTATATGTGAGGCAGGGTTTGAGGGTCGGCACAACATTGTGGGCCGAAGGGCCTGTACTGTGCTGTACTATTCTATGTTCTATGATCCAAGAATGTGCTAGGGGCAGCCCATGAGTGTCACCATGCTTCTAGTGCTGGTACTGCATGTCCACAACTTACTAACTCTAACCATACATCCTGGGAATGTGGGAAGAAACAAGCACCTGTTCGCGGGGGATCATACAGTTAGCGGCAGGAACTAAAGCTCGATTGGTGATCAGTGGCACTCTGAAGGATTGCGTTAACTGCTATGCTATCAGACAAAATGTATACTTTATGTCAGTATTTCGGTTGATTGATGACTATTTGTGAGCATGCATAAAGTGATTATAGACAAGAAATGGGAGCCACTAGCAGATTGTTTGTTCTCTGTCCAAGATTACTGTGCCCAGTTGCACCTCACTAGTTCATTTGTCTTCCCTAATGAACTTAGAATATTCCTGAACTATACCGACCATGCATAGTGACACTAATTGAACTACTTGGGGAGTTTGAGGACGTCACTTATGAAGAAATATTTCACAGATGATTCCTCAACTTTCTGCTACCTGTTCAGAAAAGGGAGCTTCATGCATGCTTTCAGCTGCGTTTTCACATCTCAAGCTTATTCATTTTATCAAATAAACCAGTGGGTCAGTAATAGGAGGCTCCTTGACTGAGTATTCCTCTTATTGCCAAGGAATTCTGAGGACTAAATGCAGTTTAGAAAATCTGGTGAAGAAAGGGAGTAATGTGATGGATGATAAAGTGAGGTGCTCTGAGCACAATCACATATTGAATGGATCTGGATATTTGTCATCTGAATGTTTGGGTGCTGGATTCAGTTTTGCAATAATTTGATTTTGTTTAGTTGATGTGGGGGTGATCTAGATGGTGGAAGGATTTGAAAATTAGAGTTTTAAATTTGACAGCTGACTTTCCCTATCATTTCAAGGAGCAGAAAAGAGCACTAGTAAGGATTGTGTTTAAACTGTAGCAGATATAGGCAACACAAGTAATATAACCCACACATCTTTTTCCTAATGTCCTGCAGTATCCCATTGTGAGTCAGCAATAAAATCAGAGTCAATATCTATCAGATCAACATCTGATCAACAGCTTCTATTGTTCCTGTGCATTATTCCTAACACTTATGGCCTACCAAATTAAATGTGCAGGGGAGATCTAAGTTAATAGATTCTTTCTTTTGCTCTCTTGTAGTTTGGTTTGCAAGACAAGACTAGGAGCCAGCTCAACATATCCACAAGATTAAAAACATAACTTCTGTCATAATAGTCCAATTGAGGGCTCTTGTTTTTGTGAAGCTAAACAATCCTATTTTCTTGCTTCCTTCAGTGTCATCATGGGATTATATAAAATAATGATGTGTCTGTAATCCTGATCACGTGCAGTTGAGAAATTTGGCTCCATTTTGCATTCCATTCTACTGACTGTGGCTGATCCCCTCAATAATAACTAAACTACTGTGGATACTGTTGGTGGAGATGACTTACCATGGAGAAGCTGCAGTTACCTGATCTCTGGCACTGAGTCTGTCTCTGTGGCTCAGAAGGGGAAGAGGGGAGAAGGGGAGTGCAGTAGTGAAAGGGGATTCCATAATTGAAGCGGAAAGCAGATTCTGTGGACATGAAAGAGACACCCGGATAGATGGTATGATGCCTCCTATATGCCAGGGTCGGAGATGTCTCGCATTGGGTCCACAGCATTTTAGAGGGGGAAGATGAACAGACAGAAGTCTTGGTACAGATTGGTAGCAATGGCATAGGTAGGAAAAGGGAGAAGGTCTTGGAGAGAGAATGTAGGAAGTCATGTAGAAAGCTGAAAAGCAGGACTTCCAAGGTAATAACCTCTGTTGTTTCCTGTGCCATGTGGCAGTGAGAGTAGAATAGGATAATTTGGCAAATGAATGGGCGCAGAGGGCAGAGTTTCTGATCTCTGGATCATTGGGATCTCTTATGATTATGAAAACATGTAGTCCTCTTTTATTGTCATTTAGCAATGCATGCATTAAGAAATGATACATCATTTCCTCGGGTGTGATATCATAAAACACAGGACAAACCAAGACTGAAAAAACTGACAAAACCACATAATTATAACATATAGTTACAAACAGTGTAACAATACCATAACTTGATGAAGAAGTCCATGAGCACAGTAAAATTCAAAGTTTCTCAAATGTCCCACATCTCACGCAGACGGGTGAAGGAAGAAAAACTCTCCCTGCCATGCCGATCACAATCCGACCCTGAGTCATCTGAAAACTTCGAGCTCTGAGCAACACTCACAACACCCTGGAGGAACTCAGCAGGTCGGGCAGCATCCATGGAAAAGATCGGTCGACATTTCGGGCCAGAACCCTTCGTCTGATCAGCTCTCCGACACGAAGTACTGAGCGCCATCTCTGTCTGAACGATTCGACCTCCTTCTCAGTCGCTAAAAGCAGGCAAGGCCGGGGATTTTGAGGCCTACCCTCCGAAAGATTCCCGACCACACAGTAACGACAGCAGCGAACAGGTGTTTCGGAAATTTTTCCAGATGTTCCTCTGTGCTTTCACATCGATTCTCCATCAAATCAGAATTGTCCACGGCCCCTATTTAACAGATACGATATCACTTTTCACTGGAGGCCTGCGCACACGCAGGCGCGCCACCATCTTCTCCTCCCGCCTTATGGGGAAGATATAACCTGTACAAAAAGAATGGGTTGCACCTGAACCCAAGGTAGGCAGGTTTGCTAAAGCACCTGGGGAAGTTTAAGCTAAATTGGCAGGGGTATGGGACCCAGAGTGATGGGGCTGAGAATAGGGAGTGGGTGTAGAAGTGGGTGCACTGTGACAGGGAGATGATGGGGCAAAATTGCAGTGAGTGGGATGAGTTAAAGTATAATGGGGGCAAAAATTGAAAAGGGTGAAAATATTATATTTGAATGGATGCAGTATATAGACTAAGGTAGATAATCTTGTAGCACAGTTAGAGATTGGCTGGTATGATTGTTGTAAGGATCTACCTCTTGGTAACAATGATCAGAGAGGCACAGAAGGAACCTGAACTTACTGACAAGTAACCTTTATTGTCTCAACTAAAAAGCATATGGGTTCACAAACTACCTGTGTATGCACCCTCTAGAATTCCCTGACCCTCCTTGAACGGTCAGTGAAGAGAAGAGCTATTATCCAGGAAAGGAGACTACACTGCTTAGGTGTTCTTCATGGTCCCGGTCTCCACATGTCTGTGGGGTCCTCCTCATCTGTGATGGTTGTTCTCTGGTTGCTGAATAGTCATTGCTGTTATGTATGTGGAGCTCCTGACTGTTATAGTATCCCTTATTAGTTCAACTGATGGATCTCCATCTCATTAGCTGAAGGTCACCTAACCTACCTGGGTCACCTTCTTACTGCCTTTGGTCCAGGCTACAACCAACATTGTTCTATGGTTTCTGCCTGCCAGCCACATGCTTTTGTTATTTTCAACTCTGACTGGTTCAAGCCAGTCAAACTAGGCGACCCAGACACTGAGTCTAAAGAGATTACATATTGCTTCTTTGGTAAGTCTGCCACTTTACATAATAAATAGCTACTGATCTGAGAATGCTCTCAGGTTTAGCAGGTCATTAGCTGAAGCTCTTTATATCCACATTCAATTACTCTGATGAGATTATCCCAGAGTAAGAATCAGTTCAGAATCCGCAAAATGGAAATGGTGGTGGGGAGGTGGGGGAGAGAACTGCAAGGACAGTTTCTCAAAATGGGCGTCTCCATCTCCCTCAAGCACATGGTGAGAACAAAAATAAATTGGTTTGTCTATTTCCACTCTCCTTGATTCATTGGTAGACTGTAGATTTTTCTGGCCAACATCACCCTCCACTTATCTAAGGATACTCATCTTAGGATCATTATCCTCCTCATTCACTGGACTGCCATGCAAACCCCAGTAACTGCAACACTTACATTCTATAAATAATACTAACATTTACTTACTAAATTCACACACTTTATACTGACAATCATCTCTGTTGTTTCATGAAAGCATTATCCACTAATTTTTGCATTATTTCAGACTTCCACCTTCCCAATTGATAAATATTAAGCATTACAATTATCAACGTACCTAAAATTAGAATTGCAGCAGCATGCAATACTATTCTCACCCACTAATGTATTTGAACATTTCTTTCCCAATTCCAAACCTTGCTGCAAAAGCCTGAGTCAATATTTCATTTGCCCTACCAGCGACTGTTTTAATTACTTTAGTATGTTTAGTCCATTGATGAATTATCTCCCTTGCCTTCTCCACAACATGTGTCCAGTTTGCAGTCAAGTGAGGAATTGGTGACAAATCAGTAACAACACAGTCCCCACAAATATTCAAACACGAGGAATTCTGCAGATGCTGGAAATTCAAGCAACACACATCAAAGTTGCTGGTGGACGCAGCAGGCCAGGCAGTATCTCTAGGAAGAGGTACAGTTGGCGTACTGACCTCTACCTTGCCGAGGCACAGCGACAACTCGCGGATACCTCCTCTTATTTACCCCTCGATCATGATCCCATTAAGGAGCACCAGGCCATTGTCTCCCACACCATCTCTGACTTCATCTGCTTAGGGGATCTCCCATCCACTGCTACCAACCTTATAGTTCCCACACCTTGCACTTCCCTTTTCTACCTCCTACCCAAGATCCACAAACCTGCCTGTCCTGGCAGACCTATTGTCTCAGCTTGCTCCTGCCCCATCGAACTCGTTTCTGCATATCTTGACACGGTTTTATCCCCCCTTGTTCAATCTCTTCCTACCTATGTTCGTGACACTTCTCATGCTCTTAAGCTTCTCGATGATTTTAAGTTCCCTGGGCCCCACCGCTTTATTTTCACCATGGATGTCCAGTCCCTATATACTTCCATCCCCCATCAGGAAGGTCTCAAAGCTCTGCACTTCTTTTTGGATTCCAGACCCAATCAGTTCCCCTCTACCACCACTCTGCTCCATCTAGCGGAATTAGTCCTTACTCTTAATAATTTCTCCTTTGGCTCCTCCCACTTCCTCCAAATTAAAGGTGTAGCTATGGGCACCCGTATGGGTCCTAGCTATGCCTACCTTTTTGTTGGCTTTGTGGAACAATCTATGTTCCAAACCTATTCTAGTATCTGTCCCCCACTTCTCCTTCACTACATCGACGACTGCTTTGGCGCTGCTTCCTGCACGCATGCTGAGCTCGTTGACTTCATTAACTTTGCCTCCAACTTTCACCCTGCCCTCAAGTTTACCTGCAAACAACAGGAATTCTGCAGATGCTGGAAATTCAAGCAACACACATAAAAGTTGCTTGTGAACGCAGCAGGCCAGGCAGCATCTGTAGGAAGAGGTGCAGTCGACGTTTCAGGCCGAGACCCTTCGTCAGGACTAACTGAAGGAAGAGTGAGTTTTTTTGAATATGTCCTGAGGTGTTGGAGCCGCCGAGATCAGTGGCAGGGGCCGCAATCTAAAGTTCATGTCTGCTAGCGTCGGGGCCGGCAGGCTCTGGAGTCTGTAGATGTAGGATCAAGTTTACCTGGTCCGTTTCCAACACCTCCCTCCCCTTTCTAGATCTTTCTGTCTCTATCTCTGGAGACAGCTTATCCACTGATGTCTACTATAAGCCTACTGACTCTCACAGCTATCTGGACTGTTCCTCTTCTCACCCTGTCTCTTGCAAAAATGCCATCCCCTTCTCGCAATTCCTCCGTCTCTGCCGCATCTGCTCTCAGGATGAGGCTTTTCATTCCGGAACGAAGGAGATGTCCTCCTTTTTTAAAGAAAGGGGCTTCCCTTCCTCCACTATCAACTCTGCTCTCAAACGCATCTCCCCCATTTCACGCACATCTGCTCCCACTCCATCCTCCCGCCACCCCACTAGGAATAGGGTTCCCTGGTCCTCACCTACCACCCCACCAGCCTCCGAGTCCAACATATTATTCTCCATAACTTCCGCCACCTCCAATGGGATCCCACCACTAAGCACATCTTTCCCTCCGCCCCCCTCTGCTTTCCGCAGGGATCACTTCCCACGTGACTCCCTTGTCCATTCGTCCCCCCCCCATCCCTCCCTACTGATCTCCCTCCTGGCACTTATCCTTGTAAGCGGAACAAGTGCTATGCATGCCCTTACACTTCCTCCCTTACCACCATTCAGGGTCCCAGACAGTCCTTCCAGGTGAGGCGACACCTCACCTGTAAGGTGGCTGGGGTGATATACTGCGTCTGGTGCTCCCGATGTGGCCTTCAATATATTGGCGAGACCCGACGCAGACTGGGAGATCGTTTTGTTGAACACCTACGCTCTGTCCGCCAGAGGAAGCAGGATCTCCCAGTGGCCACACATTTTAATTCCACATCCCATTCCCATTCTGATATGTGTATCCACGGCCTCCTCTACTGTAAAGATGAAGCCACACTCAGGTTGGAAGAACAACACCTTATATTCTGTCTGGGTAGCCTCCAACCTGATGGCATGAACATTGACTTCTCTAACTTCCGTTAATGCCCCACCTCCCCCTCGTACCCCATCCGTTATTTATTTATATACACACATTCTTTCTCTCACTCTCCTTTTTCTCCTTCTGTCCCTCTGACTATACCCCTCGCCCATCCTCTGGGTTCCCCCCCACCTTTCCTTCTCCCTGGGCCTCCTGTGCCATGATCCTCTCATATCCCTTTTGCCAATCACCTGTCCAGCTCTTGGCTCCATCCCTCCCCCTCCTGTCTTCTCCTATCATTTTGGATCTCCCCCTCCCCCTCCCACTTTCAAATCTCTTACTAGATTTTCCTTCAGTTAGTCCTGACGAAGGGTCTCGGCCTGAAACGTCGACTGTACCTCTTTCTAGAGATGCTGCCTGGCCTTCTGCGTTCACCAGCAACTTTGATGTGTGTTGCTGTCCCCATAAGTATTCATCTGTATCAGTGCTTTGGATCTTGAAGTTCCTTTCTTTACAGTGTCTCCTGCTGGCTGAGGCAAAGTTCGTCCTCCAGTGCCCAGATCTAAAGTCACAATCCCTAAGGCTTTCAAAAGGGCATTGTTTCCATCCCTTGGTATAACTCGTGGTCGCTGTTGCTGTGTAATATGTCTTTCCCACCAATGTATATTGTAAGAAAGCCTGATTATTTACATGCAAAACCATGTTCATAAGCACTGAAACCATTTGGAAGCTTCTGCTTTGTTATTTCTTCCAGACAAGACCAGTGGTCTCCAGCTAGATGGCATCTTGCTAAATCTATCCCTTTCCCAATGCCATTCATAACAATAGCATGAGTTGGTGTGTTACGTAACGATACCCATATATTCTCATGATATTTGGGGTTTAAAGCAGAGTTGCAGGGGGATAGAAACCAGAATGCTAGAACAATTAGTGGACAGATTGTGGAGGCAGATGTTGGTAAGGCTTCAGACAAAGTTAGGAATCAAAAGGTTGAGCGCTGGTGTGACTAGTGTCTTGAAATGTGTATATTTCAATGCAAGAAGTATCGTAGGAAAGATGGTTGATATTGCTGAAGATGAAGTAGCTGGTTTACAAAGGGAGGCAATGTGTAGAGAGGAGAGGCAGTTGATAGAGTAAAATTGCAGTCAGTAGGATCAGTTGCAGTGTAAAAGGTGGACAAAATCGAAAAAGGTGAATACAGGACTGAAGGTGTTATATCAGAATGTGTGCAGTATGCGGAATAAGGTAGATGAACTCGCAGCACAGTTGTAGATTGGCAGGTATGATGTTGGAGGCATCACTGAATCATTCCTGAGAGAAGATTTTGGCTGGGAACTGAATGTCCAAGGATACACATTGTATCGAAAGGACAGGCAAGGAGGCAGAGGCAGAGGCGGCGGCGGCGTTACTCTGTTGGAAAAAAATGAAATCAAGTCATTAGACAGAGGTGACATGGGGTTGGAAGGTGGTGAATCATTGTGGATAGGGCAAAGGAACTGCAAAGGTAAAAAGACCCTAGTGGGAATTGTATATAGACCCCCAAACAGTAGTAAGGATGTGGTCTACAGATTACAGTGGGAAGTAGAAAATGCATGCCAAATGTGCAGTGTTACAATCAAATCCTAATCCTAAGAACTTTCTACAGGGGCACAATTGAGAGCCTCCTGACTGGCTGCATCACTGCCTGGTATGGGAACTGTACTTCCCTGAATCACAGGATTCTGCAGAGAGTGGTGCGGACAGCCCAGCGCATCTGTAGATGTGAACTTCCCACTATTCAGGACATTTACAAAGACAAGTGTGTAAAAAGGGCCCGAAGGATCACTGGGGATCTGAGTCACCCCTACCACAAATTGTTCCTGCTGCTACCATCTGGGAAAGGGTACTGCAGCATAAAAGAACTAGGCTCCTGGACAGCTTCTTCCACCAGGCCATCAGACTGCTTAACTTATGCTGACACAACTGATTGTATGGGGCCTATCAGCAGCGTCAACAGAGCTCTGCAAACTAAATAAAAGTACAGAAGGGATAAGCGGAGCAGCCAGTAGCGAGAGTGGAAGCGACAGGCCTTGGCTCAAAAGAGGCTTTGGCTTGGAAGAGGTGTTGGCTCTGTGTAAAGCATCTGTTAAGATTTCCTTTTTGGTTTTTCTCTCTCTTACTGTACCATTTAAATAGCTGTGGTGTGCTCTTTGTGCAGGATGTTAGAGAACTGGGAGACGCAGAGTCTCCCGGGGAACTACATCTGTGTGAAGTGCATCCAGCTGCAGCTCCTTGAAGACCGTGTTAGAGATCTGGAGCAGTAGCTGGATGACCTTCAGCTTGTACAGGAGAGTGAGGAGATAATTGATCAAAGCTACAGGGAAGTAGTCACCCCAAAGCTGCAGGAGGCAAATAGCTGGGTGACTGTCAGGAGAGATAGAAATAGGCAGTTAGAGCAGAGCACCCCTGTGGCCATTCCTCTCAAAAACAACTACACCACTCTGGATACTTTTGTGGGGGATGACCTCCCAGGAGAATGCCACGGCAACTGGGTTACAGGCACTGAGCATGGGTCTGTGGTGCAGAAGAGAAACAGAGATGGGGAGCAGCCAGGTGTTTTGGTACATATTGATACCAATGACAAAGGAAGGAAAGCATTGAGGTCCTGAAAAAAGAATTTAAAGAACTAGGTAGAAAGCTGAGAAGCAGGGCCTCCTGGGTAGTAATTTCTGGATTGCTGCCTGTGTCATGCGCCAGTGAGGGTAGAAACAGGATGATTTGGCAGATAAATGTGTGGCTGAGAAGCTGGTGCAGGGGGCAGAGCTTCAGGTTCTTGGATCATTGGGATCTCTTCGGGGGGAGGTATGACCATTTCAAAAATGATCCTTTGCACCTGCACCCGAGGGGGACCAATATTCTCGCGGACAGGTTTGCTAGAGCTGTTGGGGAGGGTTTAAACTAATTTGGCAGGGGGTGGGAACCAGAGTGAAGGGATTCAGGATAGGATGGATGGTGAAAAGGTAAAGATAGCATGCAGTCAGATTGTCAGGAAGGGCAGGCAGGTGATGGGACTGAGTTACAACCAACAGGCTGAATATTAAAACATTAGGGATACAGAATCAGAAAGGATAGCAAATGTGGTACTCAAGGTGTTGTATCAAAATGTGCATAGTATAAGAAATAAGGTGGATGATGTTGTGGCCATCATTAAATCATGGCTGAAGGATGGTTGTAGTTGGGAGTGAATGTCCAAGTTTGTTGAATGCCGAGGAGATGGCTTTTTAGAGCAGTTTGTCAATGAGCCTACTAGGGGATCAGCTATACTGGATTGGGTGTTAGAGAAACATAGAATAACCTATAGCACAATACAGGCCCTTCGGCCCACAATGCTGTGTCAAAGATGAACTTACTTTAGAAATTACCTTGGGTTACCCATAGCCCTCTATTTTTCTGAGCTCCATGTACCTATCCAGGAGTCTCTTAAAAGACCCTATCGTATCTGCCTCCACCACCATTGCCGGCAGCCTATTCCACGCACTCATCACTCTGCATAAAAAAAGCAGCAACAACTTGCCCCTGATATCTCCTCTGTACCTACTTCCAAGCACCTTAAAACTGTGTCCTTATTATTTAATGAACTGGAGGCGATTAGGGAGCTTAAAGTAAAAGAACTCAAGAACCAGTGATCACAATATGATTGAGTTCAACTTGAAATTTGACAGGGAGGAAGTAAAGTCTGATGTAGCAGTATTTCAGTGGAGTAAGGGAAATTATAGTGGTATGAGAGATGAGTTGGCTAAGGTAAATTAGGAGGAGCTGTTGGCAGGGATGTCAGCAGAGCAGCAATGGCGTGCGTTTCTGGGAAAAATGAGGAAGGTGCAGGACATACTTAATCCAAAAATGAAGAAATACTCAAATGGTAAAATAGTACAACCGTGGCTGACAAGGGAAGTCAAAGCTACTGTAAAAGCAAAAGAAAGGGCATACAATAAAGCAAAAATTAATGGGAAGATAGAGGATTGGGAAGTTTTCAAAAACCAACAGAGAGCAACGAAAAAATCATTGGAAGGGAAAAGATGAAATATGAAAGCAAGCTAGCAAATAATATCAAAGTGGACAGTAAAGGTTTTTTCAAGAATGTTTAAAAATAAAAGAGAAATGAGGGTGGATATAGGACCACCAGAAAATGAGGCAGGAGAATTAATATGGGGGACAAGGAGATGGCTAATGAACAAAATGAGTATTTTGCATCAGTCTTCGCTGTGGAAGACACTAGCAGTATGGCTGGTGTTGTAGTGTGTGAAGGAAGAGGAGTGGGTGCAGTTACTATTACAAGAGAGAAGGTACTTAAAAAGCTGAAAGACCGAAAGGTACGCAAGTCACCCGGACCAGGGGAACTGCACCCTAGGGTTCTGAAAGAGGTAGTGTTAGAGATTGTGGTGGCATTAGAAATGATCTTTCAAAAATCACTGGACTCTGGCATAGTGCCAGAGGACTGGAAAATTGCAAATGTTACTTCACTCTTTAAGAAAGGAGGAAGGCAGCGGGAAGGAAATTATAGACCAGTTAGCTTGACCTCAGTGGTTGGGAAGATGTTAGAGTCAATTGTTAAGGATGAGGTGATGGAGTACTTGGTGACACAGGACAAGATAGTACAAAGTCAGCATGGTTTCCTTCAGGGAAAATCTTGCCTGATGAACCTGCTGGAATTCTTTGAGGAAATTACAAGTAGGATAGATAAAGGGGATGCAGTGAATATTGTATATTTAGACTTTCAGAAGGCCTTTGACAAGGTGCTACACATGAGGCTGCTTACCAAGTAAAGTGTCCGTGGTATTACAGAAAAGTTCCTAATATGGTTAGAGCATTGGTTGATTGGTAAAAGGCAGTGAGTGGGAATAAAAGGATCCTTTTCTGGTTGGCTGCTAGTGACTAGTGGTGTTCTGCAGGGGTTGGTGTCGGGACCACTTCTTTTTATGCTGCATAACAATTTAGATGTTGGAATAGATGGCTTTGTTGCCAAGTTTGCAGATAATACAAAGATTGGTGGAGGGGCAGGTAGTGTTGAGGAAACAGGCAGGATGCAGAAGGACTTAGAAAGATTAGGAGAATGGGCAAGAAAGGTGCGCAATTCACCTGGACCAGGGGACCAGGCCAGTGATGTTGTGGGAATGGAACTGGACTCTCTGACGGTGGTGTCTGAAAAGAGGGTGCTGTCTAAGTTGCATGCCATCTTGGTCAATGTCTCCCATCCACTACATAATGTACTGGGTGGGCACAGGAGTACATTCAGCCAGAGACTCATTCCTCCGAGATGCAGCACAGAGCATCATAGGAAGTCATTCCTGCCTGTGGCCATCAAACTTTACAACTCCTCCCTTGGAGGGTCAGACACCCTGAGCCGATAGTCTGGTCCTGGACTTATTTCATAATTTACTGGCATAATTTACATATTACTATTTAACTATTTATGGTTCTATTACTATTTATTATTTATGATGCAACTGTAACAAAAACCAATTTCCCCTGGGATCAATAAAGTATGACTATGACTATGAAATGAAATACAATGTTGGGAAATGCATGGTTATGCACTTTGATAGTAGAAATAAATATGCAGACTATTTTCTAAATGGAGTGAAAATCCAAAAATCTATGATACAAAGGGACTTGGGAGTCCTTGTTCAGAATACCTTAAAGATTAACTTGCAGGTTTAGTCGGTGGTGAGGAAGGCAAATGCCATGTTAGCATTCATTTTAAGAGGTCTAGAATGCAAGAGCAGGGATGTGATGCTGAGGCTTTACCAGGCATTGGTGAGGTCTCACCTTGAGTATTGTGAACAGTTTTGGGCCTCCCATCTTAGAAAAGATGTGCTGGCGTTTGAGAGAGTCCAGAGGAGGTTCACAAGGATGATTCCAGGAATATAAGGGTTATCATACGAGGAACGTTTGATGATTCTGGGTCTGTCCTCGCCGGAATTCAGAAGGATGAGGTGGGATCTCATTGAAACCTTTTGAATGTTGAAAGACCTCAACAGAGTAGATGTGGAAAGGATGTTTCTCATGGTGGGAGAGCCTAGGACAAGAGGGCACAGCCTCAGGATAGAGGGGCACCCTTTTAAAACGAGATGTGGAGAAATTTCTTTAGCCAAAGGGTGCTGAATTTGTTGCCACATGCAGTTGTGGAGGGCATGTTGTTGGGTATATTTAAGGCAGAGATTAATAGTTTTTTGATTGGACATTGCATCAAAGGTTCTGGGGAAGAAGGCCAGGAACTGGGTTTGAGAAGGAGAAAGCAAAAGGATCAGCCACGATTGAATGACGGAGCAGACTCGTTGGGCCAGATGGCCTAATTCTCTCCAATGACTTGTGTTCTTATGGTCTATCTCTATTTCTATGTTATATTGACTATCCTGTTGTACATGCTATTTATTATAAATTGCACATTGCACATTTAGACAGAGACGTAATGTAAAGATTTTTACTCCTCATGTATATGAAGAAGGTAAGTAATAAAGTCAATTCATTTCAAATTCAATTCATGGGGGATATCAATATGAAGGTAGATTGGGAAAATTAGGTTGGTGCTGGATTCCAAAAGGGTGAATTTTTAATATGTCTGCGACATTGCTTTTAGAGCAGCTGGTGGTTGAGCCCACTATGGGGTCAGCTATTCTGGATTGGGTGTTGTGTAATGAACCAGAATTGATTAGAGAGCTTAGACTAAGAGATCCCTTTGGGGTAAGGATCATGATATGATTGAATTCACTCTAAATTTGAGAAAAAGAAACTAAAATCAGATGTTACCAGTATTACAGTGGAGTAAAGAAAATTACAGGGGCATGAGAGAAGAGCTGGCTAGAATCGATTGGAAATGAACACTGACAAGGATGACAGCAGAGCACCAATGGCTGGTATTTCTGGAAGCAATTTAGAAGACACAGGGTATACATCGCAAGGAGGAAGCAATATTCCAAAGGCAAGATGATACAACTGTGGCTAACAAGGGAAGTCAAAGCTAACATAAAAGCCAAAGTGAGGGTATATAATAGAGCAAAAATTCATGTGAAGTTGGAGGATTAGGAAGATTTTAAAAACCAACAAAGGCAACTGAAAACGTCATTCCAAAGATGGAATATGAAAGTACGTTAGCCAGTAATATTGAAGAGAATACCAAAAAGTTTCTTCAGATAGATAAAGTGTAAAAGAGAGGAGAGAGAAGATATTGAGCTTCTGGAAAACTATGTTGGAAAGGTAGTACTGGGGGACAAGGAAAATGGGGGACAAACTGAATAAGTATTTTACATCACTGTGGAAGACACTAGCAGTACGGTGGAAGTTCCATGTGTCAGGAGTCATGAAGTGTGTGAAGATGCCATTACTACAGAAGAGGTTCTTGGGGAAATTGAAGGGTTTAAATGTAGATAAGATACTTGGGCCAGATGGTGAACACTCCAAGGTTCTGGAGGAGGTGACTGAATAGATTGTAGAGGCATTAGTAATAGAAACATAAAAAATCTACAGCACAATACAGGCCCTTCGGCCCACAAAGCTGTGCCGAACATGTCCTTACCTCAGAAATTACCTAGGGTTACGCATAACCCTCAATTTTTCTGAGCTCCATGTACCTGCCAGGAGTCTCTTAAAAGACCCTATCGTATCAGCCTTCGCCGCCGTCGTCGGCAGCCCATTCGTTCCACGCACTCACCACTCTCCGCGTTTTTAAAAAAAAACAACAACCACTTGCCCCGACATCTCCTCTGTACCTACTTCCAAGCACCTTAAGACAGCCCTCTCATGCTTGCCATTTCAGCCCTGGGAAAAAGTCTCTGCCTATCCACACGATCCTATCAGGTCATCTCTCGTCCTCCATTGCTCCAAGGAAAAAAGGCTCAGTTCACTCAACCTATTCTCATAAGGCATGCTCCCCAATCCAGGCAACATCCTTGTAAATCTTGGCTGTACCCTTTCTATGGTTTCTGCATCCTTCCTGTAGTGAGGCGACCAGAACTGAGCACAGTTCTACAAGAGGGGTCTAACCAGGGTCCTATATAGCTGCAACATTACCTCTCGGCTCCTAAACTCAATTCCACGATTGATGAAGGCCAATACATCGTATGCTTTCTTAACCACAGAGTCAACTTGTGCGGCAGCTTTGAGTGTCCGATGGACTCGGACTCCAAGATCCCTCTGATCCTCCACACTGCCATTAATGCTATATTCTGCCATCATATTTGACCTACCAAAATGAACCACATCTTATTCTGATTGATCTAATCGTAACAACTCCTCCAATCCTCATGACCCTTCTGGTCATGAGTTTATAGGGGGTGTAACCTGTTGAAGATGTCACTGTATTCCTTATTATCATCAGGGCATAATGCAAAACAACCTGCCATGTTGTTCCATGTCATTGTATCATTTTGGTAATCATATTTTTTAGTGTTCAATTCATCCTTTCTACAATTCCGCTAGGCTGGTCTATATGAAATCTCTGCTTGATCCTTAAAAGTGTCATGACATCTTGCATTAACTGGGCTATGAAATGTGTGCCTTGATGCTTTTTGATATTCCAGGGCAATCCCCAGGGAGTGAATATCCTTTCCGATAAGATTTTTGCAGAGGCCTTTTTGTTTGTTTTAGCCAGGGAAGCTTCCACCCACTTCATAAAGGTATCTATTACTACCAGAATATATTTGTACCCTCCTGGGGTGAGCAGTAACGGACCAACATAATCTATCTTAAAATTAATCCAAGGCCCTTCCACTGGCATGGTGTTTTGAAGGGCTCCTTTCTTTACATTTCTTTCCGAATTAAGCAATTCTTAATATAGTGCTCTGCATCATCCATCATCTTAGGCCACCAGCACATTTCCTTTATCTTTTCCAGAGTGCTTTCGCAACCCTGTTGTCCCCATAGATCATGGTACCAATGGATCATCTGGTTTTTCCTCCCTCCAGAATCACAAACTTTCCTTCATATAGGACAACTTCATCTTTAACAAATACTCCCTTGTGCTCTGTATATTTCTGACCCTGCTTCTCCCATTTAAAAAAAATACTTTATCTTTCTTTTGCTCCTCTGTTAAATCTATTATCTCGATCTGTTGCCCTTCTGCCTTCCAATCTCCCAATAAGTGGCTGCCATTCCTGTCAAATTAAAGCACCTGGCTTCGCCAGTTCGTCAGCTTTTCTTTTTCCCTCTGGAGATAATGGAGTGAGATTTCACGTTTATAACTCCATAATTCTTTCCCTTTGCCTCCTCAAATATATATTGTAATAAAGCAGGAGACAAGCCGTCTGGCTTGCCACAGAGGCAAATGTTCTGCAAGGCTGTTTCAAACGTACGTAGTATTAAAGTGTGTGACTGACCCAGATAGAAAACATTCTGGGTGGCTCACCACATATGCTACAGCTGCCAATTCTGCTGCCTGTGCACTCATGGTCTTGGGCAACTAAAGCTATACTACACCTTTTCTGGCCATGTTCACCCTCTACATATATGCCACACTCTTCTCTCCATTCTGTAATGATGAGGAGCCGTCTACAAAGACTTTAAAATAGGGTTTTGTTTCTTTTGTGGTCTTTGTTCTCTGACATTACTTTATCTGATCTGCTTCCACCCTCTCCCCCTTTTTGTTTTGATACAAATGATCCCTTGGGATCATTTGGTATCATAACTTAAAACTCATGTTCACTTCCTTTTTACACCAGGTTGTTGGCTAACATAGAGATAGCGTTTACTTGCTTTACACTAATATTTCTTCCTTGCAACAGCAATGTCCATCTAGCAATTCTGTTTTGGCTTAATGAACCATTTTTATACCTTCTGTCTACCAGTTATTGCATGGGTGTGTGTTCTGTCAGTATTGTAAGTGGATTAAGTCCTACTATGCTAGCAAAATGTTGTACCGCCAGAAAACCACGAACAAGTGTTTTTCATGTACAGTACACACCTTTTCTACTGGTGAGAGCATGCGTAATGCATATGCTACTAGTCTTAACTTACGTTTCCTGTAATAGCACTGCTGAGAGAGTGGTATCATTGTGGCCACCTCCAATGAGAATGGCTCATTCAGATTTAGGTTTTTCAAGCAGGTGCAGTGGTCAAGGCTTGCTTCAGAGCTGTCATGGCCTGGGTGTGCTCTTGATTTCCATTCCTACACCACATTCTTTTTCAGTAGCTCCATTAGAGGAGCTGCCTTAGTGGAAGACCCATCAATCTTATGCACTTAGAAGATAGAAGATAGTCTGCACATTTATTTCTACTACCAATCTTCTAAATGGAGAAAATCCAGAAAGTCTGAGATGCAGAGGGACTTGGGAGTCCTTGTGCAGAACACCCTGAAGGTTAACTTGTAGGCTGAGTCGGTGGTGTGGAAGACAAATGCAGTGTTAGCATTCATTTCAAGAGGTCTGGAATACAAATGCAGGGATGAAATGCTGAGGCTTTATAAGGAACTGGTGAGGCCTCACTTTGAGTATCATGAACAGTTTTGGGCTCCTTATCTAAGAAAAGATGTGGTATTGGAGAGGGTCCAGAGGTGGCTCACAAGGATGATTCCAGGAATAAAAGGGTTATCATGTGAGGAAGGTTTGATGGCTCTGGGCCTGTGCTCGCTGGAATTTAGAAGGATGAGGGCAGATCTCATTGAAACCTTTTGAACGTTGAAGCGCCTAGACAGAGAAGATGTGGAAAGAATGTTTTCATTGGTGGGGAAGTCTAGGACAAGAGGGTACAGCCGCAAGATAGAGGGGCATCCATTTAAAACAAGAGATACAGAGAAATTTCTTTAGCCAGAGTGGGGGTGAATTTCTAGAACTTGTTACCACAGGCAGCTGTCAACGTCAGATAATAGGGTGTCTTTAAGGCAGAGCTTGATAGGTTCTTGATTGGACATGCTATCAAAGGTAACAGGGAGAAGGCCAGGGAGTGGGGTTGAGGAGCGGGTAAAAAGAATCAGCCATGATTGAGTGACAGAGCAAGTCTTGAAGGACCAAAAGGCCCAATTCTGCTCCTTTGTTTGATGGTCCATCGAAAACTGAAGAAATTAACCCTATTAACGGCCCCAACTGTAGCAACAAATCAGGAAACAGTGGTTAAACAGAATGAAAGAATCAGAATGTTTATTATCACCCACGTGTTGTTAAATTTATTAACCTAGCAGCAGCAGTTCAATGCAATACAAATGCATGATAATTTAGAAGGAAAAATAATAAATAAATCAATTACAGTAGATATACATATGTTTAATAGTTAGCTTAAAAATAACGCAAGACAGGAATAATTTTTAAAAAGTCAGGTAGTGTTCATGGGTTCAATGTCCATTTAGGAATTGGATGGCAAGGGAGAAGAAGCTGTTCCTGAATCGCTGAATGTGTACCTTCAGGCTTCAGTTCCTCCTTCCTGACGGTAACAATGAGAAGAGGGCATGTCCTGGGTAATGGGAGTCCTATAGGGTTCTTTAATAATGGACGCTGCCTTTCTGAGGCGTCACTCTTTGAAGATGTCTTGGATACTACAGAGGCTAGTACCCAAGATGGAGCTGACTAATTTCACAAATTTTTATAGCTTCCTTCGGTCGTATGCAGTAGGCTTCACGTGCCCTCCCCCCACACCCCCCAGACAGTGATGTAGCCTCTCAGAATGCATCTATAGAAGCTTCTGAGTGTTTCAGGTGACCAAACAAAATCTCTTAAAACTCCTAATGAAATATGGCCGCTGTCTCGCCTTCTTTATAGCTGCATCGATATGTTGGGACCAGATTAGATCCTTAGAGATCCTGACACCTAGGAACTTGAAATTGTGTGTTCCTTCGTCTTACCCTTACTGAAGTCTACAATCAGTTCTTTCGTCTTACCAACATTGAGTTCAAGGTTGTTGCTGTGACACCATTCTAGTAGCTGGTATATCTCGCTCCCTCTCATCTCCATCTGAAATTCTACCAACAATGGTTGTGTCATCAGCAAGTTTATAGATGGCATTTGAGCTATACCCAGCCACACAGTCATAGGTATAGAGGGAGTGGAGCAGTAGGCTAAGCACACACCCGAGGTGGAGCCAGTGTTGATCTTCACCAATCTGCACAGTTTATGGTTTATGCAGATCTAATTGTAGAGAGAGGTTCCGAGGCCCAGGTTCTGTAGCTTAATGACCAGGACTGTGGGAATGATGATGTTAAATGTTGAGCTATAGTCAATGAACAGCTTCCTGACATAGGTGCTTGTATTGTTCCGATGATCTAAGGCCGTGTGAACAGCCATTGATATTGTGTCTGCCGTAGACCTATTGTGGCTATAGGCAAATTACAGTAGGTCCAGAAAGATTATTATGATTATGAGGACACGCAGTCCCCTTTTATTGTCATTTAGTAATGAATGCATTAAGAAATGATAAAAATGTTTTTCCAGAACGATATCACGAAAACACATGACAAACCAACTTAAAAACTAACAAAAACCACATAATTATAACATATAGTTACAACAGTGCAAAGCAATATTGTAATTTGATAAGAACAGACCATGGCACAGTAAAAGTCTCAAAGTCACTCTAAAGTTCCATCATCTCACGCAGTTGGTAAATCTCCAGCGCCGCCAACTTGCTGGTGCAGCATCCTGGAAGCATCCAACCACAGTCCGACTCCGAGTCCGATCAAAAAACTCTGAGCCTCCGACCTCCTCTTTGACATCGAGCACTGTCTCTGCCGACCGTTTCGACCCCCGGCCCTGGCAACAGGCGATATGCAAAGCCAGGGATTTGGGGCCTTCGTCTCCGGAGATTCTCGATTGCACAGTAGCAGCGGCAGCGAAGCAGGCATTTCAGAAGTTACTCCAGATGTTCCTCTGTGCTTCTCACGACTGTTCCCATCAAATCCGGATTGTGCACGGCACCCCGAGTTACACATATCGATATTCATTCGGAACGGCCGTGCGCGCTGTGTCGCGCCGCCATCTTCTCCTCCCTCTGTTCACAGAGCACAATGGTTCACAGTTTTAGATATAAATAATGGAAATTGGTCTAGCCCACTAGAAAGAGAGGTTGCATTTACCTTTCAGGGCCAGCAGTATACGTGGACAGCCCTACCACAGGAGTTCCATAACTCCCCATCTACATTTCACCAGCACTTAGGGGGAAGGTTAAAACAGTTCTCAAAACATGAGTGCTTGGTGCAATACATAGATGATCTACTTCTGCAGACCGAGACCAAGCAAGAACATCATCAGCTATTGACAGAACTGCTGCAATTACATGCATTGGGAATAAAGGTAAACCCTAAAGGAGCTCAGGTGATGAAACAAGAAGTTAGTTATTTGGGAATGATCTCGACACCGGGTAAAAGAGAAATTGACAAACAGAGAGTAGAAGTGATTAAGAAACTGCCTGTTCCCCAAGATCTGAAAGGGCTGCAGTCCTTTCTGGGGCTGGTAGGGTACGGTAGGAATCAGGTCTCTTATGTACCTTTAGGTCTTTCAACTTTTTGAGCACCTTCTCCCTTGTAATAGTAACTGCACTCACTCTCATCCTTCACACCCTTCAATACTTGGCACACTGCTAGTGTCTTCCACAGTGAGGACTGGTGCAAATTACTCACTTAGTTCATCTGCTACCTCCTTATCCCTCATTATTATTTTTCTGGCCGCATTTTCTAATGGTCGTACTACTCTCACCTCTCTTTAATTTTTTTATATAGTTGAAAAACCTTTTTCTATCCACCTTGATATTGTTTTTTCCTTACTTTAATATTTCATCTTATCCCTCCTAATGATTCTTTTTAGTTGCTTTCTGTAGGTTTTTCAAAGCTTCTCAATCTTCTTACCTTCCTGCTAATTTTTGCTTCACTATATGCCCTTTCATTTGCTTTTGCATTAGCTTTGATTTCCCTTGTCAGCTACAGTTGTACTATTTTGCCTTTAGAGTATTTCTTTGTTTTTGGAATACATCTATCCTGCACCTTTCTCATTGTGGAATTGACAGTACTGTGGGAAGATGGTGTCAAAGAAGCTTATGAGAGGAAAAAGACCAAGTGCTCTGAACTGGCAACTGAAGCTGCCCAGAATGGCTGGAAGTCCAAGATTTTCCCTGTAGGAGTGGGGATGCAGGGGATTCGTTGCTACATCTACGACCAGTCTATTGAAGAAGATGGGGGTGAGGGGTCACTCCCTTCAACAAGCAATCAAGTCCTTGTCAAATGCAGCAGAAGAAAGCAGCAATTGGATTTGGATTAAAAGGAAAGACAACAACTGGGCTGCAAGATGAAGACAGGAGGGTATGGAACTGAGGGGGGTATATCTGGGACGCCAGGTAGCACTGTTGAGCCCTCTGGAGATGTTGTGGGCTTATCAATGAAACGTCAAAGAAGGAGGGTGCCCACCTGATGACCCCGATGATGTACCTACCCTCCCTCCTTGTCACCACTCCAAACCCACTGCCGACATCGAGAGTGCCAACTTACCATAGGGATTGAAACATCAAGTCCTAGTAGCTCTACTGTTTTTGGAATACATCTATCCTGCACCTTCCTCATTTATCCAAGAAATTCAAGCCATTGCTGCCCTGCTGTTGTCCCTATCAGCATCTCCTTTCCATTTACTTTGGCCAACTCCTCTCTCATACCACTGTAATTTCCTTCACTCCACTGGGATACTGCTGTGTCAGACTTTACTTTCTCGATGTCAAATTTCAAGTTGAACTCAGTCATATTGTGATCACTGCCTCCTAAGTGTTCTTTTATCTGAAGCTCCCTAATAACCTCCAATTCTTTGCATAACCCCCAATCCAGTATAGCTAATCCCCTAGAAAGATCAATGACATAAGAACATAATAGGAGCAGGAGTCGGCCATCTGGTCTGTCGAGACTGCTGTGCCATTCAATAAGATCATGGCTGACCTGGTCATGGACTCATCTCCACCTACCTGCCTTTCCCCCATAACCCTTAATTCCCCTACTAAGCAAAAATCTATCCAACCTTGTCTTAGATCTATCTACTGAGGTAGCCTCCACTGCTTCATTGGGCAGAGAATTCCACAGATTGACCACTCTCTGGGAAAAGCAGGTCCTCCTCATCTCGGTCCTAAATCTGCTCCCCCGAATCTTGAGGCTATGTCCCCTAGTTCTAGTCTCACCTACCAGTGGAAACAACTTTCCTGCCTCTATCTTACCTATCCCTTTCAGAATTTTGTATAAGATGTCCTCTCATTCTTCTGAATTCCAGCGAGTACAGTCCCAGGTGACTCAATCTCTCCTCATGGTCTAACCCCCTCATCTCTGGAATCAACCTGGTGAAGCTCCTCTGCACTGCCTCCAATGCCAGTATATCCTTCCTCAAGTAAGGAGACCAGAACTGCACATAGTACTCCAGGTGCGGCCTCACCAGTACCCTGTACAGTTGCAGCATAACCTCACTGCTCTTAAATTCAATCCCTCTCGCAATGAAGGCCAACATTCCATTTGCCTTTTTGATAGCCTGCTGTGCCTGCAAACTAACCTTCTGTGATTCATGCACAAGCACTCCCAAGTCCTTCTGCACAGCAGCATGCTGCAATTTTTTACCACTTAAATAATAACCTGTTCTTCCATTTTTCCTTCCAAAGTGGATGACTTTGCAGTTACCAACATTGTATTCCATCTGCCCAGACCCCTGCCCACTCACTTAACCTATCTATATCTCTCTACAGACTCTCTGTATCTTCTGCACAATTTGCTTTTCCACTCAATTTAGTATCATCAGCAAATGTAGACATAGTACACTCAGTTCCCTCTTCCAAATCGTTAATGTATATTATGAACAGTTGCTGGCCCAGCACTGACCCCTGTGGCACACACCTCACCATTGACTGACAACCAGAGTAACACCCATAAATCCCAATTCTATCAGTTAACCAATCCTCTATCCATGCTAGTACATCACACCCAACTCTATGCATCCTTACCTTATGGATAAGTCTTTTATACGGCACCTTGTGACAAATTGCTCTTAAAATACCATCTTGTCCGCATTCAACAAACTCACTCTCTTGAGATCCATTTACCAACATGATCTTCCAAATCTACCTGCATGTTAAAATCTCCCATGACTGTTATAACATTGTCCTTTTGATACACCTTCTCTGCTTCTGGTTGTAATCTGTAGTCCACATCCCAGCTACTTTTGGAGACCCGTACAGAAATGCCATCAGGGTTCTTTTACCCTTGTAGTTTCCTGACTCATCCCACAGGGATTCAATATCTTCCAATTCTATGTCCCATCTTCCTAAAGATATGATGCCATTCTTTACCAGCAGAGTCATGTTACCCCTTCTGCCTACCTTCCTATACCTCCAATACAATGTGTAACCTTCGACATTCAGCTCCCAACTATAAGACCACAAGACATAGGAGCAGAATTAGGCCATGCGGCCCCTTAGTGTCTGCTCTGCCAAATCCCAATCAACCCCATACACCTGCCTTCTCGCCATATCCTCTGATGCCCTGACCAATCAGAAAACAAGTTCTGCCTTAAATATACACACAGACTTGGCCTCCACCGCAGTCTGTGACAGAGCATGCCACAGTTATACTACTCACTGGCTAAAAAAAATTACTCCTTACCTCTTGTCTAAAAGGTCACCCCTCAATTTTGAGGCTGTGCCCTCTAGTTCTGGCTATCCCACATCCTCTCCACATCCACCCTATCTGGTCCTTTCAACATCCGATAGGATTAAATGAGATCCCCACACATTCTTCTGAATTACAGTGAGTACAGGGCCAAAGCTGTCAAACATTCCTCACATTATTAACACTTCACTTGTGAGTCTGTTGGGGTCATCCATTGCTCCCGGTGCGGCCTCCTCTACATCGGTGAAACCCGACGCAGATCGGGGGACCGCTTCGTCGAGCACCTCTGCTCCGTCCGCCACAACAGACAGGATCTCCCGGTAGCCACCCACTTCAACTCAGCTTCTCATTCCCATTCAGGTATGTCCATACATGGCCTCCTCTACTACCATGATGAGGCTAAACTCAGGTTGGAAGGAGCAACGCCTCATATACCTTCTAGGTAGTCTCCAGCCCCTTGGTATGAACACAGAATTCTCCAACTTCCGGTAATTCCCTCCCCCTCCCTTCCCCATCCCTATTTCACGCTACCCCCTCCCCCAGCTGCCTATCAACTCCCTCTTGGTTCTGCCTCCTTCTACTACCCATTGTGTTTTCCCCTATTCCTTCTTCACCTTTCCTGCCTATCCTCTCCCTGCTTCCCCTCCCCCACCCCTTTATCTTTCCCCTTACTGGTTTTTCACCTGGAACCTACCAGCCTTCTCCTTCCCACCCTCCTCCCCACCTTCTTTATAGGGCCCCTGCTCCTTCCCTCTTCAGTCCTGACGGAAGGTTTCGGCCCGAAACGTTGACTGATCGTTTCCACGGATGCTGCCCGACCTGCCGAGTTCCTCCAGCATGTTGTGAGTGTTGCTTTGACCCCAGCATCTGCAGAGTATTTTGTGTTTACCATTTGCTATTCCGCTGCGAAGTCTCTTTGAGGTATGCCTACCCTGAAGAAGTTTAAATCTTCCCTTTGATGGGAGTTCAGTGAGACCCTCTCTCACTGCTCCCCCTCTGTGATCTTCACCTCTCTCTCACTCTTCGACCAGATCCTCACCCAGACCCGCTACTACGGCCACGTCTCCTTCCTGGGAACGTGTCTCCACTGCCATCTTGTACCGCAGGAATTCCAGCTCCAGTTCCAGGCCTCCCCGCTTGGGCCCAGCGAGGATCCCAGGTACCTCTGTTTCATTGACCGCTGCTCCCGCTGGATTCTCCACGCCACGCTCACTGCCATGCGAAGATACCTATGGGCCCTGTCCCTCTCTCTGCCACCACTCCGGGCCTTGCTCTCCACCGTCTGTCATGGACCTCTCCTACACTTCATTCTCCACCGGATTCACGCCTCCAACCGCCGTTTCTTCTCCTTCCTCGCGTCCAAGAAGGACCACAATCTCGCCCGCCTGGAGCCCACGACAACGACCGCCTCCAGCCCACCCCTCGGACCTCGACTTCTGAGGCCTTCAGCAGGCCGAAGACCCATCCGCCTGTGGCTTTGACCCCGACTGGAACCACGGCCTCCCGGACATGGGCACCAGCCCCTGGCGGGCCATGGACTCACTCGCCTCCGACTCCAACCTCAGTTCTGGGGCCCTGCAGGCCACAGGCTCCACCACCCTCAGCTCCAGATCCAGCTCAGACTGAGGTCCCAACCCTCTCCAGACCAGGACCGCTCTTACTGCCGCTGGGTCCCACCGCCTGTCTTATTCTCCCACTGCCCTCTTTCATCCCCGCGACTCCCAACCTTCCGTCTACCCCTCATTGCCCCTCCATTCCTCTGATCCCTCATCCTCCCCTAACCCTGCTCTCCCTGAACATCCCAACCCCCCTCTCCCTCCTGAGACCTCCCACTCTTTACCCTCCTCTGACCCCAGCCCTAACCCTTGCCGTGTCTTCACCATCCCCTCTGACCTTCCCCTCTCTGAGGCAGAACGTTCTGTCCTTCACAAGGGCCTCACTTTTGTCCCCCTCTGTCCACACCTCAGTGAGTTCTGTGCCCGCCATGACGCTGAACTCTTCTTCCGTCGCCTATGTCTCCGAGCCTACTTCTTTGGTAAGGATTCCCCTCCCCCAGTGATGACCCCTTCTCCTGTCTTCAACCCTCCTCCTCCTCCTAGACACCCCGCCTGGGCCTTATACCTGCCCTCGATCTTTTCATCTCCAACTGTCGCTGAGACATCAACCGCCTCAACTTCACTACTCCTATCTCCTGTTCCAACCTCACTCCCTCTGAACGCACTGCCCTCCACTCTCTCCACACTAATCCAAACCTCACCATCAAACCCTCAGAGAATGGTGGTGCGGTAGTAGTCTGGCGGACGGACCTCTACCTCACTGAGGCCAAACGGCAGTTCTCTAACACCTCCTCTTACTTACCCCTGGAACAGGACCCCGCCAAAAAACATCTATCCATTGTCTCCCGTACCATCACCGCCCTTATCAACTCCAGAGACCTTCCATCCTCAGCTGCTAAGCTCATAATTCCCACACCCTGTACCACTCGGTTTTACCTCCTCCCCAGGATCCGCAAGCCTGACTGTCCCAGTAGACTAGTTTCTGCCTGCTCCTGTCCCAACGAACTTGTATCTGCCTACTTGGACTCCATTTTGTCACCCATAGTTCAGTCCCTCCCCACCTACATCCGGGATACATCCCATGCCCTCCACCTCTTCAATAACTTCCAGTTCCCCGGTCCTGACCGCTTCATTTTCACGATGGATGTCCAATCTTTATACACCTCCATTCCCCATCAAGAAGGCCTCAAAGCCCTTCACTACTTTCTGGACAATAGACCTCACAGGTTCCCCACCACCACTACCCTCCTCCGGTTGGCGGAACTGGTAGTCACACTTAATAACTTCTCTTTTGGCTCTTCCCACTTTTTTCAGACTAAGGGTGTAGCTATGGGAACTTGCATAGGCCCCAGCTATGCCTGCCTCTTCGTTGGTTATGTGGAACAGTCTGTGCTCCAAACCTATTCTGGTACTGCTCCTCAACTTGACCTCACAGGTTCCCCACCACCACTACCCTCCTCCGGTTGGCAGAACTGGTAGTCACACTTAATAACTTCTCTTTTGGCTCTTCCCACTTTCTTCAGACTAAGGGTGTAGCTATGGGAACTTGCATAGGCCCCAGCTATGCCTGCCTCTTCGTTGGTTATGTGGAACAGTCTGTGCTCCAAACCTATTCTGGTACTGCTCCTCAACCTTTCCTTCGGTACATTGATGACTACATTGGTGCTGCTTCCTGTACCCATTCTGAGCTCGTCAATTTCATCGACTTTACTTCAAACTTCCACCCATCCCTCAAATTCACTTGGTCTATCTTGGACACTTCTCTCCCTTCTTCGATCTCTTGGTCTCCATCTCTAGAAGGAGACTGTCCACTGCCATCTTCTACAAGCCCACTGACTCTCATAACTACCTGGACTATACCTCTTCCCACCCCGCCACGTGCAAAAATACCATTCTCTATTCCCAGTTCCTCCGTCTCCGCCGCATCTGCTCCCAGGATGAGGCTTTCCGTTCCAGGACATCTCAAATGTCCTCTTTCTTTAAGGATCATGTTTCCCTTCTGCCGTCATCAATGATACCCTCACCCGCATCTCCTCCATTTCCTGCACTTTGGCCCTCACCCCATCCTCCCGTCACCGCAACAGGGACAGAATTCCCCTTGTCCACACCTACCACCCCACCAGCCTCCGGATCCAGCACATTATCCTTTGCAACTTCCGCCACCTTCAACAGGACCCCACCACTAAGCACATCTTTCCCTCTCCACCCCTCTCCGCTTTCCGCAGGGATTGGTCCCTCCATGACTCCCTGATCCACACGTCCCTCCCCATGGATCTCCCACCTGGCACTTATCCCTGTAAGCGTAAGTGCAACACCTGTCCCTACACCTCCTCTCTTTCCACCATTCAGGGCCCCAAACAGTCCTTCCAGGTGAGGCAACACTTCACTTGTGAGTCTGTTGGGGTCATCTATTGCATCTGGTGCTCCTGGTGCAGCCTCCTCTACATTGGTGAAACCCGAAGCAGATTGGGGGACCGCTTCGTCGAGCAGCTCCGCTCCGTCCGCCACAACGGACAGGATCTCCCGGTTGCCACCCACTTCAACTCTGCTTCCCATTCCCATTCAAATATGTCCATACATAGCCTCCTCTACTGCCATGATGAGGCTAAACTCAGGTTGGAGGAGCAACACCTCATATACCATCTGGGTAGTCTCCAGCCCCTTGGTATGAACATAGAATTCTCCAACTTCCGGCTGTTCCCTCCCCCTCCCTTCCCCTATCCCTATGTCACTCTGCCCCCTCCCCCAGCTGCCTATCATCTCCCTCATGGTTCTGCCTCCTTCTACTACCCATTGTGTTTTCCCCTATTCCTTCTTAACCTTTCCTGCCTATCACCTCCCTCCTTCCCCTCCCCCACCCCTTTAACTTTCCCCTTACTGGTTTTTCACCTGGAACCTACCAGCCTTCTCCTTCCCACCCTCCCCCCACCTTCTTTATAGGGCCTCTGCCCCTTCCCTCTACAGTCCTGATGAAGGGTTCCGGCCCGAAACGTTGACTGATCTTTTCCACAGCTGCTACCCAATATGCTGAGTTCCTCCAGCGTATTGTGAGCATTATTAACTCCTTCATTTCCGGAATCCTCGTGAACCTCCTCTGGACTTTCTCCAATGACAACACATCCTTTCTGAGAAATGGCACCCAAAATTGTTGACAATACTTCAAGTGTGCCCTGACTAGTGTCTTTAAAAGGCTCAGCATTATCTCCTTGCTTTTATATTCTATTCCCCTTGAAATAAATGCCAATATGGAATTGCCACCTTTACCACAGACTCAACCTGTGAATTAACCTTCTGGGATTCTTGCACGAAGACTCCTAAGTCCCTTTGTACCTCTCATGTTTGTACTAGATAATAGTCCGCACGATTGTTCCTTTTACCTAAATGTATTCTCGTACATTTCCCAACACTGTGTTCCATCTACCACTTGTATGTTCATTTTTCCAATTTGTCTCTTAAGTCCTGCTATAATTGCATTGCCTCCTCAGCACTACCTACCCCTCCGCCTATCTTTGTATCATCCTCAAGCTTTGCCTCAAAGCCATCAATTCCATTATCTAAATCATTGACAAACCACGTGAAAAGCAGCAACCCCAATACTGACCCCTGAGGACCACCACTAGTCACTGGCAGCCAACCAGAAAACCTCCCGCTCACTTTTGTTACATTATATACACTTTTGTTGCCTTATATGCACTTTCCTTAGCTTTTATGTAGCCCTTTCCTTCCTTTGTCAGCCACTGTTGTCTATCTCCGCCATTTGAGAACAATTTCCTCTGTGGTACATATCTATCCAGCACCTTCTGAACTATACCCAGAAACTCACACCATCTCTGCTCTGCTGTCATCCCTGACAGTATCCTCCTCCAATTCACATGGGAAACTCCTCCCTCATGCCGCTGTAATTCCCTTTATTCCATTGTGATACAGATACACGTGAGTTATGCTTCTCCTTTTCAAATTGCAGTATGAATTTAATCATATTAATTGGATCAAAACAAAGCCCCTCTTTGGCTATATGATCACTCCCCAGTGTATGTTGCTGCTCCCTAGGTAATCCCACCGGCACTATTGAATGTTTGGAAGCTATGTTCTCCTATTCTAACTTCCAATAAACGGTACATTCACAAGTACCACTTGTGAGTGTCATGTGAATCCACTTAGGATAATTTCACCTTGCATCCTCCAATTTGCTTTATTTATATTAGTTGTGTGGATGTTAGTTCAGGATCCTCTAGTGTCCTATGAAAAAGTAACGGGGTGGCCTGTGACCCCACTACTCACTAGAGGTCTTTCAGTTTCATCCTAGGTTGCGTCACAGTATTCATGTTAATGTGGCCTGACACCATCGTTGAACCTCGGGGTACAATTCCCAAGGTGGTGAGTCCCCTACCCTTGTTTCTCCAGGCAGTTGCCTGACTTTTAACAGGCATCACCTCATTAGAGGGTTTAGTTGGCCTTTGTTTCTCCTTTTCCCATGCTCTACTCATTTTCCTCAGTACCCATGCTTCAGTGTATGTAAGTTCAGTTGGATCAAACACTTCCAATGACTTTTTTAGATTCATCGGTACACAGCAAGACACCAGTGTCCCTAACCATCTATTTGAAGGCTTTAGCCCTAACTGGTCTCGATCTAATGCTGTTCCATATACTTCTTAGAACACCGTCCATAAATGGCATGTAAATGCAGTAGGATGTTCACCTCTCCCCGGTAACATTTGGCTAGCATGTCTACCGGGTACCCTCTGTATGCTTGTAACAGTTAATATTGCATTCTTTTATTCCCTCACTTCCCTCTCCCCCCCATGTTGTTGTACATATGGCAAAGCTGAGTGTACATTCAGATGCAAACACATTATGATCAATTTCCTTTACTCAGAGCCATTGAGGCTATGTATTACTCTTTAACGACTAGTTGCTTAGAAAAGCTCTCGAGGATCATCTCCAGACAGATATTAGCAATATCTCTAAGCTGCTGTACCCTACATGGTGTAGCTTATGTTACGTAACACACACAAAATGCTGGGGGAACTCAGCAGGCCAAATAGCATCTATGGCGGAAAAATGTACAGTCTACGTTTTGGGCCAAGACCCTTTGGTAGAACTGGAGAAAAGAAGATGAGTAGGTTTAAAAGGTGGGGGAGGGGAAAGACAAATACAAGGTGATAGGTGAAACCGGGAGGGGGGAAGTGAAATAAAACAAAAAGCTGGGATGTTGATTGTTGAAAGAGATACAGGGCTGAAGAAGGGGGAATCTAGTAGAAGAGAGAAAGAAAAGAGGATGGGGGGGGGGGTGGAGGAGCACCAGAGGGAGGTGATGGGCAGGCAAGGAGATAAGGTGAGAGAGGGAAAAGGGGACGGTGAAGGAGAGGGGGGTCATTTTCTCTTGTTAGTGTATGTTATGTTCTGATTTTGATTTTCTGCCTAGTCCATATTTGGTAGCTTCATCTACCTAATCAATCCAATCAATATGTCCATATTCACCCCCATCTCCTCTTTCAGATCCAAAAGCACATGTTATTCCTCTGTGCAGCAAGTTGGTCCTGCAGCTTTTGCATAGAACCATAGAACCATAGAAACTACAGCACAGAAACAGGCCTTTTGGCCCTTCTTGGCTGTGCCGAACCAATTTCTGCCTAGTCCCAGTGACCTGCACACGGACCATATCCCTCCATACGCCTCCCATCCATGTATCTGTCCAATTTATTCTTAAATGTTAAAAAAAGAACCCGTATTTACCACCTCGTCTGGCAGCTCATTCCATACTCCCACCACTCTCTGTGTGAAGAAGCCCCCCCTAATGTTCCCTTTAAACTTTTCCCCCCTCACCCTTAACCCATGTCCTCTGGGTCTTTTTCTCCCCTTGCCTCAGTGGAAAAAGCCTGCTTGCATTCACTCTATCTATACCCATCATAATTTTATATACCTCTGCTTATATACCTCTGCTATTAAGCATCTGCTTAAACACTTTGTATGATCACAAGTGTTACTCTTCATTTCCTGTGCTGATTTCTGAATCACATTCACAGCCATCTGTAAATCACTACTGTTTCTTTAATCCTTGCACTTCATCCTTCATTAGTTCAGCTGCTTCCTCTTGTTTCTTTTTTCTTTAAGTAATTTCTCACACTTCAGTTGAAATGGTTCATGTGCATCAAGTCCATGCCCCAGTGACCCTGTAAATCAGTAACCCTTTCCCTAAGGGTTTCTACCTCCTTTTGGAGCCTTTTGTTTTCTCTTTCTATCCTATCTTGCTTGACTTCTGCTTTATGCCAATATTCTAGGATTTCAGAACCAGAATCAGGTTTATTATCACCGGCATGTGACATGACATTTGTTAACTCAGCAGCTAGGCCGTTCAATGCAATACATAACATAGCAGAGAAAACAGAAAAATAATAATAATAAATAAAATTTTAACATAATAAATAAATAAATAAATTACAGTATACATATATTGAATAGATTTAAAAAGTGTGCAAAAACAGAAATAATGTATATTTTAAAAAAGTGAGATAGTGTCCAAAGATTCAATGTCCATTTAGGAATCGGATGGTAGAAGGGAAGAAGCTGTTCCTGAATCGCTAGTGTGTGCCTTCAGGCTTCTGTACCTCCTACCTGATGGTAACAGTGAGAAAAGGGCATGCCCAGGGTGCTGGAGGTCTTTAATAATGGAAGCTGCCTTTCTGTTATAATCTACAGTATTTTGCTCAGCTTCTGCTTTTTGCCAATATTAGTTTTTCATTTCTGAACTATGCTGCTCTGTCTTATCATTCTGTTTTAATTCTATCAAATCCTCAATTATACAGCCAACCTCTAATGGCTTTTGTAATTGTTTAAACTTCCTGCTGGACCACTTCCCTTAGTCTATTTTCCAAAGGGCATCCCTTCGCAGCCAGGGTGATCAACAAACTCCTCATATTGCAGCCACTTCTCCAACACATATTTCTGGAGGTATCTTCTCCAGTGAAAACAATAGAATTTGCAGAATTTCCTGAATTCTTTATCCTGGGTTAATAACTGCTAACTACTCAGCCCCAGATCTCTCTGTACCTCTCCTGCATGGTCTGACTCGAGTCTTTAGCTGGACGAAGAGATTTATCCTTCAGCCCTGAACAAGAACATCAATTCTGTATAAGGATCTACCCATTAGTAATAAATATCAGAGAGGCACATAGAGAACCTGTATTTACCGAAAGTAACCTTTATTGTCTCAACTAAAATACGTGGGTTCAAAAGCTAACTACCTGTGTACACACTCAATAGAATTCCCTGACCCTCCATGAACAGTCAATGAAGAGAAAAGGTGTTACCTGGAAAAGGAGTCCATGTTGGCCCTGTGTTCATCGTGGCCTGATTTCCGTGTGTCCGTAGGGTCCTCCTCATCTGTGATGGTTATTCTTTGGTTGCTGAAGTGCCATTGCTGTTTTGTATTTCAAGCTCCTGACTCTCATAGTGTTCCTTATCAGTTGAACTGATGGACCTCCATCCCATTGGCTCAACATCACCTGACCTACTTGGGTCACTTTCTTACTAGCCCTGGTCCAGGGGTACAACCAACATTGTTCTATGGTTTCTGCCTCCCAGCCTCGTGCCTTTGTTCCTTTCAACTCTAGTTCAAACCAGTCAAACTAGGTGATCCATATACTGATTACAGATTGCTTCTCTAGTAAATCTGCCACTTTACATAATAATTAGCTACTCATCTGAGAATAGTCTCATGTTTAGCCCGTAATCAGCTGAAGTTCCTTGTGTTCTGATTAGATTATCTCAGAGCAAGAATCAGTTCAGAGTCCACAAAATTGCGGGCGGGGGGCGTGGGGTGGGGAACTGCAAGGACAGTCTCACAAATGGGCGTCTCTATCTCCTCCATGCGGATGGCAAGAACAAAGAAATTTGGTTTGTCTACTTCCACTGTCCATGATTCATCCAAATACACTGATTTGTAGATAGTTCTTTCTGGTCAACATGATGTTGTGGGCGTCGCTGAATGATAATCATAGTTGGGAGCTTAACTTCCATGAATATACATTGTATTGAAAGGATAGGTAGGAAGAGGGAATTGGGTTGTTCTGTTGGTTTAAAAAAAAATGAAATCAAATCCTTAGAAGGATGTGACATAGGATCAGAAGATGCAGAATCCTTATAAATAAATGTTAAGAAACTGCAAGGATAGAAATATCTCGATGGGAGTTGTATGCAGACCTCCGAACAGTAACCAGTATGTAGGCTGCAAATTACATTGGGAGATAAAGGCATGTAAAAAGAGCAATGTTGTGATAGTCACGGGGGATTTTAGTATGTGGGTACTTTGGGAAAATCAGGTTGGCGCTGGATCGCAAGAGAGGGAATTTGTAGAATGCCTACAAGATGACTTTTTAGAACAGCTTGTGGTTGAGCCCAGTAGGGGAATGGCAATTCTAGATTGGGTGTTGTGTAAAGACCCAGATTTCATTTGGGAGTTTAAGGTAAAGGAACCCTTAGTGGGAAGTTAGAGGATTGGGAAGCTTTTAAAACCCAACAGAAGTCAACTAAGAGCCACAAAGAAAGAAAAGATGAAGGTAAGTGCCAGTAATACGAAAGAGGATCCAAAAAGGTTTTTCTCAGATATATAAAGAGTAAAACATAGTGGTTATTGGATTATGGAAAATGACACTAGAGAGGTGGTAATGGGGATAAAGAAATGGTGGATGAACTTAAGTATTTTGTGTTAGCCTTCACAGTGGAAGACATTAGCAGTATGGTGGATGTTCCAGGTGTCAGGTGTCATGAAGTGCGTGAAGTTACCATTACTAGAGAGAAGGTTCTTGGGAAACTGAAAGGTATGAAGGCAGATTAGTCACCTGGACCAGATGGTACACACCCTAGGTTTCTGAAAGAGGTAGCTGATTCAACTGTGGAAGCATTTGTAGTGATCTTCCTGAGGACTGTCAATCCATCCTTTAAGAAGAGAGGGAAGCAGAAGAAAAAAAATTATAGGCCAGCTAGCCTGACATCATTGTTGGAGTCCATTATTAAGGTTGAGGGTTTGGGATTATTGGAGGCACATAACAAAATAGGTCAATATCAGCATTGTTTCTTTAAAGGTAAATCATGCCTGTCAAATCTGTTCGAATTCTTTGAGAAACAAAGAGCCAGTGGATGTTGTATATTTGGATTTTCAGAAGGCCTTTGACAAGATGCCGCACATGAAGCTACTTAACAAGATAAAAGCCCGTGGTATTACAAGAAAGTTAATTGTATGGATAGGAGATCCAGTGCCTGGCAGGAGGGATGATAAATCAGCCATAGTGGAATGGTGAAGCAGACTTGATGGACTGAATGGCTTCATTCTGCTCCTATGTGTTATGGTCCATTGTGGCCATTTTCTACACATGTTCCAAATGCACCAACCAAGAAGCGACCAAATGGGTTGTCCTTCCGTGCATTTGAAATATCTCAGATGGTCCAAGAACATAGAATTTCAGTTGCGCACAAGCCAACAGCAACATTGAGAGACTGCACACCAAAAGAACGAATTAAGCTATTAGTTTAGTAACTTCAGAGTTAAACGTTTGTATAGCTGAACTTTTGCAACAGAAGTGGGCAATCATGCTAAAATATGTTAACAGATAACAGACAAGTTCCTTGGAGCAGTGAGTCCAGAGGTCAACAGAACATTTAAAGTTTTTTTTCCCATTTGTACCCCGAGCCATGAATAAAGGTGGCCAGTTGGGGCTCATCAGTTTAAAAACTTCAAAGATTAATTATGTGTGTTATTTGTGTGTAACTCAACACTTCACCGAAAATAATAATCAAAATAAATAGTGTTATAGCTTATGGCGAAGGTACAATTAGCATTAGAGTGATGATCTTGAGGCTTTAGCCGTTCAAGACCTGTCAGAGAAAGCTCTAGTTAAAGTGTTTTGTTTCCTTCCCTTTATATATGCTTAGCTAGGACAGTAGAGATGCCATGCAGGATAGTTGAATGCTCCTCTTTTGGGATGAGGAAAGGCAGGGAGACCTCTTGTGTTCCTGATGACTACAACTACAAGAAACATAGAAACGTAGAAAACCTGCAGCACAATACAGGCCCTTCGACCCACAATGCTGTGCCGAACATGTACTTACTTTAGAAATTACCTAGGGTTATCCATAGCCCTCTTAAGCGCAACTATCCAGGAGTCTCTTAAAAGACGCTATTGTATCCGCCTCCATCACAGTCGCCGGCAGCCCAATCACCACGCTCTGCGTTTTAAAAAAAACTTACCCCTGACATCTCTGTCTCTGCTTCCAAACACCTTAAAACTGTGACCTCTCATGTTAGCTATTTCAGCCCTGGAAAAAAGCCTCTGACTATCCACACAATCAATGCCTCTCATAATCTTATACACCTCTACCAGGTCATCTCATTCTCCGTCGCCCCAAGGAGAAAAGGCTAAATTCATTCAACCTATTCTTGTAAGGCATGCTCCCCAATCCAGGTGTAAGGGGTTTCTTCTTTTATGTTACTGCGGAGGCGAACAAAATGGCTTCTTCGTTATGTTATAATTAAAATGGCTTTTCTGTAATAATAATTGCGATGTAAGGAGTTCTCTCTCTCTCTCTGCTTGTTTGGGTTATATTATTTATAAGAGAGGGAACGAACCAATTGGGATAGATGTTATTCTTTCTTGTGTGTCTGTAAGCTATTGTTTCGCGGGGTTTTGGCGCAGAAGGTGGATGGGGACAGAGTGAGGAGATGCGATGCTTTAAGCTGGGTGGCAGGACTGACCCTGAGCGGGAGTCCGAGGCCCAGGGTCTTTGGCGAGGAGAGGAGATGAAGACAGACTCGTGTGGAGCGTCTGGTTGACCACTATGGTTGGTCCCAGGCGGTGGGTTGAGGGGGTCGGAGGGGATGGAATGGTGGAAAGAGGACCCTGTTAATTGAGCTCCAACTGTTGTGCATGAAGTTGTTGAACTTTGATACGTTTGGCACCTTTTATTTTCCTTTTATATTTTATCTTTATTCATTACATAGTTCCAGTAAGATCTATAAAGTGTAATCATTTAATTGCATATGGTGTATTGTCTGTTATTTAGCGGGGTGGGGTACATCACACAGCATCCACACAAACTTGATTACCAAGTTTGGCAGGGCTGAAGGCTGCTGCCCCTGGACAAAAGCGAGTTGAGCGAGCCTGAGGCTTACCAAGGGGCTACATTTGGGGGCTGCGTCCGAGATTTGATTCAGTGGTGTGCTGTGTGATTGCCTTGTGTGCTTCTGTGGGATTGCTGGTTATTACTGCATGCGTGTTGGGTGGGGTGGCTGTTGGTACCACGGAAGTCTTTGTTCAAGTTCACACTAGCGCTGACGAGTTGGTGGTGGGACTGCCGGTGTCTATTGGTGCCCCAGGTGAGGTGGGACCATGGGTTGTCCATATTGTTTGGAGAGAGAGGAAAGAGTGGTCTGATTCGGAGGTAGTGTCTGCGAATAAATGTTCCAGCTATGGCAGGCTCTGCCTGGCTTTTGGGATATTGTCCACCCCTAAAGGGGCAGGGGCGTATGAGACATGGATGGAGCGGATCTCTCAGTTGTTAGATGAGTAGCAGTGCTTGGTTGAGGGAGAGTGACAGGGATTGGTTGAAAGTTTGAGTAGGCGGGCTGTTGATCGTGTTAGATCTGTCAGGTTCAATTACCCCGTAATGACAGCTACCAGTTATCTGAAAGGGGAAAATGTGTTTGGTTCGACTGGAAGTAAAATGCAGTGCCTGGGGGGCTTTCCATACCTGTGTCAGGAGATTGGGGAAAAGCTTTCAGTGTATCTTCTCTGGCTAGGAGGACAGCTAAGTTGCTTGCAGTGCCAGGGGGATCATTTAAGGGGATCAGCCCCCCCCCCCTCAGTTGTTCAGCTGATCAGAGAGGTGTTGGGAAACTTAGTGAAGGAACGGCTTGGGGTGTCTGGGGGAGCACGTTCCCAGCAATGTACAAAGGAACTTCCGAAAGGAAAAGACCCTATTCCTGAAGGCTTAGAGGAACCACACCCCCGTGTGTCATTACGGATAGATGGAAGCTATGCTAAAGCCATTCTCGACACCGGGGCACAGGTCAAGTTGTTATACAGTTGGTTTTACAACTGGTTTCTGAAGCATTTACCCTTGACAACATTAAGGGCACTGGAGATTTGGGGTACCAGTGCCAGTAATTATCCAGAAGACAATTATTGGTCAGTGACACTGGAGTTCGTTGGGGCATTGTCTGTGCACCCATTGCTTCGAGCTGCTTGTGAGGACGTGTGTACCAGCCTTGGGCCGGTACCGAATTTAAATGAGAGCCGATTGTGTTACGGCCTGGGGGAAGTATCAGAGGGTGAGGCCCTCTTAGTAGACACTCTGAAATACCATGAGGGAGGGGATTTGACCACTGAAGACACCTTGGTGAGAGAGAGGTCGCGGTGACTGGACCCTGTAGCCGTGGAAGACGTAGGCAGCGTGTGTGTGGATTATAGGACTCTGAACAGGCGCACTGTCATTGACCAGAATATGGCCCTGAGGGCTGAAGACGCTATGGTCTGTTTGTATGGGGCGACGTGGTTTAATGTGCTAGATCTGAGGAGTGGATGTTGCCAGATCCCGATGAGTGAGGCCGACAAGGAGAAGACGGCCGTTATAGGTCCCCTAGGATTCTTTCGATCCAAAAAGATGCAATATTAAAGTGCAAATCTTAATTTTCTCTGTGCTCAAGTGTGAAAGGATGAAAACAAAACATTTCAATATAATGTGCCCCCAGTATTTTCATGTTAAAATGCAATTCTAGATTCTATAATTCCAAATTTTCAACTGAACCTAACAATAAATTGGTAGCTGTTTCAAATTGTGTATTTGTCATCAAAAGCCAGTAAAGAAAACCAGCCATTCCCTTGCTCTCCTTTCCTTTTTCAACATTGATCAGTGTGGATGAAATAGCATTAGGATCTATTTAACTGTTAGGTTAGAATTAAAATATTGTTCTGTGGTTGTGTTTTGAAGTGAAGAAGTCTGTTAGGTGTTTATATTTTAACATCAGAAGGACAACATAAACATCCTCCAAGTAGCAGAACTATTAGCTTTGGTCGAGCACAAGTAGCATGAAAAAGATGCCAAGGAAAGTGGGCGATGGATGACTTCCTGGGAGAATGCCACGGCGACTGGGTTACAGGCACTGAGCATGGGTCCGTGGTGCAGAAGGGAAAGAGAGAAGGCAGTGGTAGTGATAGGGGACTCGATAGTGAGGGGTACGGACAGGAGATTCTGTGGATGTGAACGGGACACCTGGATGGTATGTTGCCTTCCAAGTGCCAGGGTCAGGGATGTCTCAGATCGTGTCCACAACATTTTAGAGAAGGATGGGGAGTAGCTAGATGTCTTGGTACATATTGGTACCAATGCCATAGGAAGGAAAAACAATGAGGTCCTGAAAAGAGAATTCAGAGAACTAGTAGAAAGCTGAGAAGCAGGACCTCCAGGGTAGTAAGTTCTGGATTGCTGCCTGTGCCACACGCTAGTCAGGGTAGAAACAGGATGATTTGGCAGATAAATGCATGGCTGTGAAGTTGGTGCAGGGGGCAAGGCTTCAGGTTCAGATAATTGGGATATCTTCTGGGGGAGTTATAACCTGTTCAAAAGTAACAGATTGCACCTGAACCCGAGGAGGACCAATATTCTCATGGGCAGGTTTGTTACAGCTGTTGGGGAGAGTTTAATCTAACTTGGCAGCGGGGTGGGAACTGGAGTGAAGGGATTCAGGATAGGACGGATAGTAAAAAGGTAAAGATAGCATGCAGTCAGATTGTCAGGCAGGTGATGGGACTTAGTTGCAGCCAGTGGGCTGAGTATCATTAGGAATGCAGAATCAGAAAGGATAGCAAATACGGTACTCAAGGTGTTGTATCTAAATGTGTGAAGTAGAACTAAGGTGGATGATCTTGTTGCAATTATACAGATTGCCAGGTATGATGTTGTGGCTATCACTGAGTTGTGGTTAAAGGATGGTTGTAGTTGGGAGTTGAATGTCCAAGGTTACACATTGTATTGGAGGGATAGGAAGGTAGGCAGAGGGTGTGGTGTGGCTCTACTAGTAAAGAATGGCATCAAATCAGTAAAAAGATTTGACATAGGATTGGAAGATGTTGAATCCTTGTGCGCTGAGGTAAGAAACTGCAAGGGTAAAAGGATGTTGATAGCAGTTATATACAGGCCTCCCAACAGTGGCTGGGAGGTGGACCACAGGTTACAAAGGTGAGTCAAAGGGGCAATGTTATGGTATTCATGGGAGATTTAACACGCAGGTCGATTGGGAATATCAGGTTGGTAATGGATCTCAAGAGAATGCGTTTGTTGAATGCCTAAGAGATGGCTTTTTAGAGCAGTTTGTTGTTGAGCCTACTAGGTGATTAGCTATACTGGATTAGGTGTTATGATATGAACCGGAGGTGATTAGGGAGCTTAAGGTAAAAGAACCCTTAGGAACCAGTGATCACAATATGATTGAGTTCAACTTGAAATTTGATAGGGAAAAGTAAAGTCTGGTGTAGCAGTATTTCAGTGGAGTAAAGGAAATTACAGTGGTATGAGAGAGGAGTTGGTCAAAGTAACACAATCCTCAATGAATACTTCTCTTCGGTATTTGCCAATGAGAGGGAACTTGATGGTGAGGACAATATGAGTGAGGTTGATATTCTGGAGCATGTTGCTATTAAGGGAGAGGAGGTGTTGGAGTTGTTAAAATACATAAGGACAGATAAGTCCCCGGGGCCTGACGGAATATTCCCCAGGCTGCTCCACGAGGCGAAAGAAGAGATTGCTGAGCCTCTGGCTAGGATCTTTATGTCCTCGTTGTCCACAAGAATGGTACCGGAGGATTGGAGGGAGGCGAATGTTGTTCCCTTGTTCAAAAAAGGTAGTAGGGATAGTCTGGGTAATTATAGACCAGTGAGCCTTACGTCTGTGGTGGGAAAGCTGTTGGAAAAGATTCTTAGAGATAGGATCTATAGACATTTAGAGAATCATAGTCTGATCAGGGACAGTCAGCATGGCTTTGTGAAGGGCAGATTGTGTCTAACAAGCCTGATAGAGTTCTTTGAGGAGGTGACCAGGCATATAGATGAGGGTAGTGCAGTGGATGTGATGTATATGGATTTTAGTAAGGCATTTGACAAGGTTCCGCATGGTAGGCTTATTCAGAAAGTTAGAAGGCATGGGATCCAGGGAAGTTTGGCCAGGTGGATTCAGAATTGGCTTGCCTGCAGAAGGCAGAGGGTGGTGGTGGAGGGAGTACATTCAGATTGGAGGATTGTAACTAGTGGTGTCCCACAAGGATCTGTTCTGGGACCTCTACTTTTTGTGATTTTTATTAACCTTACAAGTAACCTTACCCTTCTTTACCGGACAAGAACAGCGGAGCATATGAGAACTGGAAAGTCAATTGGAATTTATTCCTTTTTGTTAGCACTATTTATTTATTTTGTGATTCACAGTAACGTTTGTCCTTCCAATGTACTGCTGCCACAAAACAACAAATTTTGCTTCACATAAAACAGTAATAACCTGAACAACAGGAATTCTGCAGATGCTGGAAATTCAAGCAACACACATCAAAGTTGCTGGTGATAACCTGGTTCTGATTCAAGGGGATAGGATCGGCATGGACTAGAAGGGCCGAGATGGCCTGTTTCTGTGCTGTAATCGTTATATGGTTATAGATCATTTCACCACCTTGATGTTAAATGGTTCCATTATTGTCAGAGAATGTATACAGTATACAACCTGAAATACTTGTCTCCGCAAACATCTATGAGAAAAAGAACCCCAAAAGAATGAACGATAGAAAAATGTTAAAACCCCAAAGCACCCCTCTCCCTTCTCCCCACCTAAGCAGGAGCAAGCATCATGCATCAGCCTCCCCCTGCCGCCCGTTTCAGTAAAAAGCATCACCCTCCACGACCCACCAAGCAAGAGCAAAGCATCCAAAGAAAGACCATGATCTGCAGTCAACAAAAACTATTGTGTGCTCAACAGCTTGACATGCCACAAGCACTCCCTTCCTCACTAACAAGGCATAGAGAGATATCACCCATTTTCTTAGCGAAAGGGGAGACTGACAGTCACTGTTATGATATTACAGTCTGCAACGTCGCTTTTTCATACATCCGCCATAGCAAAATCCTGATGTTCCATCTCCCAGAATGCCTTAGTCAGCAACACTGCCCTGGAGCTGGTCATCCACTGGGCTGCACCCCAGAGGTACCATCTTCCAAACTGTACCAAATGTTGGAAAATGGTCGGCCGACAAGCTTCAGGAACAGGAATATCCGCCATTTAAAAAAAAATGCAGTTGAGTGTCATTTGCAGATCAGGACCTCACCAGAACCCCAACCACCTTGAAAAGGAGAAAAAGAAGACATCAGGGAGCAGAACTTAAGCTATTTTCACAGATGAGTTCAAAGAGGCAGCCACTTGGCACCATCTCAACTCTGCCCAGAGCTAGAGATTCAGAAGGAAATAGCAGAATGAGAGTGACATCTGCAGCCTCTATTAATAACGGTGGGGAACAGGGTGTCTAACCACAGGAGAGTGGTGGATACAATTTGGATTATAGTGCTTAGAAAGATTACAGGCATAGATTAAAGTGTGACCATTAAGAACTTAAAACAATTAAAATGGTGTTGTCAGTATGCTCGGGCATTGGGTGTCAGAGGATGCCTCAAGGATGCTGAGATAGGCAGAATTTATCAGTTGAATAATATGGTAATGTGCCAGTAATGGATCTGACTGATCACAGCTATTTCAGGTCAGTCTATTCTGTTATTGGTCTCGGCCAATCAGGTATCTACTTAAAACTGGTGAGGTTTTCTCTTATCACTGAAAGTACAAACTTTGATTAGAACATTTGAAAATCTTGCCAGGTGTGATGTAGTAAATGAAGCAATCTCTGGAATCAATAGGTAGTATTTTATCTTTAAAGTTGGGCGAGTTTTAGATGGCCAGCAGAGATGTGAGCATCTGTTAAGCTGAGTGGCAGTGGGAAGTTGGTGAAAGCATAAATTCATTGGTAAGTGGTACAGGCAGAGTGTTGTTATCAAATGGAATTAAAGAGTAAATGGGAATAAGAGGATAGCAAACCAAATGTACACACCTTATGTAAGAAAGTAGAATTTAAGCACATTAATGTAGCAGTTGAGATACATTGCCTATCATTCATGTGCTATAGAAATGAGGAGATTTCACTATAATTAATTAAAATGTAATGGAATTGACTCTCAATTGTTTTAAGTTCAAGCTCAGGGTGCTTGAACCTGAACGTTTGCCCACATTGCAAGGTATATTGGAAATACATTGCTTATAATTCTTGTGTCATCATCTAGGAGATTTCACAAGACCTGTCTAAAATGTAATGGAGTTGGCTATGTTTGAGTCCAAACTCTTGTCTCTGAACTTGGACATTGCCTTTCTGAGACTGTGGTATATCAGAATCAGGTTTATTATCGCTGGTATGTGTCATGAAATTTGTTAACTCAGCAGCAGCAGTTCAATGCAATACATAATATCGAAGGAAAAAAAACCCAAAATAAAATAATAAATAAATAAGTAAATCAATTACAGTATATGTATATTGAATAGATTAAAAATTGTGCAAAAAACAGAAATAATATAAAAAAGTGAGGTAGTGTCTAAGGGTTCAATGATCATTTAAGAATCAGATGGCAGAGGAGAAGAAGCTGTTCCTGAATCGCTGAGTGTGTGCCTTCAGGCTTCTGTACCTCCTACCTGATGGTAACAGTGAGAAAAGGGCATGCCCTGGGTGCTGGAGGTCCTTAATAATGGATATTGCCTTTCTGAGGCACCGCTCCTTGAAGATGTCCTGGGTATTTTGTAGGCTAGTACCCAAGATGAAGCCGACTAAATTTCTGATTCCTCTGGGAGGATTGGTATGTGTTCCTTCATCTTACTCTTCCAGAAGTCCACAATCGGCTCTTTTGTCTTACTGACATTGAGTGCCAGGTTGTTGCTGTGACACCACTCCACTAGTTGGTATATCTCGCCCCTCTACGCCCTCTCGTCACCACCTGAGATTCTACCAACAATGACTGTATGATCAGCAAATTTATAAATGGTATTTGAGCTATGCCTAGCCACACAGTCATGTGTATATAGAGAGTAGAGCACACAACCCTGAGGTGCACCAGTGTTGACCGTCAACGAAGAGGAGATGTTATCACCAATCTGCACAGATTGTGGTCTTCCGTTTAGGAAGTCAAAGATCCAATTGCTGAGGGAGGTACAGAGACCCAGGTTCTGTAACTTCTCAATCAGGGTTGTCAGAATGATGGTATTAAATGCTGGAGAAATTACTTGCTATTATGTAATGTGGGATGAGCGTGTGCAAGGTTGTTTAGCACCCAAAACCATAGCGCTGGAGAGGGATAGGAGTAAACAATTTGGGAAAACATTTAATTGGGTCGGGGGAAGTATGGTGCTATTAGGCAGGAATTTGGGAACATAAATTGGGAGCAGATGTTTTCAGGGAAATGCATGGCAGAATTGTGGCAAATGTTCAGGGAACATTTACCATATAACCATATAACAACACGGCACAGAAACAGACCATCTCGGCCCTTCTAGTCCATACCGAACTCTTACTCTCTCCTAGTCCCACTGAGCTGCACTCAGCCCATAACCCTCCATTCCTTTCCTGTCCATATATCTATCCAATTTAACTTTAAACGACAACATAGAACCTGATTCAACCACTTCTGCTGGAAGCTCATTCCACACAGCTACTACTCTCTGAGTAAAGAAGTTCCCCCTCATGTTACCCCTAAACTTTTGTCCTCTAACTCTCAACCCATGTCCTCTTGTTTGAATCTTACCCACTCTCAATGGAAAAAGCCTAACCACGTCAACTCTATCAATCCCCCTCAAAATTTTAAACACCTCTGTCAAGTCGCCCCTCGACCTTCTACTCTCCAAAGGATAAAGACCTAACTTGTTCAACCTTTCTCTGTAACTTAGGAGATGAAACCTTTTAGTAAACCTCCTCTGTACTCTCTCAATTTTATTGACATCTTTCCCATAATTCAGTGACCAGAACTGTACACAATATTCCAGATTTAGCCTTACCAATGCCTTATACAATTTCAACATTACATCCCAACTCCTATACTCAATGCTCTGATTAATAAAGACCAGCAAACCAAAAGCTTTCTTCACCACCCTATCCACATGAGATTATGGAGTTACATTACATGGAGTTCTGCATAGTTCTGTTCTGCTGAGGCAGGGAAAGGATGGTAGGGCAAAAGAGCCATGGTGTACAAATTGTGTAGAAGATCTAGTTACGAAGAAAAGAAAGCTTACAAAGGTTCAAGAAACTAGGTACTCTAGAAAATTAGAAGGTTGTCAGGAAGGAACTTAAGAATGAAATTAGGAGAGTTAGAAGGAGCAATGGGAAAGCCTTGGTGAGCAGGATTAAGGAAAACCCCAAGGCATTCTACAAGTATGTGAAGAGGAAGAGGATGAGCCATGTGAGAATAGGACCAATCAGGTGGAGTAGTGGAAACGTGAATGAAGTTGCAGGAGGTAGCTTTGCTTCATATTCATCAGGGAAAAAGACCTTGGCAATTGTGGTGATGACTTGCAGCACACTTAAGCGCTTGAGTGTATAGACATTAAGCAAGAGGATGTGCTGGGACTTTTGAAAATTATTAAGTTAGATGAGCCGCTAGGCTCAGATGGGATACGCCCTAGGCTATTGTGGGAAGCAAGGGAGGAGATTACTGAGCCTTTGATGATGGTATTTACATCATCAGTAGGGACAGGAGAAATACCAGAAGGTTGGAGGGTTGCAAATATTGTTCCCTTCTTCAAGAAAGGGAGTAGAAGTAACCTAGGAAATTATAGACTAGTGAGTCTTACTTCAGTGGTGGGCAAATTGTTAGAAATGACCTTGAGAGGCAGGATTTATGAGCATTTGGAGAGACAACCTGATTAGGGACAGTCAGCATGGCTTTGTCAAGGGCAGGCCGTAACTTACGAGCCTGATTAAATTCTTTGAGGATGTAACAAAATGCATTGAAGGTAGAGCAGTGGATGTAGTGTATATGGATTTCAACCCTGTTAAGTATGAAGTGGTTCATTTCGGTATGTCAAATTTGAAGACAGAACATAATATTAATGATAAGACTTTTGGCAGTGTGGAGGATCTGAGAGATCTTGGGGTCTTTGTCCATAAAACCCTCAAAGCTGCTGCGCAGGTTGACAGTGTTGCTAAGAAGGTGTATGGTGTTTTGGTCTTCTTCAACCATGGGATTGAGTGCAAGAGCTGTGAGGTAATGTTACAGCTATACAGGACCTTAGTTCGACCCCACTTGGAGTACTGTGTTCATTTCTGGTCACCTCACTGCAAGAAGGATGTGGATACTATAGAGAGTGCAGATGACATTTACAAGGATGTTCTCTGGATTGGGGAGCATGCCTTATGAGAATAGGTTGAGTGAACTTGGCATTTTCTCCATGGAGCGATAGTGGTGTCCTGGGTGACTTGAGGGTGGGGATAGCCAAAGGCTTTTGCCTGGAGCTGAAATGTCTTAACAAGAGGGTCATAATTTTTAAGTGCTTGGAAGTAGGTTCAGGGGGGATGTCTGAGGTAGTTTTTTCACATAGAGTGGTGGGTGCATGGAATGCACTGCTAGCAACAGTGGTAGAGGCAGATACAATAGGGTCTTTTAAGAGAATCTTAGATAGGTACATGGAGCTTAGAAAAACAGTGGGCTATGTGGTAGGGAAATTCTAGGGAGCTTCTAGACTAGGTTACGTGGTCAGCACAACATTGTGGGCGGAAGGGACTGTAATGTGCTATAGATTTCTATGTTCCATGTTGGAGCACTACATTTGCCTTCCTTACCACTGTCTCAACCTATAAGTTAACCTTTAGCGAAGCCTGCACTAGAGTCTCAAGTCCCTCTGCACCTCTGATTTCTGAATTTGCTTCCCGTTCAGAAAATAATCTGCACCTTTATTCCTTCTGCCAAAGTGCATGACCATATACTTCCCCACACTGAATTATTGAATTAGATTTTTGCATCCAGTAGGCATAATTGATATCAATTGACATTGACATAAGACATTAAGACATGGGAGCAGAATTAGGCCATCTGGCCTATCGAGTCTGCTCCGCCATTCAATCTTGGCTGATCCTTTTTATCCATCTCCTCCTCAACCCCGGTTCCCAGCCTCCTCCCTGTAACCTTTGATGCCATGTCCAATCAAGAACCTAGCAATCTCTGCCTTAAATGCACCCAACGACCTGGCCTCCACAGCTACATGTGGCAACAAATTTCACAAATTCACCACCCTTTGACTAAAGAAATTTCTCTGCATCTCTGTTTTGAAAGGGTACCCCTCTATCCTGAGGCTATGCCCTCTTGTCCTAAACTCTCCCACCATGGGAAACATCCTTTCCACATCTACTCTGTCTAGACCTTTCAACATTAGAAAGGTTTCAATGAGATTCCCCCCTCATCCTTCTAAATTACAGCGAGTACTGTCCCAGAGCCTTCAAACGTTCCTCATATGATAACCCTTCATTCTTGGAATCATCCTTGTGAACCTCCTCTGGACCCTCTCCAATGCCAGCACATCTTTTTTATGATGAGGGGCCCAAAACTATTCACAATACTCAGGGTGAGGCCTCACCAGTGCCTTATAAAGCCTCAGCATCACATCCTTGTTCTTGTATTCTGAACCTCTTGAAGTGAATGCTAACATAGCATTTGCCTTCCTCCCCACTGATTCACCCTGCAAGTTAACCTTCAGGGTGTTCTGCACAAGGACTTCCAAGTCCCTCTGCATCTCAGATTTCTGGATTTACTACCCATTTAGAAAATAGTCTGCACATTTATTTCAGCTGCCAAAGTGCATGACCATGCATTTTCCAGCATTGTATTTCATTTGCTACTGTCTTGTCCTTTCTCCTCATCTGCCTAGGTCCTCCTGCATCCTACCTGTTTCCTCAACACTACCTGCCCCTCCACCAATCTCCGTATCATCTGCAAACTTGGCAACAAAGCCACCTATTCCATCATCTAAATCATTTATATACAGCATAAAAAGAAGTGGTCGCAACACCGACCCCTGTGGAACACGACTACTCACTGGCAGCCAACCAGACAAGGATCCTTTTATTCCCACTCGCTGCCTCCTACCAATCAGCCAATGCTCTAACCTGTAATACCATGGGCTCTTAACTTGGTAAGCAGCCTCACGTGTGGCACTTGGTCAAAGGCCTTCTGAAAGTCCAAATATACAATATCCACTGCATCCCCTTTATCTATCTTACTTGTAATCTCCTCAATCTATTATATAATGTTCTCTTGTATAATTGTTGATGGGAATGTACAGTTTATATATTGAGTTAAGTGCATAACAATATTGTGTGTGCATAGATTTCACCCTTGGTAAAGACAGATTGTGGTTTTCAGTGAAGGATCCTGCTTACTTTGTCAAGAGACCCTGTGTTGTGACAATTCTTAATTGTGTTGGGGACCTCAAGAACATGTAACAGGAGTATGTCAAAGCCCAGTGCAAATTGTGGAAGAAGCACACTTTCTCACAAAGTATATACCTACCTGCACTGTCAAGCCTCTCCTGCTCCATTAATGAAAGAGCCTGTGGTTCCCACATTGATCACCTCAAAAACCACAAAATCGGAGTGAAAACTAGTCAATGAATTGACTTTATTTCTTACATCCTTCACATACACGAGGAGCAAAAATCTTTACATTACGTCTCCGTCTGAATGTGCAATGTGCAATCATAGTCGTTTATAATAATTTATAATATATAGAACAGTCAATGTAATATAGAAAGACACTCAAATCAGTGAGAGTTAATTAGTCTGATGGTGTGGTGGAAGAAGCTGTTTCCGAGCCTGTTGATCCTAACTTTTATGCTGTGGTACTGTTTCCTGGATGGTAGCAGCTGGAATATATTGTGGTTGGGGTGACTCGGGTCGCCAATGATCCTTTGGGGAATTTTGTCATACCTGTCTTTGTAAATGTCCTGGATCATGGGAAGTTCACAATTACAGATGCGCTGGGCTGTCCGCACCACTCTCTGCAGAATCCTGTGATTCAGGGAGGTACAGTTCCCATACCAGGCAGTGATGCAGCCAGTTGGGATGCTCTCAATTGTGTCCCTGTAGAAAGTTCTTAGGATTTGTGGGCCCATGCCAAACTTCCTCAACCATCTGAAATGAAAGAGGTGCTGTTGTGCCTTTTTCACCGCACAGCTGGTATGTATAGACCACGTGAGGTCCGCGGTGATGCGGATGCCGAGGAACTTAAAGCTGTTCACCCTGTCGAATCCAGATCCATTAATATCAATAGGGCTTAGCCCGTCTCCATCCCTCCTATAATACACAACTAGCTCCTTTGTTTTTGTGACATTGAGGGAGAGGTTGCTCACCCATGATTATAAGGAACTGCCTAAGAAGAAGCAAGTTACCAATGCTCAAGGAGTTAATAGCTGTAACTTTCTTTGGAACTCTAATAATAATGTATTGATTTTTTTTTGTAGTTGGCATACTATATGCCATTGGCAGAAGATTTGCACTGGTATGTGCTTGCAGTGCTATAAGCAAATAATTAGCAGATGAAAAATGATTTAACACTGTTTCTAATCAGGTACAAATTTAAATAAAACTTCATTTTTCAAGCAGAGTTCTAATGCTGGGATAGACTGGGAGATGTGGCAGAAAAGATGTGTTTTCTATTTGTTCTGGGCTTCACTTTGGAAAAGAGTGGATTAGTTTGTCAGGATGATCTTATTTGGGTACCAACGTGAACAATTTCAAAGACCACCTGTTGCGGGATGGATCTTTGGTCAAAAGTGGGAATGACAACTGTTCTAAAGATGGGTGCGTGGCTTCAAAGTAGTTCTGTAGTCTTTGAAATATGACCAATTAGTCCATCAACCAAATTTTGCAGCTGAGAACATGGTTACACATCTACTTTCTTAGAAGTTTGCAAAGATTCGGCACATTATCTAAAACTTTGACAAACTTCTGTAGATGTGCGGTGGAGAGTATATTGACTGGTTGGATCAAGTCTGGTTTGGAAACACCAGTGCCCTAAATGGAAAAGCCTACAAAAAGTACTGCATACAGCCCACTCCGTCATGGGTGAAGGCCTCCTCACCACTGAGCACATCCACAAGGAGCAGTGTTGCAGGAAAGCAACATCCATTATCAAGGATGATTTGGTGTGTCTGAAAAGTATGGAAGACAATCTTTTCATTGTACTGCAGTACATGTGACAATATTAACCAAGAAACACCTTTTTAAGTGAGTAATTTTTAATCTAATTCATTTTGTTTAAAACTTGTTTTTAAATGTGAGTGTCTTGATGGTTACTATTTATTGTAATTTACAGTTTGATAGTTCATGAGTGTTTTTGAATGACATAGGCATTTCCCAAAAAAATCCATTTTCAGTGGCAACTTTGGCAGCAGATGAACCTGAAGTTGGTAGGGCTTGTGCAGGGCGGTGAGCAGGGGAGTGGACAGGCTATTTCCTGCTGTTCAATCCATTTTGTGTGCATAGTTAGTCACCTGTGCTGGGGGAAGCCTTGTACTTCCCAGGCCTAACCTCCTAGTAGAAGACTGCACTCAGCACTCACTGGAAGAATATTTGATGGGTAGTAAATAATTGTTGTTGTTGTTGTTATTATTATTATTATTACTACTACTGCCTTTGTTCCAGTAAGTTGGTACAGTGCAGTTGGCTAGGTGCAGAACATTCGGTTGGGTTTTGCTCCTTGAATTGGCCCTCGTCACGAGTAAATAATTTGTATAATATGATCCAAATTCTACCTTCTCCTGCCATCCATGCCCATACATTTTCATCAGCAAGACACATTAATAATAATTAAATATGCAGAGTATTTATGTTTGTTCAAGAAATATTAATTTTTTGCCCATACATTTTCTCACATTTTGGAATCATTTTGTTCAGTAGTGATCAGAAATAATCTGTTCATATATTGGAGGAGTGTTTAGTTGGAGGAGTACTACATCTTAAAATAGTATTTTTTCAAACAAATCTGGGATTCCATTTAAGTATCCATTAAACTTTGAATCAGACGAACAACCTTGATCAGGCTATTCATTAAGGATACTGTCAATATTGCAAATGACTGGATAATTTCACAATTTTTAAGAAACTACCAACACCCTCTGTTTCCCAATGGTCATCTGTTTCCTACTGTCTAATTCTTTTCGTTTTGTTTGCAAATAGTAGCCTTAGCAAAAGCTCACATTATTTCCTTTGTCTCATTTCTAGAGGGTACATTTTTAAAAATTTCATTATTTTGATTCTCAAAAAAATTCATTTCACTGTTGACCATGATTTGTCAAATTCCAAATAATTTCTGAGGAGTTACAGGAAACATACCTCAGGTTTATGTTCTTGGAATATATTTTCTCAGGGCTGGCTGAATTAATGACATTAATAAAATAGATCCATTCATGGCCTTTTGCCATCCTTGAGATATTCTAAAGCTAGCCAATGAAGTGCAGTTCAGTGGTTAATTGGTAAGTAAACAAAACAGCCTCTGCCATACTGGTGTGCTTCATTCATTCATTCATTCACTCAGGTGCCTTGCCGTTCGGTGTGGGCAATCATGTCTCTCCATCCATCACGGTCCTTGACCCTCTGAATTGTAGTTGTTGCCTCCCCTGTTTCTAACCATGATGTTATTCCATCTATCATTTTCATTCTGTCTGTCTGTGCTTCTTTTTCCTTCCAGCTTTCCAGTTGTAACTAAATGTTCTAATGTCTCTCTTCGCATGATGTGTCCAAAGAATTTTGACAGCTGTTTTCTGATTTTTTTTTAAAGTAATGTACGTTTTGTTTTCGTTCTCTGTAGAACTTCTTCGTTGGTTATCCTCTCTGTATATGATATGCATAGCATTCTTCGGAGGAACCACATCTCTACTGCATTGATTCTTTTTTCCATTGCATTTGTGATGGTCCATGACTCACAGCTATACATCAACATAGGAAGAATGTAGCAGTTGAGAGTTCTAAGGCGGATGTCAATTGCTATTTTCTTGTTCATTAGGATGTTTCTCATTTCTATAAATGTTGTTCTTGCCATTGCTATTCTTGTTTTTATGTATGTTTCGCATTTGCCATCAGATGTTACCCATGATCCAAGGTACTTGAAGTTGTGAACTTGTTTCAGGAGTTCATTTCCCAATACGATCCTACAGTTTGGGATATCAGGTTTCTTTGATATTACCATTACTTCAGTTTTCTTTTTGTTTAAGGTTAGGCCAAGTCTTTCACTCTCTGTGTGGATGGTAGATACTAGTTTCTGTAAATTTACTTCATTGTTTGCTATTAGTACTGTATCATCTGCATAGCAGAGGTTGTTGATATTGTATCCTCCTATACTTATTCCAGGTAGGTCTCGTGTGGTTCTCATGATGTTTTCACTGTACAGGGAGAACAGGTCTGGTGATTGAACACAACCCTGTCTGACTCCTCACTTTATTGGTCTGCTACAAACTGGAAAAGATATGAAGCATGTGAAATATATATTGGATCATTTTGGTAAAGCTCAAATTTATAATGTTTGTATTGGTAAAGCACTAAAGAGATGAAGCGGAAATTTGTATCAATCAAATGAAATGTTTTTTTCTGCTCTTCGGATACAATCATGACTATTTCATTTACTAATTCTTGTTATAACTCTACTGACTATTTCAAGGAAATGCCTGATTTGTAGAGACTTGATACCCTAGCTGCATTGTTTCTCTTATTGTGGATATTTTTTGGAACCTTACCGATTTCACAATGTTTTCCAGCAATGTAACAATGTTACATTGTTACAATGTTTGAAAAAGATTGGTTAAGACAAATGTCGGTCCCCTACAGACAGAAACAGGTGAATTGATTATGGGGAGCAAGGACATGGCAGACCAATTGAATAATTACTTTGGTTCTGTCTTCACTAAGGCAGACATAAATAATCTTCCAGAAATAGTAGGGGACAGAGGGTCCAGTGAGATGGAGGAACTGAGGGAAATACATGTTAGTAGGGAAGTGGTGTTAGGTAAATTGAAGGGATTAAAGGCAGATAAATCCCTAGGGCCAGATGGTCTGCATCCCAGAGTGCTTAAGGAAGTAGCCCAAGAAATAGTGGATGCATTAGTGATAATTTTTCAAAACTCTTTAGATCCTGGATTAGTTTCTGAGGATTGGAGGGTGGCTAATGTAACTCCACTTTTTAAAAAAGGAGGGAGAGAGAAACCAGGGAATTATAGACCGGTTAGCCTAATGTCGGTGGTGGGGAAACTGCTAGAGTCAGTTATCAAAGATGTGATAACAGCACATTTGGAAAGCGGTGAAATCATTGGACAAAGTCAGCATGGATTTGTGAAAGGAGCATCATGTCTGACGGATCTCATAGAATTTTTTGAGGATGTAACTAGTAGAGTGGATAAGGGAGAACCAGTGGATGTGGTATATTTGGATTTTCAAAAGGCTTTTGACAAGGTCGCACACAGGAGATTAGTGTGCAAACTTAAAGCACACAGTATTGGGGGTAAGGTATTGATGTGGATAGAGAATTGGTTGGCAGACAGGAAACGAAGAGTGGGAATAAACGGGACCTTTTCAGAATGGCAGGCAGTGACTAGTGGGGTACTGCAAGGCTCAGTGCTGGGACCCCAGTTGTTTACAATATATATTAATGACTTGGATGAGGGAATTAAATGCAGCATCTCCAAGTTTGCGGATGACACGAAGCTGGGAGGCAGTGTTAGCTGTGAGGAGGATGCTAAGAGGATGCAGGGTGACTTGGATAGGTTAGGTGAGTGGGCAAATTCATGGCAGATGCAATTTAATGTGGATAAATGTGAAGTTATCCACTTTGTGGCAAAAACAGGAAAACAGATTATTATCTGAATGGTGGCCGATTAGGAAAAGGGGAGGTGCAACGAGACCTGGGTGTCATTATACACCAGTCATTGAAAGTGGGCATGCAGGTACAGCAGGCGGTGAAAAAGGCGAATGGTATGCTGGCATTTATAGCAAGAGGATTCGAGCACAGGAGCAGGGAGGTACTACTGCAGTTGTACAAGGCCTTGGTGAGACCACACCTGGAGTATTGTGTGCAGTTTTGGTCCCCTAATCTGAGGAAAGACATCCTTGCCATAGAGGGAGTACAAAGAAGGTTCACCAGATTGATTCCTGGGATGGCAGGACTTTCATATGATGAAAGACTGGATGAACTAGGCTTATACTCGTTGGAATTTAGAAGGTTGAGGGGGGATCTGATTGAAACGTATAAAATTCTAAAGGGATTGGACAGGCTAGATGCAGGAGGATTGTTCCCGATGTTGGGGAAGTCCAGAAGAGGGGTCACAGTTTGAGGGTAAAGGGGAAGCCTTTTTGGACCGAGATGAGGAAAAACTTCTTCACACAGAGAGTGGTGAATCTGTGGAATTCTCTGCCACAGGAAACAGTTGAGGCCAGTTCATTGGCTATATTTAAGAGGGAGTTAGATATGGCCCTTGTGGCTAAAGAGATCAGGGGATATGGAGGGAAGGCTGTTACAGGGTTCTGAGTTGGATGATCAGCCATGATCATACTGAATGGCAGTGCAGGCTCGAAGGGCCGAATGGCCTACTCCTGCACCTATTTTCTATGTTTCTATCTTTGAAATTGAGGAATAGCTGTAATATCATTCGAATGTCAAGCAAAAGTAAGTGACTTTGTGTTCACATTTGATTAGAAAGGGGCAATTTTTAATTCCAGAAAGGGGGAGTGTATTTGGATTGACAAAGTAAAAGTGAAGGAGTCTTCGGCATGTTCATTTTGGCATCAACCAAGCTGGGAGCAAGGTTCAGGAAATCCAGTATATCTGCAAAGGCACGTTGGTCTTTTAAAAACAATAAGGTTGAATGCCTCCGGATTAATAACCATGTTAACTTCAACCTTGGCTCAGTGAAGCACCTTCAATTACTCCAAAAGACTGAGGTTTGGTAAAATACTGAAAGGCTTTTATTCGCTGTACAATACGACCTCCACAGTGAGTGTCTGCCCCCGGACTGAGGGGGAGGGGCAAGGCGAACACCTTTATACAGGACTCTGTGGGAGGAGCCACAAGGGCAGTCAGCAGAGGGGTGTGTCCAGACAGGTAACCCAGTTACAACATATATACATGGTTTACCACACTCAGTGTCTTGGGCTCTGGCTGGGAGCTAAAGAGAGATAAAGCCTACTGGTTTTAAGAAGCAAGTGCTTTGTCACCTACGTGCTGGGTACAATTTTTATGTTTTGATTGATCTTCTATCCAGGAAGGAATACATCAATCTGCAGAAAATCTTTGCCTATTGCTGGTTACAGAGACCTTTTGTTCTGTTATTAGTTGAGCTATTGTGATGTCTTAAAAGATACATGCTATTCCAGGTATCTCATGGGATCAGTATGTACAACACATTGATGTTACTCTGCAAAGAACAACATCTGGAAGGAAACAAATTCCTTTTTCTTTCTTGTGAATAAAATGAACTCATTTATGCAGAGGCACCAGTTGATATCTCAGGGAGTTCCAAAACAGTGATGGAATGATTTGAGCTTGGTACCATTGTAATGTAGAAAATGTATGTGGTGGATAACCTGCAAGGTCTCCACTTAACTCAAAACTTGGGCATGCATTGGCTCACTTGCTAGGGACCTTGGTTTGACACTGACCTCTGTGCTGTGTACTTGGAGTTTGCATGTTCTCTCTGTGACCACATAAGTGCTTCAATCACCTCCATATCCCAAAGACTTGTTAATTGGTAAATTTCCTTGGTGTTAAACATAGAAAAGTAGAAAACCTACAGCGCAATACAGGCCCTTCGGCCCACAAAGTTGTGCCGAACATGTCCCTACCTTAGAAATTACTAGGATTACCCATAGCCCTCTATTTTTCTAAGCTCCATGTACCTATCCAAAAGTCTCTTAAAAGACCCTATCGTATCCGCCTCCACCACCGTTGCTGGCAGCCCATTCCACGCACCCACCACTCTCTGTGTAAAAAAAAAACTTACCCCAGACATCTCCTCTGTACCTACTCCCCAGCATCTTAAACCTGTGTCTTCTTGTGGCAACCAGTTCAGCCTTGGGAAAAAGCCTCTGACACGATCAATGCCTCTCATCATCTTGTAGTCATAGTCATACTTTATTGATCCCAGGGGAAATTGCTTTTCGTTACAGTTGCACCATAAATAATAAATAGTAATAGAACCATAAATAGTTAAATAGTAATATGTAAATTATGCCAGTAAATTATGAAATAAGTCCAGGACCAGCTTATTGGCTCAGGGTGTCTGACCCTCCAAGGGAGGAGTTGTAAAGTTTGATGGCCACAGGCAGGAATGACTTCCTATGATGCTCTGTGCTGCATCTCAGAGGAATGAGTCTCTGGCTGAATGTACTCCTGTGGCCACCCAGTACATTATGTAGTGGATGGGAGACATTGACCAAGATGGCATGCAACTTAGACAGCATCCTCTTTTCAGACACCACCGTCAGAGAGTCCAGTTCCATTCCCACAACATCACTGGCCTTACGAATGAGTTTGTTGATTTTGTTGGTGTCTGCCACCCTGAGCCTGCTGCCCCAGCACACAACAGCAAACATGATAGCACTGGCCACCACAGACTCGTAGAACATCCTCAGCATCGTCCGGCAGATGTTAAAGGACCTCAGTCTCCTCAGGAAATAGAGACGGCTCTGACCCTTCTTGTAGGCAGCCTCAGTGTTCTTTGACCAGTCCAGTTTATTGTCAATTCGTATCCCCAGGTATTTGTAATCCTCCACCATGTGCACATTGACCCCCTGGATGGAAACAGGGGTCACCGGTACCTTAGCTCTCCTCAGGTCTACCACCCGCTCCTTAGTCTTTTTCACATTAAGCTGCAGATAATTCTGCTCACACCATGTGACAAAGTTTCCTACCGTAGCCCTGTACTCAGCCTCATCTCCCTTGCTGATGCATCCAACTATGGCAGAGTTATCTGAAAACTTCTGAAGATGACAAGACTCTGTGCAGTAGTTGAAGTCCGAGGTGTAAATGGTGAAGAGAAAGGGAGACAAGACAGTCCCCTGTGGAGCCCCAGTGCTGCTGATCACTCTGTCGGACACACAGTGTTGCAAGCACACGTACTGTGGTCTGCCAGTCAGGTAATCAAGAATCCATGATACCAGGGAGGCATCCACCTGCATCGCTGTCAGCTTCTCCCCCAGCAGAGCAGGGCGGATGGTGTTGAACGCACTGGAGAAGTCAAAAAACATGACCCTCACAGTGCTCACTGGCTTGTCCAGGTGGGCGTAGACACGGTTCAGCAGGTAGGCGATGGCATCCTCAACTCCTAGTCGGGGCTGGTAGGCGAACTGGAGGGGATCTAAGTGTGGCCTGACCATAGGCCAGAGCAGCTCCAGAACAAGTCTCTCCAGGGTCTTCATGATGTGGGAGGTCAATGCCACCAGCCTGTAGTCATTGAGGCTGCTGGGGCGCGGCGTCTTCAGCACAGGGACGAGGTAGGACGTCTTCCACAGTACAGGAACCCTCCGGAGCCTCAGGCTCAGGTTGAATACATGGCGACGTACTCCACATAACTGCAGGGCACAGGCTTTGAGCACCCTGGTACTGACACCATCCGGTCCTGCAGCCTTGCTTGGGTTGAGACGTTTCAGCTGTCTTCTCACCTGATCAGCCGTGAAGCCTACCGTGGTGGTTTCGTGTGGGGGAGGGGTATAGTCATGAGAGCAGGGTGGGGGACTGTGAGGAGGGGTAGGAAGGGAGAGTGGAATATGTGTTGGTTGGAGGCCGACAACAGATGGCTCATGTGGGGGATGGACAGGGGTCACAATGTCAAATCTGTTAAAGAACAGGTTAAGTTTGTTGGCCCTGTCCACACTGCCTTCAGCTCCTCTGTTGCTAGTTTGCCGAAACCCAGTGATGGTCCTCATCCCCCTCCAGACCTCTCATGTTGTTCTGCTGGCGTTTCCACTCAAGCTTCCTCCTGTGCCTGTCTTTAGCCTCCCTGATCCTGGCTTTCAGGTCCCTCTGTATTGCCCTCAGCTGCTCCCTATTTCCATCTCTAAACGCCCTCTTTTTAGCGTTCAGATGTCCTTAATGTTCTTTGTCACCCATGGCTTATTATTTGAATAACAAAGGACTGTTCTTGTCGGAACATTGCAGTCCACACTGAAGTTAATGTAATCAATGATGCATTCTGTGAGCCCATCAATATCCTCTCCATGTGGCTCACAGAGTGCCTGCCAGTCTGTCACCTCAAAACAACCCTGGAGCGCCTCATAAGCCTCCTCCGACCACCTCTATACACCTCTATTAGGTCACCTCTCATCCTCCGTCACTCCAAGGAGAAAAGGCTGAGTTCATTCAACCTGTTTTCATAATGCATGCTCCCCAATCCAGGCAACATCCTTGTAAATCTCCTCTGCACCCTTTCTATGGCTTCCACATCCTACCTGTAGTGAGGCAACCAGAACTGAGCACAGTACTCCAAGTGAGCTCTGACCAGGGTCCTATATATCTGCGACATTACCTCTCGGCTCCTAAATTCATTTCCACGATTAATGAAAGCCAATACACTGTATGCTGCCTTAACCACAGAGTCAACCTGCACAGCTGCTTTGAGCGTCCTATGGACTCGGACCCCAAGATCCCTCTGATCCTCCACACTGCCAAGAGTCTTACCATTAATACTATATTCTGCTATCATATTTGACGTACCAAAATGAACCACTTCACACTTATCTGGGTTGAACTCCATCTGCCACTTCTCAGCCCAGTTTTGCATCCTATCAATGTCCCGCTGTAACCTCTGACAGCCCTCCACACTATCCACAACACTTGTGTTATCAGCAGACTTACTAACCCATCCCTCCACTTCCTCGTCCAGGTCACTTATAAAAATCACGAAGAGTAAGGGTCTCAGAACAAATCCCTGAGGCACACCACTGGTCACCGACCTCCATGCAGAATATGACCCGTTGTAGAATCTTGGGGGAGAATAAAATGGGGTTAGTGTAACTAGGTGCTTAATGGTTGATATGGACTCAGTGGGCCGAGGAGCTTTTTCCTACTTGCATAATTCTGTAACTCCAAACTTCAATGAGTTGTGTAACCAGAATATTTGTTCTACTGATGTTATTTCTCCTATACGTCCTTGAGAAATGTCTCTTGAGCACAAATGGCTTTGACTTAACTCAATTAGAAAATATCACTGCTCCATTACTGCACTGCACTGTCAGTCTCCAAGTGGGGCCTGATCTGCCAGCCCAGTAGTTAACATTGCCTTCACTGCGCTAAAGTTATTATTTTTGAGGGACTATGACATTAGTTGTATACGATTATATGTAAATTTGGATATCAGTTCCCTAACATTTTTAATACTGAAGATTTACCGTTTTTGAAAAATGTATTTTGCTTTTTATTTACAGTTCTCCAATAAACGGAGACATGGCTGATGCAGTACGCATGACTTCAGTGATCGACAATGCTTATTTGTCAAACTCTCGCGCACAAGCTGGCAATGGAATGAAGATTTCCAGTGATGAGCTGGTAAGCAAATTATCAAATGTAAAGTCATTTTACAGTTCTTTTATCAAGTTACCTTTTTTTTAAATACCAATGCACAATTTAGGAGGCTTCAGAAAAGCAAAAATGTTCCGTGGACTGGAAAAAAAAGATGAGAAGTTAGATTAAGAAGGTGGGGAGAGTGAAGAAAGAAGTACAAAGTGATAGGGTATAGGTGAAACTGGGAGAGGGGGAGGGGTGAAGTAACGAGCTGGAAGTTGATAGGTGAAATAGATAAAGAGCTGGAGGGATTCTCCAGGAGGTGCTCATGGAGAGAGGTTGTTTTTGGCTTCGCTCCATTACTGTTACTTTTTTTTTAACCTATGATCTCCCTTACTTAATTTATTTTTACCTACACTAGAAGATTTATTCTATACTATTGATTAATCCTTGAACTGTAGCTGTGAAACTTGAAGAAATGAGCAAAGAAATAAGTACAAGATCTAAAGTGCGAGATCCTAAAAATGGGAAGGATTCTGACGGGAACGGGGGAAAAAAAAGGTGAATCCAAGCAAACTGTTGAAACGTTTAACTGAAAAATTTGAACAACAATGTCAAAGTTTTAAAGAAGATTTAAAGTTAATTATGGACTCTTTGAAATCGCTTGATTGTGAAGTTAAGCACCATCAAAGTAAGATTACTGAATTGGACATTGAAGCTCAGAAGAGAGATTTGAAAATTGAGAATTTGGAGCAAAAATTATCTTCGACGACTAAACAACTGGAACGTTTTAAATCTAAGATTATTGATCTTGAAAACCGATCTAGAAGACAGAACTTACGTATAATTGGTCTGCTCCGAGGATGTCGAGGAAGGGGACCCTTCATAATTCTTCTCTCAATTTTTAAAAGATGCATTTAGCTCTGTACTCCTGGATGATCCTCCACTGCTTGACTGTGTTCACCGTACAATGCGTCCCAAACCGTCTTCCGAATTTAAACTGAGACCAGTGATCCTCCGTTTCCATTATGTTCACGTTAAAGAGCATCTCATTCGACTTGCCCGTCGGCAAGGTATGATTAAATTTCAACAATATCAATTCTGTTTAGTAGAGGACTACAGTCCAGAAGTGATGAACGCACGGCTGGCTTTTAAACCTCTGATGTCGGAATGCTGCCAAAAGGTTTCTCAGACCAGCCCTATTGTATACTGCCCACTTAAGAATCTCTCCTTCGGAGGGTCCATGCTGTGTCTTCCATTCCATAAGTGCGGCTCAAAGTTTTTTGGATGAGTCACTATTCAACTGCTACGGATACTTCGCTTTAATTAATGTCTAGCTCTCGCAGCATCAGCTTATTTTTTACTTGCTTTTTCTTTAAAGCCTATAATCGTTGTATGAAGAGGTCTTTTATAAGTTCAAGATTTTTGTTTTTGGTTGGTAGTGTAGGCATTTTTCACATCTCGAAAGTTTTTTTTTCTTGTAGATGATGTCATTTTTTTTTACTTTGTTAATTCCTAATTATTTGATTTCTGACATTGTCACTAACGATTTGATGGTGAATTTCTATTGTATGGAGGAATATCTTGTTTATTTTTTTTGCTTCGTATAATTAAGATGGCGGTCTGTTTCCCTTTCATAATATCTTTTGTTCTTTTCACTACACCATCTTTTCAGGTTCCTTCTTCCCATAATTCCTTTCTTTTTTTTTGAAGTGCCATTTTTGATTATTTATGTTTGTAATTGATTAATAATATGCAACAGTGCTTACTTTTTTTTTTGTTCATTTTAGAAATCACAATATGAAGATTATTATAGTACAGTGTTTAATTTTTTTGGATTTCGGGGGGGTTTTCTTTTTAACATATATCTTTGGAGTTGCCTTCTGGAGAAATGGGGGTAGATTTGGTATTAGTTCTTAGTTCTTTTTCTAGCCCTTTCTGGCTTTAGTTTTGGGACTTTATGGGTGGAGGGAGGGGGTTCTTTACTTTTTTTATTAATCTTTTCTATTGGGCTGATTCAGTACTACAAAGATGTCTGCAGCGTCATGACTTCCGGTTCTGTTCTGAATACTTATTCCTCTTCCGATTTCATGAGTTTACATTATGGTTAACTCTTTATATACTAAAGGGTTGACTTTAAACTATGACTCAGATTATTAATTTTGTCTCTTGGAATACAAATGGTTTAAACCATCCAATAAAATGGAAAAAGTTTTTTAAAGTATTCCAAAGACTGAATGCTCATATTATTTTTGCACAAGAAGCTCATGTGAGGATAGAGGATAATCAACGTTTCTTTAGGTTTTGGAGGGAAGAACAGTTTTACTCGAACTCTCAGGCCAAAGTGAAAGGAGTTTCAATTTTTATAGATTAATGTTTATGCTCCAAATGTGGATTATCCTGAAATTCTTTAGCACCTATTTACTTCTTTTCCTAATTTAAACGTGTATATGTTGATAATGGGTGGTGATTTTAATTGCTGTTTAAATCCCCTGATGGATAGATCCATATCTAGTCAGGCTTTACCGAATAAGTTGGCTACTCTTATTAACTCTTTTATGATTGACTCTGGAATTTCAGAAATTTGGAGATTTCTACACCCTAAGGATAAAGAGTTTTCATTCTTCTCACTTGTTTATCATTCTTATTCTCGAATTGACTACTTCTTTATTGACTCTCATTTAATTCCATCTGTAATTGATTGTAATTATGACATTATCGTCATTTCTGATCATGCTCCAATAAAACTTTCTATCAAGATAATGGATACTTCTTCTACTATTAGACAATGGCGATTTAATTCTAATTTGCTTTAAGACCCGGATTTTGTTAAGTTTATGAAGGAACAGATTGATCTTTTCTTTTCAACTAATATTATGGAAGATATCTCCAACAGGATAGTACGGGACACTTTTAAAGCATATATCCATGGACAGATTATTTCTTATTCTGTTGGTTTGAAAAAACATATTAAGAATGAAACACTTTTGTTGGTTGATAAAATTAAAGAAATTGATAAGAAATATTTTATTGCTCCTAGTAAGGAGCTTTATAAACAGAGAGTCGAACTTCAAATGGAACACAGCTTATTATTAACATCCTCAAATAAAAATCAATTACTGAAAACTAGAAGTGAGTTTTATATACATAGTTACAAATCGGGTAAATTATTAGCTAATCAATTAAAAACTGCTTTGGTTAAACATCAAATTATCAAGATTCGCAAACATGATGACACCTTGATAGTTAATCATGACGAGATTAACAAATCTTTTCAAGAATTTTATACCTCCTTATACCATTCTGAATTTCCTCACGATCCCAAAACCATGCATGACTTTTTAAGGAAATTGAATTTTCCGAAATTATCATCCAAAGAATGTTTAACATTAGAAACTCCTATTACGGATGAAGAAATAACAGCTGTTATTTCCTCAATGAATTCCGGCAAAGCACCTGGTCCAGATGGTTTAACAGTGGAATTTTTAAAGTAGTTTTCTTCTATTCTTTCTCCATAGTTGTCTGGAATTTTTAAAGAAGCAATCAGGTTAGGTAAATTACCATATTTTATGGAGCTTCTATCTCTTTAATTCTTAAAAAGAATAAAGATCCTACTGATTGTGCGTCATACAGACCGATATTTCTCCTGAATGTAGATTCACAACTGTTTTCTAAAATAATAGCAACTAGGTTAGAGAAGGTATTACCTCAAAGGTTCAGGAGCTTGAAGACTCGTACGGCCAGATTTGGGAACAGCTTCTTTCCAACTGTGATAAGACTGCTGAACGGATCCTGACCTGGATCTGGGCCGTACCCTCCAAATATCCGGACCTGCAACTCAGTTTTTTTGCACTACCATACTTCCCATTTTTCTATTTTCTATTTATGATTTAAAATTTAAATTTTTAATATTTACTAATTTTTAAACTATTTTTAATATTTATAATATCTGTAATCCAGGGAGTGTGAAGCGCAGAATCAAATATCGCTGTGATGATTGTACGTTTTAGTACCAATTGTTTGGCGACAATAAGGTATAAAGTATAAATTATGTCTGTGGACCAAACTGGATTTATTAAAAATCGTTATTCATCTTTTAGTATTAGGAAGTTAATGAATATTATTTATACTCCTTCACTTAGTACTCTGGAATGTGTTATTTCATTAGATGCTGAGAAAGCTTTTGATAAAGTTGATTGGCCATATCTATTTAGTGTGCTTGAGAAATTTAGTTTTAGTCCGATATTTATATCTTGGATTAAACTGATATATCATACCCCTGTAGCTTTGGTTTGTACTAATAACCAAAGATCTCCCTTTTTTTGCTTATCTCGTGGTACTAGGCAGGGATGCCCTCTTAGTCCATTATTATTTGATATTGCCCTTGAACCTTTAGCAATTGCTATCCGAGACTCACCTAACATTTTTGGTATTACCCGTGGGAATGAAATACATGATTATCATTTTATGCAGATGATTTATTATTATACATTTCTAATCCTGGGAAATTCATTCTTGCTATTTTATCTTTGTTGGCTCAGTTTAGTAATTTTTCTGGTTATGAATTGAACCTTAATTAGAACAAACTAGTTCCCCTAAATATGCAGGTTCCAGTTTATGGTTGTTTACCATTTAAATTGGTTACCGACTTTTTTTTTACATATATAGGGGTTAAAATTACAAAAAAGCATAAGGATCTATTTAAGGTGAATTTTTTTTTACCTTTAAATGATCAGATTAAGCTTTTGTTTACTAAATGGTCACCAATGTCTCTGTCATTGATCAGTGGGATCAATGCTATCAAGATGATTATTTTGCCTAAATTTTTATATTTATTTCAAGCAGTGCCAGTGTTTATTCTGAAATCCTTTTTTGGTGATGTTGATTCCAAAATTTCTTCATACATATGGCAGAACAAAAATCCTAGGTTAGGTAAAAGACATCTACAGAAATCTAAAAAGGAGGGGCGTTTGGTTTTGCCGAATTTTAGATTTTACTATTGGGCAATTAATATTCGATATTTAAAATTTTGGTTATGGGACTTGGACGTAACTTCAAGTCCACATTGGGTAAATCTTGAATGTAATTCTTTACAAGGGTTTTCATTGGGTTCTATTTTTAGGGACTTCGCTTCCCTTTACTCTTTCTAAATTGTATAAACAAATGGATAACCCAATAGTAAAACATATTTTACGTATATGGTTTCTTTCTTTTCTTTTTCAATCATTTTATTAATTTCAAAATACAGAAACAAAACATAGCAATAATACAAATAATATGAGATGTATTGTTACATTTAAAAAAAGAGTAATTGCAAAACCAAATAGTGGAAATTACCAAAACTCCCATACATGTAGAACTGATCACGGATAATATAAAGCAAAAAAAAAAGGAAAAAGACAAAAAAAAGAAAAAAAAACCCATCCCAAAAGAAAAAAAAACTAAACTAAACTAAAAGACTTGGGCAAAACTAACAACTTAAAAATGGAAAAGAAGAAAACCTCAGCGTCGACGCCTCCACTCCCCTCCAACAACAGTACAGAGAAATAAAACCAGTTTGGAAATGATCAAATTACATCAAATGAAAATGCTGAATAAATGGCCTCCAAATTTTTTCAAACTTAATAGAAGGGTCATAAACTGCACTTCTAATTTTCTCCAAATTCAGACGCACCATAGTTTGTGAAAACCAATGAAATACTGTAGGAGGGTAGATCTCTTTCCAATTCAACAAGATGGACCTTCTAGCTATTAAAGTAAGAAATGCAATCATCCTTCATGATGAAGAGGTTAAATTATTTGAGTCTATCATTGGTAATCCAAAGATAGCAGTAATTGGATGAGGTTGTAAGTCTAGATTTAGGACCGTTGAAATAATATCAAAAATATCTTTCCAATATTTCTCCAACAAGGGACATGACCAAAACATGTGAGTTAAAGAAGCAATCTCAGACTGGCATCTGTCACATATTGGATTAATATAAGAGTAATAACGAGATAGTTTATCTTTGGACATATGAGCCCTGTGAACTACTTTAAACTGTATCAACCTATGCTTAGCACATACAGAGGATGAATTCACCAACTGAAGAATTTTTTCCCATTTTTCAGTCGGTATATTAATCTCAAGTTCTCTTTCCCAGTCAGCTTTAATTTTATTAGAGGCATCAGGACATAAATTCATAATTATATTATATACAATTGTTATTACACCTTTCTGAGAAAGATTTAAGTCTAAGGTTTTTTCCAAAGTGTCCATTGGATATGGGTGTGGAAAATTAGGAGAGACAGTAATTAAAAAGTTTCTAATCTGTAAATATCTAAAAAAGTGAGATCTGGGTAAGTTATATTTATTAGAAAGTTGATCAAAAGACATAAAACAGTTATCCAAAAATAAATCGCGAAAAGATATTATACCTTTGGTTTTCCAATCAAAGTAAGCTTGATCCATCATGGAAGGTTGAAAAAGAAAATTTGATATAATGGGACTTGCTAGAATGAATTGATTAAACCCAAAAAATCTTCGGAATTGAAACCATATACGTAAAATATGTTTAACTATTGGGTTATTCATTTGTTTATATGATTTAAAAGAAGTAAAAGGAAGTAAAGTTCCTAAAACCGAACCCAAGGAAAACCCTTGTAATGAATTAGATTCAAGATTTACCCAATGAGGGTTTAAAGATGCATCCAAATCTTGTAGCCAAAATTTTAAATATCGAATATTAATTGCCCAATAATAGAATCTAAAATTTGGGAGGGTAAGTCCCCCCTCCTTCTTGGATTTCTGTAAATATCTTTTACCTAACCTAGGATTTTTATTCTGCCAAATATATGAGGAAATTTTTGAATCCACGTTATCAAAAAAAGATTTTGGGATAAAAATTGGAACCGATTGAAATATATACAAAAATTTAGGCAAAATGATCATCTTAATAGCGTTAATCCGACCAATCAAAGACAAAGAGATTGGGGACCATTTGGTAAATAAAAGTTTAATCTGATCAATTAAAGGTAAAAAATTAGCTTTAAATAAATCTTTATATTTTTTGGTAATTGTTATCCCTAAGTATATAAATGAATCAGTAACCAATTTAAATGGTGAACATCCATAAATAGGTACATGCTTATTTAAAGGGAATAATTCACTCTTACTAAGATTCAATTTGTAACCAGAAAAGTTACTAAATTGAGCTAACAGATCTAAGATAGCAGGAATTGACTTCTCCGGGTTAGAGATATATAACAACAAATCATATGCATATAATGATAGTTTATGTATTTCATTTCCACGGGTAATACCAACAATATTTGGCGAGTCACGGATAGCAATTGCTAAAGGTTCAAGAGCAATATTAAATAGTAAAGGACTAAGAGGGCAACCTTGCCTAGTACCACGAAAAAGACGTAAAAAGGAGATCTATAATTATTTGTACAGACCGAGGCTACCGGGGAGTAATATAACAATTTAATCCAAGATATAAATGTCAAATTAAAATTAAATTTCTCAAGAACATTAAATAAATAAGGCCATTCAACTCTGTCAAAGGCTTTCTCAGCATCTAATGAGATAATACATTCCGGGGTAGTAAGTGAGGGGGTATAAACAATATTCATTAACCTCCTAATATTAAAAGATGAATAGCGATTTTTGATGAATCCGGTTTGATCCATGGAAATAATTTGAGGTAACACCTTCTCCAGTCTAGTAGCTGGAATTTTTGAAAAAATTTTTGAATCTACATTCAGAAGAGAAATCGGTCTATAGGATGCACAATCCGTAGGATCTTTATTCTTTTTAAGAATTAAGGAAATAGAGGCTTCATAAAACGATTGTGGTAATTTACCTAAACTAATTGCTTCCTTAAATATTCTAGACAACTTAGAAGAAAGAATGGAGGAAAAAAATTTTAAAAATTCCACTGTAAACCCATCGGGACCGGGTGCTTTACCGGAATTTAATGATGAGATTGCAGTTATTATTTCTTCCTCTGAAATGGCAGTTTCTAATGATAGGCAATCTTCGGGAGATAGTTTCGGAAAACTCAATTTACTTAAAAAATCATGCATGAAATTAGAATCATGAGGAAAATCAGAATGATATAAAGAGGTATAAAATTCTTGAAACGTTTGATTTATCCCAACATGATCAACTGTGAAAGTATCATCCTGTTTGCGGATCTTAGTAATTTGACATTTAACCGAATCAAATTTCAATTGGTTAGCCAGTAATTTACCTGATTTATCACTATGAATATAAAAATCACTTCTAGTTCTCATTAATTGATTTTCGATCAAGGATGTTAATAATAAGCTATGTTCCAATTGGAGTTCAACTCTGTGTTTGTACAGCTCCTTGCTAGGAGAAATAGCATATTTTTTATCAACTTCTTTAATTTTATCAACCAGTAGAAGTATTTCATTGTTAATACGTCTTTTCAAACCGGCCGAATAGGAAATAATCTGACCACGGATATAAGCTTTAAAGGCGTCCCAAACAGTTCCGTTGGAAACTTCATCCGTAGTATTAGTTGAAAAGAAGAAATCAATCTGCTCCTTTATAAATTTGACAAAGTCCTGATCTTGAAGCAAAATAGGGTTAAATCGCCATTGTCTGGTAGTACAAAAGGTATCCATTAACTTGATGGAAAGTTTCAATGGAGCATGATCTGAAATAGCAATAATGTCATAATTACAATCAACTACATATGGAATCAAACGAGAGTCAATCAGGAAATAATCAATTCGAGAAAAAGAACGGTGAACATGTGAAAAAAAGGAGAATTCCTTATCATTTGGATGTAGAAATCTCCAAATTTCTGAAATCCCAGCATCCAACATAAAAGAGTTGATAATAGTAGCCGACTTATTCGGTAAAGCCAGACTACTTGTGGATTTATCCAACATAGGATTCAAACATAAATTAAAATCACCGCCCATTATCAACATATACTCGTTTAAATTAGGAAGGGAAGTAAGTAAATGTTTAAAGAATTCAGGATAATCCACATTCGGAGCGTAAACATTAACCATAGCGACCTTTTTATTAAAAAGTACCCCCGTAATTAACAGAAATCTGCCATTAGGATCTGAAATGATGTCTTGATGAATGAATGTAATTGAGGGATCAATAAAAATTGAAATGCCTTTAATTTTGGCTTGAGCATTTGAATGGTATTGTTGATTTTTCCAAAACTTAAAGAAGCGTTGACTGTCCTCTTTCCTTACATGAGTCCCTTGAGCAAAGATAATATGAGCATTCAGTCTTTGGAATATTTTGAAAATCTTTTTCCGTTTTATTGGGTGGTTTAAACCATTTGTATTCCAAGAGACAAAATTAATAGAATGAGCCATAACTAAAAATTAACCCTTTGGTGAGTAAGGGGTTAACCATAATGTGAGCACATGAAATCGGAAGAGGAATACATGATTAGAGAGGAACCGGAAATCTCGACACTGGGGACATCTTTGTAGTTCTGAATCAGCCCAATAGAAAAAATTAAAAAAGAAAAAGACCACCCCCTCCCCCAACCCCAAATAGAAACCCGAACTGAGCCAGAGAAGGCTGAAAAAAGCGCTAACTAATGCTAACTTTAACCCCATTTCTGCAGGGGGCAACTCCAAAAATATATGTTAGATAAGTGACCTCCCAAAGGCTAATATATGAAAAATAAACAGTATTGTAAATTAGTCTCCATAGTAAAAATTACTAAAATATATAAAATAAAAGAAACCAGTATCAGTGCATATAATTAGTTAATTATAAACGAGTAAATAAAAAAAACGCTTCCAAAATAAGAAAAATGGATTATGGGAAGAAGAAGCATAAGAACATGGCGCCCCGAAAAAAAAATAAAAATTATAGAAAAAGAAAGACAAGTCGCCATTTTAATTATGCAAAAATCAAAAATAGGAAGCATATAACTACAAATGACCGTCGGATCGGATCATTAGTAATAACAAAAAAGGATAAATTAAAACAAAAGGTTAACTAAGGGAAAGTGATGTTATTCACAGAAGATAAATATTCTATATAAGTTATAGAATAATCACTATAGTAAAGAACAAAGAACAAAAATCTTAAACTTATAAAAAACCTTCATCGCACAGTAGTAGAAGGTTTATTTTGAAGGAAAACACCAGAGAGAAAAAAAAATTGGTGCTGGAAGCACCCAACACAGATTAAGAGAAGGTATCTGTATCAGATGGGAAATTATCATCCAAAAAGCTCCGAGCGGCAGTTGTAGAGTGGAAAACACGATGATTTCCATCGGGAAGAGAGATTCTGAGTCGTGCAGGATACAATAGTGCTGGTTTGAGATTTTTTTGATAGCATTCCGACATTAAAGGTTTAAAAGTCAGTCGTTCCTTCATCACTTCAGGACTGTAGTCTTGAACTATTCTGAAGGAATGCTGGTGATACTTGATCATCCCTTGTCGACGAGCGATCTGGAGAAGTTGTTCTTTAACATTAACATAATGGAAACGAAGAATAACTGGTCTGGGTTTGGAAACAGCCGCTGCCGACTTTACCCACGGTATACGATGGGCGCGATCGAGTAATGGAGGATCGTTGGGAAAAACTGAACCGAACGAATGCTTTAAAAGTTTAGCAAAGAATATTACAGGATCTCCAACCTCAACATCCTCGGGTAGGCCAATTAAACGTAAATTTTGTCTTCTCGATCGATTCTCAAGATCAATAACTTTGGATTTAAGTTGTTGGAGCTGTTTAGTAGTCGAAGCTAGATTCTTCTCTAAGATCTCAACTTTTGTATCCGTCTTCTGAGATTTAGTATCCAGCTCAGAAATTTTTGCATCGTGTTTTTGAACATCAGCATTCAGGAATTTCAAAGATTCCGTGATTGATTTTAAATCTTCATTAAGGCTTTGACGATGTTGTTCAAATTGAGCAGTTAAACTTTCAGATAATTTTATCCGATGCTGCTCAAACATTTCCTCCAAACACTTCACCATAACTTCGTAAGTTAATTCCATTGGTTTAGAGTCACCTTTCTTCTTTCCTCCGTTCCCATCAGCGTCTTTCCCATCTTTGGTTTTAGATCTCGTACTCATTTCTTTAAGCTCAAAAGTTGCGATTGACAAAAGGAAGTCAATTAATCGATAATTCAGAGAGATAAAGTAAGTCTTCTGGTGTACTTAAAGTTGATTAGATCAAGGAGATCATAGGTTAAAAAGGATAACGGGAATGGAGCGAAGCCAGAGAGACGACCTCACTCCATGAGCGCTCCCTGCAGAATCGTATATGGTTTCAATTTTGAAATTTTTTTGGGTTGAATCAATTTATTTTAGCAAGTCCTATTATATCTAATTTCTTCTTTCAACCTTCTATTATGGATCGAGCATATCTGGCTTGGAAAACTAAAGGTATAGTACGTTTTTGTGATCTATTTTTGGATAATTGTTTCATGTCCTTTGAACAATTATCTAATAAATATAACTTGCCTAGACCCCTTTTTTTTTAGATATTTACAGATTAGAAACTTTTTAAAGGCTTTTTAAAGACTACCTTCCCGAATTTATATTCAACGGATGTTTTGGAAAAAATTTTAGATTTAAATCCTTTTCAGAAAGGTTTGATAGCAACTATTTATAATATAATTATGAAAATACAAACAGATGTATTTAACAAAGTTAAGACTCATTGGGAAAGGGAACTTAAGATTACTTTACCGATTGAAAAATGGGAAAAAAAATTCTTCAATTAGTTAACTCATCCTCTATATGTGCTAAACAAGCGTTGATACAGTTTAGAGTAGTGCATTGGGCTCATATGTCTAAGGATAAATTAGCTCATTATTATTCTCATATAAATCCTGTATGTGATAGATGTCACTTTGAGATAGCTTCTTTAACTCATATGTTTTGATCATGTCCTTTTTTGAAAAAATATTGGAAAGATATTTTTGATATTATTCCAACTGTTCTGAATATTGATTTAAAACCTCACCCTATTACTGCAATTTTTGGGTTACCAATGATAGAATCAAGTCACTTAACCTCTTCAGCTTGTGGGATGATTGCATTTATTACATTAATGGCTAGAAGATCCATTTTGCTGAATTGGAAAGCGATTAATCCTCCCACTATATTTCATTGGTTCTTTCAAACTATGTTATATTTAAACTTAGAAAAAATTAGAAGTGTTATTTATGATCCCTCTATTAAATTGGAAAAGACTTGGAGGCCATTTATTCAATACTTCCATATGATGTAATTTGACCTTTTCCAAACTTATTCTATTTCTTTTTAATATATGTTGAGAGGAGCGGAGTCGACGACACTAATGGTTCTTTTTTTTTCGATGTTACATAACAGCCCATGTCTTTTTTTTAGTTTAGTTGGTTAACATTGTTCAGGTTAGTTTTTCTTTTGGGGTATATTTTTATATTTTTTTCCCTTTATTATGATTCTTTTCCTTTTTTTTGTATATTATATTTGTATCCTTTACGATTGGGAGGTTTAATACCCGTGTGCCAACTTGGTTTATAATTAAATATGTTAATTATAACAATGTAATCCCAATAACTTTGTATCAATATTATGTTATGTTTACCATTATGAAACCAATAAAAAGATTGAAAAAGAAAGAAAGAAAGAGCTTGAGAAGGGGGTATCTGATAAGAGAGGTAGAAGACCATGGAAGTAAGGGAAGGAGGAGGAGCACCGGAGGGAGGTGATGGGCAGGTAAGGAGATAAAGTGACCGAGGAAAGTTACGAGAAGTTCAAGAAATCAATGGTCATGTCATCAGGTTGGAGGCTACTCAGATGGTATATAAGGTGTTGCACCTCCAACCTGAGTGTGGCCTCATCACAGCGGTAAAGGAAGCCATGGATTAATATGTTGTATGGGAATGGGAAGTAGAATTGAAATGGTTGGCCACTGGGAAATCCTGTTTTTTTCTGGCAGATGGAGCATAGGTGCTTGCTGAAGCTGTCTTTCAATCTACGTCAGGTCTCACCGATATACAGTAGATGACCCCAACAGACTCACAGGTGAAATGTCGCCTCAGGACTGTTCGGGGCCCTGAATGGCAGTGAGGGAGGAGGTATGGGGACGGTTATGGCACTTGTTCCACTTGCAAGGATAAATACCAGGAGGGAGATCAGTGGGGAGTGATGATTGGACATGGGAGCAATCTTTGTAGAAAGTGGGGGGGTGGGGCGGAGGGAAATGTGTGATTGGTGGTGGGATCCTGTTGGAGATGCTGGAAGTTACGGAGAATTATTCGCTGGATGTGGCTACTGGGGTGGTAGGTGAGGACAAGAGGATTCCTATCCCTGGTGGGGTGGCAGGAGGATGGGGTGAGGGCAGATGTGTGCGAAATGGAAGAGATGCGGATGGGGGCAGTGTTGATGGTGGAGGAAAGAAACCTCTTTCTTTGAAGAAGGAGGACATCTCATTAGTTATGGAATGAATAGCCTTATCCTGTGAGCACATAGAACCATAGAACACTACAGCACGGAAAACAGGCCATTCAACCCTTCTAGTCTGCGCCAAAACTTTATTCCGCTAGTCCCATTGACCTGCACCCAGTCCATAGCCCTCCAGACCTCTCCCATCCATGTATCTATCCAATTTATTCTTAAAACTTAAGAGTGAGCCTGCATTTACCACATCAGATGGCAGCTCGTTCCACACTCCCACCAGATGTGGTGGAGACGAAGGAACTGAGAGAAGCGGACGGCGTTTTTACAAGTGACAGATTGGGAAGAGGTATGGTCCAAGTACCTGTAAGAATCAGTGGGTTTATAAAAGTTATCAGTAGATAAGCTGTCTCTATAGATAGAGACAGAGAGATCGAGGAAGGGGAGGGAGGTGTTGGAAATGAACAGGTAAATTTGAGGGTAGAAGTTGGAAGTAAAGTTGACAAGCTCAGCATGGATGCAGGAAGCAGTCACAGTGCAGTCGTCGATGTAGTGTAGGAAAAGTTGGGGAGTGATACTGGTGTAGGCTTGGAACATAGAATGTACCACATAGCTGCCAAAAAGGCAGAGCCGGGACCCATGTGAGTGCCCATGGCTACATCTTTGGTTTGGGGGTAGAAGGAGGAACCAAAGGAGGAATTGTTGAGTGAGGACCAGTTCCATCAAATGGAGGAGAATGGTGGTGGAGGGGAACAAGTTGGGTGTGTGTCATATGGAGAGTGGTGGTGGAGTCTTCCTGGTGCCTGTCTAAAATAGAAACATGCTGTTCAGCACCTTTGTCCCAAGATGGTTGTACTATTTCCAAGTCCACCAATTTCCAACTCTATAACATTGAACAATCTCAATCATGTCTTGGTTTGTCTACTGTTACAACCTTGTACCATGACATGTAGATGATTTTTAAAAATGGAGGGCTAGATAGGAGGGAATAGATTGAGTAGATTAAAAGGTTGGCACAACATTATGGGCCAAGGAGCCTGTACTGTGTATGTTCTATGTCATTTTTACTAGTCTTGTCTAGAACCCCCACCCCCAACTCATTTTACGCTTCAGATTAAATAACCTTAAGGTTATTTAAATCTATGCTGCTATTTCCTTTATAATGTTAAGTGGTCCTGTTCATCACTTGTGTATTAGCTATCACACACTGGTTTATACCATTGGGTTTTAAAATTTGCATCTTTGGTTTTTGCCCCTCCCTAATTCTCTGGCCCTTTCCAGCCCTCTTAACTCCTGAGATAACTATGCTTGTATCATTTGGACAACTTAATCATCCCTATTGTGTTAAAACTGTGTTTGCGGTTGCCAAGGCTCTTAAGATCTGGAATTCCCTCTCAGAAATACCAGATCCTCTGTCTCTTTTCTACTCTAAAACACTTTTTGAAGCTGACAAAGAAATAATTGTTTGGTCTTAGTATTACTACACCGTTTTCATAAAAATGGTATACTTACTTACCTGCTGATTAAAGAAACCTTTGGTTCAGAGGACACATTTATCCTTACTTAGGGCCTTGATTTTGTTGTCACATTGGTATGCAAGCTCTCTTCAGGTTAGGACAAGGTTGTAACCCAGACAATTCGCTAGCTAGAAATGTGCTGAGATATTTAACATCTTGCTTTGGCAGTCTGAGGTATCCACCGGCTTCAAGCAAGCTTCAATTTTACCATTGTCTAAGAAGTATGTGGTAACCTGCCTCAAATACTATCATCTAGTAGACCTTGCATCCATGGTGATTAAGTGTTCTGAGAGATTGGTTATGAAACATAGCAACTCTTGCCTGAGAAGTGACTTACAGCTGCTCCAATTTGCCTAGCAGTGCAACAGGTCCACAGCAGATACCATCTCACTGGCTCTTCACTCAACCCTAGAACATCTGGATAGCAAAAGTGCAAACAACAGGGTGCTCTTTATTAAATACAGCTCAACATTCAATACCATCATTCCCCTCAAAAGTAATCAATAACGTTCAAGACCTTAGCCTCAATACATCCTTATGTAATTAGATCCTGGATTTCCTCTCTTGCAGACCCCAGTCAGTTCAGATTGGCAACATCTCCACAATTTCCATTAGCACGGGTGCATCACAGGGCTGTGTGCTTAGCCACCTGCTCTGCTCGTTTTATACTTATGACTGTGTGCCTAAGTACAGCTCCAGTGCCATGTTCAAGTTTGCTGTCATAGGCTGAATCAAAGCTGGTGACGAATCAGCAGATAGGAGAAAGTTTGAAAATCTGGCTGAGTGGTGCCAGAACAATAAGCTCTTACTCAATGTCAGCAAGAGCAAGGAGCTAATTATTGAATTCAAGAAGATGAAACCAGAGGGCCATGAGTCAGTCCACATCAGAGGATCAGAGGTGGAGAGAGTCAGCAACTTTAAATTCCTCAGTGTTGTCATTTCAGAGGATCTATTCTCTGAGCAGCATATAAGTGCAGGTACAAAGAAAGCATGGTAGTGCCTCAATTTGCGAAGTTTTGGCATGATACCTAAACTTTGACAAACTTCTATAGATGTGTGGTTGTGAATATATTGACAGGCTGCATCACAGCCTGGTATGGAAACATCAATACCCTTAACAGAAAATTCTACAATAGGTAGTGGATACGGTCCAGACCATCATGCGTTAAGTCCTTTCCACCATTGAGCACATCTGTATGGAACATTGTTGCAGGAAAGCAGCCTCCATCTTCATAATAATAATAAGTACTTTATTGGTCCTGAGTGGGAAATTATTTCGTTACAGTAATATTTAAAAACTTACTTAGCAATGATAATGAATATAATATTAACAAATAAAGAACAGGATAATAATGTACACAATAACAATTTACCAATGTACAATAATAATGTCCGAAATAATGAAACAGAGACTATTGTACAATGATGTGTGTTCTCCTGTTGCACAGAGATGAACTGTTGTATATGCTTATTGCAGTTGGTAGGAAAGATTTTCTGTAACAATCCTTGTGACAGCGGAGCTAAATGAGTCTGTTCAAAACAGTGCTCTGCTGTTTATTCAATAGGTCATGGAGAGGATGTGCCTGATTGTCCATAATGGATAACTGTTTATTTAGTGACCTCCTCTCCGCCACTAACTCAAAGAGTCCGGGTTGTAGCCAAGGACAGATTCAACCTTTTTGATGAGGTATGGGGAGAAAGCAGGGGTGTGGGGATGACTGGAAGAATTGGATCAGTCCATGATTGAATGGCGGAGCTGACTTGATGGGCCAAATAGCTTACTTCTGCTCCTATATCTTATGGTCTTATTTCGTCTTTTTGCATCACCAGCACCGATGCTGTTCCCCCAACATAAATTTGCAGAGAAGACTGAACTCGCTACAACAGACTAGTAAGAGATCTCTAACATCCTGCTACACACACCGAAGGATCTCAGCTTCTTTAGAAAATAGTCTGCTCATCCCCTTCTTGTAAACAGCCTTAGTGTTGGCTTTCCAGTCAGGTCTGTTGTCACAGAAACATAGAAAACCTATAGCACAATACAGGCTCTTCGGCCCACAAAGCTGTGCTGAACATGTCCTTACCTCAGAAATTACACAGGGTTACCCATAGTCCTCTATTTTTCTCAGCTTCATGTACCTATCCAGGAATCTCTTAAGAGTTGTCGAGGTGAACACCCAAGTATTTGTATTCTACCACCGGAACTCTTCATCCTAAAGTCAATCGCCATCTCCCTGGTTTTGGCCACTTTCAGGAGCAGGTGATTCCTTGCCTCCTGCACCACTTCGCAAACTTGTCCACTGGTCCTCTGTACGCTGACACCTGCCCATCTCTGATACACCAAACCACTGCAGAGTCATCTGAGAACTTCTGCAAATGACAAGACTCAGATTTGTACTAAAAGTCTGAGGTGTACTTGGTGACCTGAAACAGAGAAAGGGCAGGCTCTTGTGGCGCTCCAGTGCCCTTCACTGCCATCTCAAACAGAGAACTACCCAGCCGTACAGACTGGTGTCTAGCTGTCCTTTACCATCTGGGACATGCCCTTTTCTCATTACTACCATAAGGGAGGGGGTACAGGAGCCTAAAGACCCATATGTAATGTTTTAATGGGAATGGGACTATTCCACATCCCATTCCCATTCTGACATTCCACATCCCATTCCCATTCTGATATTCCACATCCCATTCCCATCCTGACATGTCTATCCACGGCCTCCTCTACTGCAAAGATGAAGCCACACTCAGGTTGGAGGAACAACGCCTTATATTCCGTCTGGGTAGCCTCCAATCTGATGGCATAAACATTGTCTTCTCTACCTTCTGCTAATGCCCCACCTTCCCCTCGTACCCCATCCGTTTTATATATATATATATACACATTCTTTTTTTCTCTCTCTCTCTCCTTTTTCTCCCTCTGTCCCTCTGACTATACCCCTCGCCCATCCTCTTGGTTTTCCCCCCCTCCCCCTTTTCCTTCTCCCTGGGCCTCCTGTCCCATGATCCTCTCATTTCACTTTTGCCGATCACCTGTCCAGCTCTTGGCTCCATCCCTCCCCCTCCTGTCTTCTCCTATCATTTTGGATCTCCCCCTCCCCCTCCCACTTTCAAATCTCTTACTAGCACTTCCTTCAGTTACTCCTGACAAAGGGTCTCGGCCTGAAACGTCAACTGTACCTCTTCCTAGAGATGCTGCCTGGCCTGCTGCGTTCACCAGCAACTTTGATGTGTGTTGTAATGTTTTAGTAACAGTTTCTTCCTCTTTGCCATCAGCTTTCTGAAAAGTCTGTGAAACCCTGAACACTCTCTCACTATTTTGCTTTTGCACTATTTAAAAAATTTTTTTGTAACTTATAAGTATTTTTAAATCTTGCATTGTACTGCTGCCACAAAATAAGTTTCATGACATACATCAATGATAATAAACCTGATTCTGATTCAGGTAGGTTATAGCTAAGGTTTTGTCAGAGTATTTTTCAGCAATTTGTAAAAATTTGGATCATTGGGCAGAGATGAAGGTGGGGGTGATCATTCTCACATATACGCATGCTTCAAGCAGTTATGGGGGAATACACTGACTAAAATTGGGCCGTTGTTGGTTTTCCTTTTAAAGTAAGGTGTGTCTAACATGTTGGTATTGACAACATATTTTTATGTCCTGGAGGGCTTTTTAATTTCAACTGCATTATTTATCAAAATTCCTCTCATGCCTTTATTATTCTGCTCTAATATTTTACAGGTAAAATACTATTCCAGTTCTGGTGTGTTTCAGTCTGCAGTTGCTACTGGAAAGGAGTCAATTCTGAGCAGAAAGCGGCCATTTGTTGGGCGATGCTGTCATGTGTGTTCTCCATTAAGCAGGGTAATTATAGTAATGTATAAGGTAAAATGCAGTAATAAAATACCTTCTGTATTCTTGCCATGCACGAATTATATTACAGTTAAGTAGTTAATGCTTAGCTCCATTAATTTGGTATTGGTATCCACTCGAAATGACTCACCAGATTTATGTGGTGACCATTTTTGACCATTGAAGCAGAATTAATCCAGTAAATCCATTGATTTTAATTGGGGAGACAATTTTTTCTTGGAGAATGTGGAAAATCAGGACACATTCATCTGCTTTCTGTTATGCATTTTCTCAAGCTTGTTTCCTGATGTCCTGGAAGTAAGAATTTTAACTTCTGTGTATAGGATATGGTTCAATAAGGAGCATGTTGATGAGACTAAGGATAAAATTTTATAGATGACTGTCTTTAATTTAATTTTATAAAATGCAGTTTAATGCAGTGGGTGAGCATCTGGGGGACAGTGACCACCACTCCCTGGCCTTATCATGGAAAAGGATAGAATCAGAGAGGACAGGAAAATTTTTAATTGGGGAAGGGCAAATTATGAGTCTAAAAGGCTAGAACTTGCAGGTGTGAATTGGGATGATGTTTTTGCAGGGAAATATACTATGGACAATGTGGTCGATGTTTAGAGATCTCTTGCAGGATGTTAGGGATAAATTTGTCCGATGAGGAAGATAAAGAATGGTAGGGTGAAGGGACCATGGGTGACAAGTGAGGTGGAAAATCTAGTCAGGTGGAAGAAGGCAGCATACATGAAGTTTAGGAAACAAGGATCAGATGGGTCTATTGAGGAATATAGGGTAGCAAGAAAGGAGCTTAAGAAGGGGCGAAGGAGACCAAGAAGGGGGCATGAGAAGGCCTTGGCGAGTAGGGTAACGGAAAACCCCAAGGCATTCTTCAGTTATGTGAAGAACAAAATGATGACAGGAGTGAAGGTAGGACTGATTAGAGATAAAGGTGGGAAGATGTGCCTGGAGGCTGTGGAAGTGAGCGAGGTCCTTGATGAATACTTCTCTTCGGTATTCACCAATGAGAGGGAACTTGATGACGGTGAGGATAGTATGAGTGAGGGTGATGTTCTGGAGCATGTTGATATTAAGGGAGAGGAGGTGTTGGAGGTATTAAAATACATTAAGACGGATAAGGCCCCAGGGCCTGATGGAATATTCCCCAGGCTCCTCCACGAGGCGAGGGAAGAGATTGCTGAGCCTCTGGCTAGGATCTTTATGTCCTCGTTGTCCACGGGAATGGTACTGGAGGATTGGAGGGAGGCAAATGCTTTCCCCTTGTTCAAAAAGGTAGTAGGGATAGTCCGGATAATTATAGACCAATGAGCCTTATGTCTGTGGTGGGAAAGCTGTTGGAAAGGATTCTTAGAGATAGGATCTATGGGCCTTTAGAGAATCATGGTCTGATCAAGGACAGTCAGCATGACTTTGTGAAGGTCAGATCGTGTCTAACAAGCTTGATAGAGTTCTTTGAGGAGGTGACCAGGCATATAGATGAGGGTCGTGCAGTGGACGTGATCTATATGGATTTTAGTAAGGCATTTGACAAGGTTCCACATGGTAGGCTTATTCAGAAAGTCAGAAGGCATGGGATCCAGGGAAGTTTGGCCAGGTGGATTCAGAATTGGCTTGCCTGCAGAAGGCAGAGGGTGGTGGTGGAGGGAGTACATTCAGATTGGAGGGTTGTGACTGGTGGTGACCCACAAGGATCTGTTCTGGGACCTCTACTTTTCGTGATTTTTATTAACGACCTGGATGTGAAGGTAGAAGGGTGGGTTGGCAAGTTTGCAGATGACACAAAGGTTGGTGGTGTTGTAGATAGTGTAGAGGATTGTCGAAGATTGCAGAGAGACATTGATAGGTTGCAGCAGTGGGCTGAAAAGCGGCAAATGGAGTTCAACCCGGAGAAGTGTGAGGTGGTATACTTTGGAAGGACGAACTCCAAGGCAGAGTACAAAGTAAATGGCAGGATACTTGGTAGTGTGGAGGAGCAGAGGGATCTGGGGGTCATGTCAACAGATCCCTGAAAGTTGCCTCACAGGTAGATAGGGTAGTTAAGTAAACTTATGGGGTGTTAGCTTTCATAAGTCGAGGGATAGTGTTTAAGAGTCGTGAGGTAATGATGCAGCTCTATAAAACTCTGGTTAGGCCACACTTGGAATACTGTGTCCATTTCTGGTCGCCTCACTATAGGAAGGATGTGGAAGCATTGGAAAGGGTACAGAGGAGATTTACCAGGATGCTGCCTGGTTTAGAGAGTATGGATTGTGATCAGAGATTAAGGGAGCTTGGGCTTTACTCTTTGGAGAGAAGGAGGATGAGAGGAGACATGATAGAGGTATACAAGATATTAAGAGGAATAGATAGAGTGGATAGCCAGCGCCTCTTCCCCAGGGCACCACTGCTCAATGCAAGAGGACATGGCTTTAAAGTAAGGGGTGGGAAGTTCAAGGGGGATATTAGAAGAAGGTTTTTTACTTAGAGAATGGTTGGTGTGTGGAATACACTGCCTGAGTCAGTGGTGGAGGCAGATACACTAGTGAAGTTTAAGAGACTACTAGACAGGTATGTGGAGGAATTTAAGGTAGGGGGTGGTTATACGGGAGGCAGGGTTTGAGGGTCGGCACAACAATGTGGGCCAAAGGGCCTGTAATGTGCTGTACTATTCTGTGTTCTATATTTTTTGTGAGTACTTTTAAATAGTAATTTTGAAGCATCTTCATTATGAACAGAACGAGCAAGTTGCAGGCTTTGACGTGCTGGACTGACAGATATTTCAGTCTATTATTGCAAGGAGTATTCCTGTTAATACTCTTAAGAACATAAGAAATAGGAGTGGGAGTAGGCCATCTGGTCCGTGGAGACTGTTCTGCCATTCAATAAGATCATGGCTGATCTGGCCATGGACTCATCTCCACCTACCTGCCTTTTCCCCATAACCCTTATTTCCCCACTATGCAAAAATCTATCCAATGTTGTCTTAGATCTATCTACTGAGGTAGCCTCCACTGCTTCATTGGGCAGAGAATTCTACAGATTCACTGTTCTCTGGGAAAAGCAGTTCCTCCTCATCTCTGTCCTAAATCTACTCCCCTGAATCTTGAGGCTATGTCCCCTGTTCTAGTCTCACCTACCAGTGGAAACAACTTTCCTCCCTCTATCTTATCTATCCCTTTCATGATTTTATGTTTCTACAAGATCTCTCTTTTTTCTGAACTCTGGCAAGTACCATCCCAGGCGGCTCGATCTCATCGTCTAACTCCCTTATCTCTGGAACCAACCTGGTGAATCTCCTCTGCACCGCCTCCAAAGCCAGTATCTTCTAAGGAGGCCAGAACTGCACACAGTACTCTAGGTGCGGCCTCACCAGTACCCTGTATAGTTGCAGCATAACCTCGCTTCTCTTAAATTCAATTCTTCTGGCAATGAAGGCCAACATTCCATTTGCCTTCTTGATAGCCTTCTCTACCTGTGAACCAACCTTTTGTGATTCATGCACAAGCACCCCCAAGTCCCTCTGCACAGCATGATGTTGCAATTTTATACCATTTAAATAATAATCTGCTCATCCATTTTTCCATCCAAAGTGGATGACTTCACATTTACCAACATTGTATTCATCTGCCAGACCCTTGCCCAGTCACTTAACCTATATCTCAATATTCTTCTGCATAATTTGCTTTTCCATTCAATTTAGTATCATCAGCAACTTAGATATATACACTCGATCCACTTTTCCAGATAATTAATGTCCATCATGAACAGTTACGGGCCCAGCACTGACCCCTACGGCACACCGCTCACCACTGATTGCCAACCAGAGTAACACCCATGTTTCCCAACTGTCTGTTTTCTATTAGTTTACCAATCTTCTATCCATGCTAATACATCACCCCCAACTCTTATCTTATGGATAAGTCTTTTATGCGGCAACTTATCAAATGTCTTCTGGCAATCCAAGTGAGTAACGTCCATCTGTCCCCCTCTATCCACTACGCTCGTTATATCCTCAAAGAACTCCAGGAAGTTTGACAAACAGGACCTGCCTTTGCTGAATCCATGCTGCATCTGCCTGATGGATCCATTTCTTTCCAGATACCTCGCTATTTCTTCTTTAATGATAGCTTCAAATATTTTCCCAACTACAGATGTTAAACTAACTGGCCTATAGTTACCTACCTTTTGCCTACATCCTATTTTGTATAGTGATGTGACATTCACCATCTTCTAATCTGTCAGGACCTGCCCAGAGTCCAGAGAATTTTGGTAAATTATCACCAAAGCCTCTACAATAACTGCTGCCATTTCTTTCAGTACCCTGGCGTGCATTCCATCAGGACCAGGGGACTTGTCTATCTTCAGGCCCACACGTTTGCTCAGCACTACCTGTTTGTGATGGCTATTGTATCGAGGTTCTCATCTTCCATTGCATCCATAACGTCTCTCTTTGGCATGTTAGACATGTCCTCCACCATAAAGACTGACACAAGATCGTCATTCAAACCCTCAGCCATTTCCTCATTACCCATATCAATTCCCCCTTCTCGTTCTCCAAGGCACCTACGTTCTCTTTAGGCCACTCTTTTTCACTTTATATAATTATAAAAACTTTTACTCTCCGTTTTTATATTTTGTGCTAGTATATTTTCTTAATCTATTTTCCTCTTCTTTATTGCTTGCTTTGTGGTTCTTTGTTGCTTTTTAAAGTTTTCCCAATCTTCCAATTTCTCACTACTCTTGGCGATTTTGTATGAATAGGCTTTTATTTCGACGCCTTCTTTTATTTCCTTAGTTATCCAAGGCTGGCTGCCCCCAACCTTACTGTCCTTGCTTTCAACTGGAATAAACTTTTGTTGAAAAATCTCTTTGAAAGTCTTCCATTGTTCTTCAACCGTCCCACCATATAGCCTGTGTTCCCAGTCTATATTAGTCAAATCATCCTTCATCCCATTGTAGTCTCTTTTGTTTAGGCATAATACACAGTTTTTTTAGATTGAACTATTGCACCCTCCATTTATATGAGAAACCCAATCATACTGTGATCACTCTTTCCAAGAGGATCCTTAACTGCAAGATCACTAATTTTACCTGTTTCATTACAGAGGACCAGATCTAAAATAGCACATTTCTTTGTAGGTTCAGTAACATGCTGTTCAAGAAAGCCATCACGGATGCATCCTCCTTGAGAGTACCTCGACCAACTTGATATACCCAATCCATGTGCAAGTGAAAGTCCCCCATGATAACTGCTGTTTCATTCTTACATGCCTCAGATATTTCCGTGTTTATTGCCTGTGCCACTCTAATGTTATTATTCGGTGGCTGATAGACAACTCCCGCCAGTGATTTTTTTATTCCCCTTTACTATTCCTGACTCTACCTGGATGGATTCAACATTCAGCTACTTAGATCCTGTACTGTCTCTCACCATGCCTAACTTCATCTTTAATTAAGAGTGCTACCCCACCTCCCTATCCTTCCATATTACCTGATATCCTTGGATATTTAATTCCCAATCCTTTCCACCCTGCGACCATATTTCTGTAATGGCCACTAACAAGTTCACTGACCTTGCTTTGAACACTACGGATATTCAAAAACATTCACTCTTACTCCAACTTGTAGTTTATTTTTTAATATTATACTAGTACAATAAATATTTTACAGAGGTGTAATAAATTTTCAGTGAAGCCAGTGAATTTAAAAGCGGCATGAGAACCAGAGTCCTGGTGGGTTTTAAAAGAGCACAAGAACCAGGACCCTATTGAGTCAGAAGCCAAGCCATCAAAATTTTCAAACAATGTGATCGCAGATTATGGGAATTGTACTGTATTACATTATCCTGCAGATTTTATACTTGTTGAGGTAAGTAATTCTTGAGTCAACAAATGGAGTAAGTTCAGCATTTTGCACCTAATGCCAGGATAGATGCAGAGTAAAGTTGTCCACATTACCCCACATACCCATCTTTTTTTCTTTTAAAAAGTTAAAGTAGTTAAGTCGACTAAATTTTATTATTTAGGCATATACTGCCTATATGCAGGTGGGAATAGGACAGCCAGATGATAAGATTTCCCAAAATGTGGCCGAAGGATGGAACAGTTGGCGTTCTTGATGATAAGAGTTATCTTGATTTTTTTTCTATCCATCCTCTCCCTTTCCATATAAACATTGATTCTTTATTCTTAGAACATTGCTCAAATGATAACCATTACGTAGATATATAGAATGAAATGCCTGTGCAAGCATGATCTTTCTTTTCTCCCCAACCCACCCCCCCCACCAATTCAGTAAGTCATGAGAAGTTCAGGAATACTGGTTAGAACATGTTGTGTAGACGGACACCCAGATAGATTTAGGAGGCTGTTCAGTGAAGGGAATATCATTGTTGAGCTTATTCCTGCTGTGGTTTGATATGCATATTTGTATTTGAGATAGATTTTGGTGGATTGCATTTATGCCTTGGTTAATTTTCGCCTCCCTAATCTATATAAAAAAAAAATAGAGCCCCGAGTACATTCATGACTCTAGTTTGATAATTCATCAAAGAATAGTGAAAGTTGAAGAATGGGCATGGTCATTTCAGTTGGAACTCGTTCAGCAAAGTGGAGACAGTAGTCCCAAAAATCTGGGCTGGAATCAGACTCCTATCAGTCATGAAATGCTTATGTTACATAATCTAGATCATACCAATGCGTGTTAATGAACTATTCAGAATATCAAAGCTTGGCTAAAGAAATACATTTGCTAGAAGCTTCTTTTGCTTGTATTTTGCACACAGTAAATATGATTTCAGTGCTTTGTCCTTTTGCTACCTAGGATAAACTGTTTAATGCCAGCATCCCTTCCCAAGGACTACGGAATGTTATTTATATTAATGAAACCCACACCAGGTATGATCTGAATTTTCAACATAATATTAGATGTGTTTTCTCTGTTTAATAATGATCAGTTTTCAATAAGCATATTAATATAATATTACCTCACTTGGCTGTGAGTCTGATTTGACATGAGGATGATGTCTCATTCAATTTTTGTACAATGTCTTCAGAAATGGCAAGTATGACAATTGAATGAGCATAATTACATTCATCCTGATGTCTTTTCTATGTTATCATGTGTGGCATATATGTAATAATAGATAAATAATAAGATAACACCCTTTGCAGAGAAAAGATTTCTGAGATCAACTTAAAGGAGATTTTATATTTTGTTCCTAGTCCCAAAAAGTGCTGCATTGGTAATTTTTTACACAGAACGATAAACATTCATGTCTTTAACATTTGAAGTCAGTTGAGCTAACACCCAAATCAAACCATGCAAAAAAAGATTTTCATAAGTTTATAAGCAGGTCTTGTCGCTGAAAATGGATTGGCTTTTTCTACCATCAAGTCTTTGCCAAAGCAATAACAATATTTTAAGAAAAGTATGATTTCATCAGTAATGACCCAAGATCATGCTAACAACTAAATTGTATTAAGTTACAAATCAGTACAGTGGCTTTCATCTGAGTTTTTTCAGCTCTTTACTGGCACCCAAAGGGAATTTGAGTTTTTTTAAGATTAGATGCATCATTTGGAATGGTAGTTTCTGCGTGTTGTTAGCTGGAAATGATGTCGTCAAAGGGCTATGAACAAGCTCCCTGTCCAATTTGCATCTTTCATTGGGAAATGATGTATAGTACTGTAAGGGCAAAGGAAAGCAGAAAAAAACAAGCAGGAATGGGAAGAAGGTAACTTGAATTGCAGTAGACAGCTGTTGTGTACTTGTTCCCAAGAGACAGTGTTGCAAAATGAAAAATATTTATCTTAAAATTATGACCAAGCAGAATTTTTATTTATACTTTATTAACATCACTTTTGAAACAGAACATTTAAAAAGAAGAAATGGTCCTTGTTATCAGTGAGCAAATGCATTAATTATTTGCTGGTTTGGGGCAATTATATAATTCTTTTTTTACCTCATTTTTATTTATTGATTAGATATCGAGGCTGGTTGGCCCGGCGTCTCTGCTATGTCTTGTTTGTTCAGGAAAGAGATGTGCATCGTGATATGTTTCCCAGGAATGTGATTGAGAACGTTTTAAACAGCAACAGGTATGGAGAGCTGAATATTACTGACTGGAAGATTTACAAAGTGACAGACCACCACATACTATGTTAGTTTCTGTGTCCCACCACTACCTCTGCTTACAATGTTTGATTTTTTAAAATTCATTAATAAACGAATTAAATAAATATTCAGGTTTTCCCCTGTTGTTGTTTTATTTTAAATCAGGAAAACAACTAAAAAAGTAGTGCATTTGCCCTTTAGATTCTTTGATGTATTTGCCATCATAATGCATTGATGATTTGATAGAATGGGTGCAGTCACTGACATGTCATGTTAATGGTTTAGTGCAGGGGTCCCCAAGCTTTTTTGCACTGCGGACCGGTTTAGTATTGCCAATATTCTTGCAGACTGGCCGACCAGGGGGCGGGTGGGGGGGGGGGTGCTCAAGTAGGGTTAAACTCACCTCAACATGTCCTTTACAGTTAGAGTTGCCAACTTTCTCACTCCCAAATAAGGGACAAAAGTAGTAGTCAAATATGGGACACTTGGGTTTACCCCGAGAAAGACTACCATGACCATGAAGCCTTGCGCAGGCACTTGTGTGCGCAGGCGTGATGTGCGCATATGTGATGTGCGCATGTGCACATGTGCCAATTTTTTCCCCCACAAATCGGTTTTTGCTTAATCTTTCCGACTACACTGTACATACATTATTTCTACTTTATATAGGCTGTGTATTTATCATATCATTCCTGGTTTTACTATATGTTAGTGTTATTTTAGGTTTTATGTATTATTTGGTATGATTTGTTAGGTTATTTTTTGGGTCTGGGAATGCTCAAAAGATTTTCCCATATAAATTAATGGTAATTGCTTCTTCGCTTTACACCATTTACAAACCAATTTAGCCCAATATATGGGATGTCCCGGCAAATATGGGACAGTTGACAACCCTATGTTCAAGTTCAACAGTGCATGACAGGGAATGAGGAAAGGTGGAGCTGACTCATATCATTTCCTTGCGGCCCGGTAGCGCATGCTTTGCGGCCCGGTGGTTGTGGACTGCTGGTTTAGTGTCACTTGTAGGATATGCTTAAACAGATCTCTGATCTTGGGTGGATTTTTGTGATACAAGTCAGGTTAAAATTTCAGAAGCAACACACATAAAAGTTGCTGGTGAACGCAGCAGGCCAGGCAGCATCTCTAGGAAGAGGTACAGTCGACGTTTTGGGCCGAGACCCTTCGTCAGGACTAACTGAAAGAAGAGCTAGTAAGAGATTTGAAAGTGGGAGGGGGAGGGGGAGATCCAAAATGATAGGAGAAGACAGGAGGGGGAGGGATGGAGCCAAGAGCTGGACAGTTGATTGGCAAAAGGGATATGAGAGGATCATGGGACAGGAGGCCCAGGGAGAAGGAAAAGGGGAAGGGGAAGAAAAAGCCCAGAGGATGGGCAAAGGGGTATAGTGAGGGGGACAGAGGGAGAAAAAGGAGAGAGAGAGAAAAAGAATGTATGTATATAAATAAATAACGGATGGGGTACGAGGGGGAGGTGGGGCATTAGTGGAAGTGTGAGAAGTCAATGTTCATGCCGTCAGGTGGGAGGCTACCCAGACGGAATATAAGGTGTTGTTCCTCCAACCTGAGGGTGGCTTCATCTTGACCGTAGAGGAGGCTGTGGATAGACATGTCAGAATGGGAATGGGACGTGGAATTAAAATGTGTGGCCACCAGAGATCCTGCTTTCTCTGGCAGACAGAGCATAGGTGTTCAGCGAAATGATCTCCTAGTCTGCGTCGGGTCTCGCCAGTATATAGGAGCCCACATCGGGAGCACCGGACGCAGTATATCACCGCAGCCGACTCACAGGGGAAGTGTCGCCTCACCTGGAAGGACTGTCTGGGGCCCTGAATGGTGGTAAGAGAGGAAGTGTAAGGGCATGTGTAGCACTTGTTCCGCTTGCAAGGATAAGTGCCAGAAGGGAGATCGGTGGGCAGGGATGGTGGGGACGAATGGACAAGGGAGTCGCGTAGGGAGCGATCCCTGCGGAAAGCAGAGAGAGGAGGGAGGGAAAGATGTGCTTAGTGGTGGGATCCCGTTGAAGGTGGCGGAAGTTATGGAGAATTATATGTTGGACCTGGAGGCTGGTGGGGTAGTAGGTGAGGACAAAGGAAACCTTATTCCTAGTGGGGTGGTGGGAGGATGGAGTGAGAGCAGATGTGCGTGAAATGGGGTAGATGCGTTTGAGAGCAGAGTTGATGGTGGAGGAAGGGAAGCCCCTTTCTTTAAAAAAGGAGGTCATCTCCTTCGTCCTGGAATGAAAAGCCTCATCCTGAGAGCAGATGCGGCGGAGACGGAGAAATTGCAATAAGGGGATGGCACTTTTGCAAGAGACAGGGTGGGAAGAGGAAAAATCTCAGAAGGGCTGCTTTGGTTACTTTCCACAGTTAGACAAAGAGTCCTGCCAAAGAAATTGTGATCAAGATGCTATTGTGATCTTTACAAGTACTTTATATTTATACATCAAACAACTTTGCTATTTTAATCTCATAATAAGTTTTCAGTTGAGGCATAGAAGATGGTCAAGATGTGTGAATCTCAAGCAACTAATTTTTCTAAAATTGATCGGCAGCCATTCTGTTCTTGACTGGTTGCTAGCAAATTGGGTTCAATTCTGTCACTGTCAGGAGTTTGTACTTTCCAGGGTGGCATGTTAGCCTAGTGGATAGCGTACCACTATTACAGCGCCAGCAGAGTTCATTTCTGCTGTTTGTGAGGAGTTTATACATTCTCCCCATCATTGCATGGGTTTCCTCTGATGTTCCAGTTTCCTCCCACATTCCAAAGATGTATAGGTTAATAGGTGTATTGGAGAAATCTTCATTAAACATCACACCTATCTCATGTGACTCAAGACATAGGCAGCTCTACAGATCACTAAGGGACCTACTGTTTCCCGGCCACCCTTTTATTCTAAATATAGCTATAGAACCCTGTTGGATTTCCTTTAACCTTAGTTGCCGGCTCCATCTCAACTCTTCCTTGCATTCAACAATAAAATATATTTGATTTTTAACTTCTATATGCTGTTTTAAAATGTTATTAATCTGAAATGTTAGATCAGTTTCTCTTTCTTGATTTTAGAACTGAAAAGTTCACTTATTTCTCTGTCTGCACATATACTGCCTGGTCTACTAAGTGTGTTATTTATTTTAGTTTTCCAATATCTGCAGTTTTTGGCTTCCCAAGAAATTTAAATGCATCCTTACGTGGTTAAATTTGCAAATCTTTCAGGAAGTATTTAATTTTTAAAAATGCCATGATGAAAACTGCAGAATAGAGCAGACTGGGTTTGAAATGTACTGGAATTTCAAATATACGCAATCTCAATGGCTCTTTACACGGTCTTAGACCACCTGGACAATACAAACACCTGTGTCAGGATGCTCTTCATCAACTATAGCTCGGCACTTAACACCATAATTCCCACAATCCTGATTAAGAAGTTACAGAACCTGGGCCTCTGTACCTCCCTCTGCAATTGAATCTTCAACTTCCTAACCAGAAGACCACAATCTGTTTCTCCTCCTCGCTGACAATCAACACTGGTGCAACTCAGGTGTGTGCTTAGCCCACTGTTCTACTCTCTCTATACCCATGACTGTGTGGCTAGGCATAGCTCAAATACCATCTGTAAATTTGGTGATCATACAACCAATGTTGGTAGAAGGAGATGAGAAGGTGTACAAGAGCGAGATATGCCAACTAGTGGAATGGTGTTGTAGCAACAACCTTGCACTCAACATCAGTAAGACCAAAGAGCTGACTGTGGAAGTCAGGAAGGGTAAGACGAAAGAACACATACCAATCCTCATAGAGGGATCAGAAGTGGAGAGAGTGAGCAGCTTCATGTTCCTGGGTGTCAAGATCTCTGAGGACCTAACCTGGTCCCAACATATCGATGCAGTTATAAAGGAGGCAAGACAGTGACTATACTTCATTAGGAGTTTGAAGAGATTTGGTATGTCAACAACAACACTCAAAAACTTCTATAGATATACTGTGAAGAGCATTCTGACAGGCTGCATTACTGTCTGGTATGGGGTGGGGGTTGCTACTGCACAGGACCGAAAGAAGTTGCAGAGGGTTGTAAATTTAGTCAGCTCCATCTTGGGCACTAGCCTACAAAGTACCCAGGACATCTTCATGGACTGGTGTCTCAGAAAGGCAGCGTCTATTATTGAGGACCTCCAGCACCCAGGGCATGCCCTTTTCTCATTGTTACCATCAGGTAGGAGGTACAGAAGCCTAAAGGCACACACTCAGTGATTCAGGAACAGCTTCTTACCCTCTGCCATTCAATTCCTAAATGGTCATTGAACCCATGAACACCACCTCAGTTTTTTAATATTTATTATTTCTGGTTTTGCACAATTTTAGTCTATTCAATATATATCTACTGTAATTGATTTACTAATTTATTTAATTTTTTTCTTCCATATTATGTATTGCATTAAACTGCTGCTGTGAAGTTAACAAATTTTACATCACATACTGGTGATAATAAACCTGATTCTGATTCTTTTCTCTATTTTTATTTATTTCATTGTGAATTGCAGAGTGCAAAAGGCCATTGTTGATACAGTGACTGATCGGATGCCTGTGGAAACTCTTGTCCAGGCGGACCCCAAAGCTGTGAGTAAAATAAAGCGAAAAGCTCGAGGAATCCTTCAGCAAATGGTGGCTAACATCTCACCAGCTGTGATCAGGTAATTATGATATTGTTCATTAATTTTTTTACTAGTAACCCACATCAATATTTCAGAATATGTTTTGCCAACTATTTGAACTAAACTTGATGGGCTTGTCTTAGGTGCGCATCATACAGGCTTATTCTGGCCAACTCCTGTTCTTAATTTCATGCCGATGTAACATTTTATTTTATTTATCCCTTTCCTTCACAGCACGGAAACAGAAACACATCCATGCCAGTCTTTTTGCCTATCCCATTAATTTCATTCTTCTGTGCCTTGCGTATTTAAGTGCCTGTATAAATGTTGATCAAATAAAGTGATTGTGTCTGAATCCACCACTTCTTGTTGCAATGTGTCAGATATTGATCACTCCCTTAAACTGGTGCATCTTGTTTTTCATACCTCCGACAAGGGAAAAGATTCTGATGCTATACTCTGTCTATGTCTCTTATAATTTTATTCACCTCTATCAGAGTGCTCCTCAGCCTCTTTAACTGAAGGGAAAACAATTCAATTCGAGTTGAATTATCATTCAAAATTATGAAGGGCATAGACAGGGTAAATGCAAGCATGCTTTTTATCATTATTTTGGATCTCCCCCTCCCCCTCCAACTTTCAAATCCCTTACTCACTCTTCCTTCAGTTAGTCCTGACGAAGGGTCTCAGCCTGAAACGTTGACTGCACCTCTTCCTACAGATGCTGCCTGGCCTGCTGCATTCACCAGCAACTTTGATGTGTGATGCTTTTTCCGTTGAGGTTGGGTGGGACTACAGTTCAAAGGTCATGGTTTAAGGGTGAAAGGTGAGAAGTTTGAGGGGCAGCTTCTTCACTCAGACGATCATGAAAGTGTGGAATAAGCTGCCAGCACAAGTGGTCCATGCGAGCTTGATTTCAACATTCAAAAAAAGTTTGGATAGTAAGGATATGGAGGTCTATGGTTCCAGTGTAGGTCGATGGCAGTAGGCAGTTTAAATAGTGTCAGCATGAACTAGAACTGTGTTATCATTGGAGAGAGTCCAGAGGAAGTTCACAAGGATGATTCCGGGAATGAAGGGGAACATGGGGAATGTTTGGCAACTTTCGGCCTGTACTTACTTCTAAGTTCCAGTATGTGGGGGATATCTCATTGAAACCCTATCAATTGTTGAAAGGACTAGATAGGGTGGATGCGGAGAGGATACTTCCTCTGATGGGGGTATCCAGAACTAGAGGGCGCAGTCTCAAAATTGAGTGGCAACCCTTTAGAACAGAGGTAAGGGGGAATTTTTTTAGCCAGAGAGTAGTAAATCTGTGGAATGCTCTGCCACAGACTATGGTAGAAGCCAAGTCTGTGCATATATTTAAGGCAGAAGTTGATAGTTTCCTGGTCGGTCAGGGCATCAAGGGACATGGCAAGAAGGCAGGTGTATGGGGTTGAGTGAGATCCAGGATCAGCCACATTGGAATGGCCAGCAAACTCAATGGGCTCAATGGCCTAATTATGCTCCTATGTCTTATGGTCTTGTAGATGTCAGAAGGCCCTGTTTCTGTGTTATACTTCTGACTCAACCATGCATGAATACCCATGAATACAGCATTATTCCTTGGCAATACACACTACCAACACAGCACAAATCAGACATAGCACATACAAGATAGTGAGCACATAAAGATATCTGTAAGATACAGCCATGCAAAATAAAAGTCCTGATCCAAGTCATGGATGCCGCAGAAATCTGCAGTTAACTACAATACAGCTTGTCTTCTACAAATGGACACTGGGAGCAGCATCATCTCCAGCCTGGATACCTCACCACACCACATCACATCATCCCTGGTGGAGCAGACTGCCTCTGACACCTCTGTCCTGGCGACTGTAAATAGGTGATACCGCAGCTTGCGGCCAAGTCCTCGCACATACAAAGTAGCAAGTACATATATGATATCAGTAAAATGCAACTATACAAAAAAAATATAGTCCAGACCCTGAGTAAGTGAATGCTGCTGAAATTTGCAGTCGACCACAATGTAGCTTGTCTTCTGCCGAGCAAACACACTTCAGCCTAGACACAGCCACACCGCCCCGTTGGAGTGCACCAGCTCTAACCCTTTGCACCTGACAGCTCTAAACAGGCAACACTGCAGCTTGTGGCCTAGTCCTCCCTACGACCAAGGCCACACAGCTTCCCTTCCAACTGCTCCTGGTCTCGGCCAGTAAATCAATGAATTAAACTTGCGGCATTCCACATGAAAAATGTACTATTAGACTGTACACCTCCTTCGTCTCAAGACAGCAGCATGATGTGCAGCTCCTTTGTATTCTCTGCCAATGAGCAACTTGCTAATGGGATAGACCTGCAGTACTTTAAGTTCTTAATATCCAGCAAGATCTTGCAATCATAAAAAAACATTAAAAAAGTACAATAGCACCTTTTGTTGACCCCCAAATAAGCCACTGTGATTGAATGTGCCAATATCTTACCGAAACCAAAAACAAACCCAGCCTACCAATCTCTTGTTGTAATTAAAGTCCCCCAGCCCAATCAACATCTTGGTAAATGCACTCTGCATTCTCTGCAGTACATCGTTATTGTGTGGTACTAGAACTGCACACGATACTTCCAAGTGCAGTCTAGTCAGCTTCTTCTTCCTAAAAACCAGAAGTCTCACCACAGTTTTCCTCCTTCACTTGCTACATGGAATTCCAATATGACAAAGTTTGCATAAAATGTTGATATTGGCACATTATACTCTCTCCTGATTGGTTGCCTTAAAAAGCAAAACAACTAGCTCAGGTACAATTAGTATTTCAAACAGAAGAAAATCTGCAGATGCTCGAAATCCATTTCATTTTTAAATCTTTCTATTAATATTATCTTCTACAGCTATAAAATACAGAGATTTAGCAAATTAGTACATATATAATTAATGAAGCTGAAAAAAAACATATATATGCTAATGAAAAAAAATTTATAGAAGAAGAAGGGAAAAAGAGAACCCCAGCTAACTAAAACAAAAACCCACTAACTATAAAACAAAAAAAAGAAAAAAAAAACCATTAGGAACCAACTCCTGGAGCGATACACCTTACAATCATTTATATATATATATAAAAAAAGAAAAAGAAAACAATAACCACCAATCACATTTATATCATATAAGATTGGAAGGAAACCATGTAAATTGATTCAAATTAAATGATAATATTTAGCAAAAGAGCCCAACCTTCTCTCAAAATCAAATCGGGGGTCAAAAGTTCTACTTCTAATTTTTTCCAAACTAAGACATAACATTACTTGGGAAAACCATTGAATTAGTGTAGGAGCAGAGGTATCTTTCCACCTCAGTAAATTAGCTCTCTTTGCCAAAAATGTGAAGAATGCAATTACATGTTGGTTTGAAAACGAAATACGCTGAATATGATGCGGAACTATTCCAAATAGAACAATCAGTGTATTAGGTTGTAAATTAATTTTCAAAGCTTTAGAAATTGTAGAAAATAAAGATTTCCAAAAAGGTTTCAATGAGGGACATGACCAGAACATATGTGACAAAGTAGCTACTTCATTTTTGCACCTATCACAGTAATTATCTATATTAGGAAATATTTTGGATAGCCTCTCCTTTGTTAAATAATAGCGGTGAACAATTTTAAACTGAATTAAACAATGATTGGCACATATCGAAGAAGAATTAACCATTTTCAAAACTCGCGACCAGTCTTCGTTAACAAAAGTCATATTAAGTTCTCTCTCCCAATCTTGTTTAATCTTTAGTGAGAGGTTATCTTTTTGTAGTAAAATAAATTATAAATTCTACCAATGGAACCTCTGACTAAGGGATTCATATTGAAAATAGTGTCCAACAAAGCAGATTCTTGCATATATGGAAACATAGAAACATATTTTTGTCAAAATGTCTGATCTGTAAATATTGCAAGAAATGTGTGTGAGAGAGAGAATATTTACTAATTAACTCTTCAAAAGACATCAATCGACCATCAGTAAATAAATTTGCAAAAGAACAAATCCCCTTATTTCTCCATAAAAGAAAAATGGGATCGGTAATTGAAGGCTTAAATAGCAAATTTTGAAATACAGGACTAGCCAATTTAAATTGTTTGAAATTAAAAGAGTTGTGAAACTGAAACCAAATCCGTAAGGACTGTTTAATAACAGGGTAGAAATTTAAGTTAGAGATTTTAGCAAGTTGTAAAGGTAATGGAGCTCCTAATAATGAAGTTAAATAAAATTGATTAATAGCTTTATATTCTAAATCAATCCAAGCTTTTTTTTGGTTCTTATCGAGCCAATATAACCAAAAACATAATTGTCGAATATTAACAGCCCAATAATACAATCTTAAATTAGGTAGCGTGAGTCCACCCTCTTTTTTAGATTTTTGTAAATGAAACTTATTAACTTTTGGTTTTTTATTATTCCAAATAAAGGATGAAATAGTAGAATCAATTTGATCAAAAATTTTTTGGTTAGAAAAATAGGTATATTTTTGATAAGCCTTTGATAAAGTCCCACATAGGACAAAATTAGGGCACATGGTATTGGGGGCAGAGTACTGACATGGATTGAAAATTGGCTGGCTGACAGAAAACAAAGAGTAGCGATTAACGGGTCCCTTTCGGAACGGCAGGCGGTGACCACTGGGGTACCGCAGGGTTCAGTGCTGGGACCACAGCTGTTTACAATATATATTAATGATTTAGATGAGAGAATTAAAAGTAACATTAGCAAATTTGCCGATGACACAAAGCTGGGAGGCAGTGTGAAATGTGAGGAGGATGTTAAGAGAATGCAGGGTGATTTGGACAGGCTGGGTGAGTGGGCAGATGCAGTTTAATGTGGATAAATGTGAGGTTATCCACTTTGGTGGTAAGAACGGGGAGGCAGATTATTATCTAAATGGAGTCAAGTTAGGAAAAGGGGAAGCACAACGAGATCTAGGTGTTCTTGTACGTCAGTCACTGAAAGCAAGCATGTAGGTACAGCAGGCAGTGAAAAAAGCTAATGGTATGCTGGCCATCATAACAAGGGGAATTGAGTATAAGAGCAAATAGGTCCTTCTGCAGCTGTACAGGGTCCTGATGAGACCACACCTGGAGTACTGTGTGCAGTTTTGGTCTCCAAATTTGAGGAAGGACATTCTTGCTATTGAGGGAGTACAGTGTAGGTTCACAAGGTTAATTCCCGGGATGGTGGGACTGTCATATGTCGAAAGATTGGAGCGACTGGGCTTGTATACTCTGGAATTTAGAAGGCTGAGAGGGGATCTTTATAAGATTATTAAGGGATTGGACACACTGGAGGCAGGAAGCATGTTCCCGCTGATGGGTGAGTCCAGAACCAGAGGCCACAGTTTAAAAATTAGGGGTAGGCCATTTAGAACGGAGTTGAGGAAAAACTTTTTCACCCAGAGAGTGGTGGATATATGGAATGCTCTGCCCCAGAAGGCTGTGGAGGCCAAGTCTCTGGATGCTTTCAAGAAAGAGATGGATAGAGCTCTTAAAGATAGCAGAATCAAAGGTTATGGGGATAAGGCAGGAACTGGATACTGATAGTGGATGATCAGCCATGATCACAGTGAATGGTGCTGTTGGCTCGAAGGGCCGAATGGCCTACTCCTGCACCTATTGTCTATTGTCTATTTTGAAAAATACATAAAAAATCTAGGTAAAATCATCATTCTCACGGCATGAATACGACCTATTAAAGAAAGTGTAAGAGGAATCCATCTAGAAAATAATTGTTTCATAGAGTCCAATAAAGGAACTACATTAGCTTTATAAAGATCTTTATATTTTTTTGTCATGATAATACCCAAATATTTAAAAGAATTCACAATTCTAAATGGAATATCCTTATATATAAAAACAGGAACATTTAAAGGGAGCAATTCACTTTTATTTAAGTTAAGTTTATATTCTGAAAATTTTCCAGAATCATTCAATAATTCCAAAAGATTAGGAATAGATTCTTCAGGATTCGAGATATAAACCAAAAGATCATCTGCATAAAGTGAAATCTTATGTATGGTCCCATTTATAGAAATACCATGAATATTTTTAGCTTCACGAATTGTTATAGCCAAAGGCTCCAATGCGAGATCAAATAATAAAGGACTTAATGGACACCCTTGTCGAGTACCTCGTGAAAGTAAGAAAAGGGAGACCTAAGATTATTAGTAATGACGGGAGCGATAGGGTTCTTATAGATTATTTGAATCCACTTATTAAAATTATTACCAAAGCCAAATCTCTCTAATACATTAAATAAATAAGTCCATTCAACTCTATCAAATGCCTTTACTGCATCCAGAGAAATAACACATTGAGGTGTTTTGGATAATGGTGAATATATAATAATCATCAATCTCCGAACATTAGAAAAAGTGTAATGGCCTCTAATAAAGCCTGTTTGATCCACAGAGATAGCTTTAGATAAAATGTTTTCCAAACGGTTAGCCATTATCTTGGAAAGATAAGTCCAGGAGCTTTACCTGATTACATTGACCATATAGCTTTCTGAATTTCATGCTCAACGATTGGAGCATCAAGGATCTGTTGATCTTCAGCAGTAATTTGAGGAAATTTAATCTTATATAAAAAAGCTTTCATTTTAGAAGGATCTGCTGGAAACTGAGATTTATAGAGATCGGAATAAAAATCCTGAAAGATATTGATATCATCATAATTATTTACTATATCTCCATTATCTTTACGAATCTTTAAAATTTGTCTTTTAGCTTTAGCAGCCCTTAATTGGGAAGCTAATAGCCTATTATTTTTATCCCCAAAAATATAAAACTGACTTTTTAATTTAAGCAAACATCCTTCAATAGGATAAGTTAATAATAAATTATATTGTGATTGTAGTTCCACTCTTCTTTTAAACAATTCAATGTTTGGAAAGATTGCGTTGAGATTATCTAATTCTTTAATTTGTTTAGCAATTTTATCTAATTCTGTTTTTGTCTGCTTCTTCAACTTAGCTAAGTAAGAAATAATCTGACCACGTAAATAAGCTTTTAACGTATCCCAAATTATTAACTTTGAGACGTTTCCTGTATTGTTAAAGTGAAAAAACTCTTTTATCTGTTTCAATAAACTCAACAAAATCTGAACTTTTAACAAATGTTCTGGGAAATGCCAAGGTGGTCTTGTAGAAACATCTTTCAAATCAAATATTAAGTTTAAAGGAGCATGATCAGAAATAACAATTGCATCATATTCACATTTCTGAACATTAAGTAAAAGTCGAGGGTCAGCTATAAAATAGTCGATTCTCGAATATTTATTATGAACATGTGAAAAAAAGGAATATTCTCTATCAGCAGGATGCATATGTCTCCAGACTTTGATTAAACCATAATCAATTAAAAAGGAATTAATAAGTGATGCAGAATGATTAGGGAGTTGATGTCTAGCTGATGATTTATCTAACAGGGGATTTAAGCAAATATTAAAATCTCCACCCATTAATAACATATATTCATTTAAATCAGGTAATAGAGCAAAAATATTTTTAAAAAATGAAGGATTATCAGTATTTGGTCCATATATATTAACCAAAACCACTTTGTTATTGTAAATGGTTCCTTTAACAATCAAAAATCTACCATTAATATCAGATATAATATCCTCCTGATTAAAGGGGATATTGGAATCAATAAAAAAGGAAACACCCCTAATTTTACTTTGAGAGTTTACGTGACTCTGAGGGTCCTTACAAAATTTTAAAAATCGATTTTTATCACATAACCTGACATGCATCTCTTGTACAAAAATTATATCAGGTTGGAATCGATTAATAATTTAAAATGTTTTCTTATGCTTAATAGGATGATTCCAACCACGGACATTCCAACTTAAAACATTTAACTGTTTAACTAACATCATGAAACTTTATATCTAAAGAAAACAGTTAAAGACATGTCAGGATAAACAAATTTTAAGTGGTGGTAATAAACACAATGATAATAATTTGTATACGCTCTGGAATTCCATAATGGGAATAAAAAATAGAAATGAGAAAAAAGAAAAAAACCCACCCAACCTACAAAGCCCAGAAATAAGTCGATGTTAATCGACGCAAGTCCCAAGAAATGCATAGAAGCAATTCTGAACTCCACCTGCCTAAGTAAAAGGTACAAATATAAAAAAGTAATCTGGCTCCCTCTCCTGGATATACGACTCATTACAGCCGACATACAATCCATTACAGTTAAGTTAGAAAAAAACAGCTAACAGAAACTACCTTCAATTTGAAAAGTAACTTTCATAACATTAGATAAGAAAAAAACACTTCCAAAACAAATTCTTGAAATATTTGCACAAAAAAGAAAACATCGCCATCTTTAAATGTTTACATCTAACTATAAAACGTAAAAAAAACCCGAATAGTAGTTAAAAGTTCTTAACAAAACCATACAAAGCAAAAAGGAACAATTAAATCGTATATATAGCAAACAGAAAGAAATTCTAAATGGTTTAAAATTTCTACAATCTTCCAATAGATCCCATAAAATATCTTCTAAAGTTAAAACCGTCCAAACCAGTCTATCTCAAAGATAAAAGTACTTTTTAATACCAAGGCTTTCTGTACTTCTCAATTCTTCCGATCTCATCATTTCTTATATCGCAAAACGATCGAATAATTGAATTCTTTTAAACCTCAGGCTTCGGACTCATCTGAGAAAGGATTAATAAAACGCAGTGCATCGGCTGGATCTTCAAAGATACGAACCCCAGAGTCTTTAGCGAAAAGCCTTAGTTTAGCTGGATAGAGAAGGAAAGGATTCATCTGTTTTTGAAAGGCCCTTCGCATTACGGTCGCGAATCCAGAGCGTTGTCAAACAACTTCACGTGGAAAATCTTGAAAGAAACGAATCTCAGAGCCTTGAAATTTAAACAGTCTTTGTTTTCTTGCCAGTTTAATAATATGGTCTTTGTCTCGAATACGGAGGAAATGCACAATAACATGCCTGTCTTTATCTTCTTTTGGAGTTTCGACCCTATGAGCTACCTCGATGTCGGGCAATTGTGAAAATGTCTCAGGAAATAGAGATTGAAACATTTTAGCGAAATAGTCCAGTATGTCGGCCGGTTCTGATTTCTCTCACAATCCAATATTTCGAATGTTATGATGACGAGAACGGATTCCAAATCAACAATCCGACATTGTGCTTTTTCCAAGCCAGAAGAAATGTCAGCCGCATTACAGGTTACTTCTTTAAGATCCGAGCTCAAAGAATCAATTTTCCCTCCAAAGGAAGAAGATTTTCTTTTAGTTGAGTTAATTCAGTGACAATAGAGCTCATTTGACTCTCTAATCTGTTAACCCAGGCTGGCTCTTCAGAAGCTTCGTCAGTTTTTTTAAATTTACCATTACCAGCATCAGGAATTTTTTTTAGTGCTTCTCAAAGTAGCCATAGTTATAATTAACACTTTGCAAGATCCGACTGAATAAAGTTAAAATTTCAAAGTTTAAGTCGGGAAAGGAAGAAATTAAAGGCAGACAGAAAGACACTGTGTCTTACATGTCCACAGGCAGAAGGCAGAGTCCGGAAATCCACAGCAACCTGCACAAAATGCTGGAGGAACTCAGCGTCAGGCAGCACCAATGGAAAATAGTAAACAGTTGACATTTTGGGCTGAGACTCTTCATCAGGACTGGAAAGAAAACAATTAGTATTTGCTGGACCTATTTTAACATTTTGTTTTATTATTATATTCTCATCTAGCTTTTTAATATCTTGCTCAGCAACTAAATTGGTAAATTAGTTTATTGCTGTCACGTTTATTGAGATACAGTGGGAAAACTGGTCTTGCGTACTGTCCATACAGTTCAGTTCATCACAGCAGCGCTTTCAGGTGCTACAACTGCAATAGAATAGAATGCAGAAAAAAGTATTTCAGTACAGAAAAAGTGCAATGCAAGTAGACATAAGATGCCAGGTCAAAATGAGGGAGGCAGTATGGTCAGGTCCATGTTATAGTGTTAGGGAAATATTTCATTAGCTTTATAATAGCAGGATAGAAGTTGTCCTTGAGCCTGATAGTATGTGATTTCAGGTTTTGTCTGACAGAAGGGGGAAGAAGAGAGAATGTGGGGGGTGAGTCTGGTCTTTGATTACTTTACTAAGACAACAGAAATATAGACAAAGTCAATGGGGGGAAGGCTGCTTTCCATGATATGCTAAGCTATGTACATAATCCTCTGCAGTTTCTTGTGGTCATGGGCAAAGCAGTTGAATCCCGATACTGCATTCTGTGGTGCATCAATAAAAATTGTTAGGGGTCAAATGGGATATGCCAAATTTCTTTACACTCCTAAGCATTTGGAGGTGCTGGTAAGCTTTCCTGACCATGGCATCAACATGGTTAGATGAGGATGAGCTATTGGTGATGTTCGTTCTTGAAAGGCCAGTAAGAACTTTGACAACTAGAAAACAATGTCACTACTTTGCCAACTATTAAAGTTAAAATATTTTTATTTAAAATTATTGAAAAGGTCAAATATTTAAAAATATAATTTAAATTTAATTTGTAGAAAGGTACTTGTCTTCCTCTTTGTCTTTTAATCTGTCTTTGATGCGACATGTTCAATGTTAAGAACTTAATGTCATTTTAAATGACTAGATGTCAGTGGTTCCAAACAGGACTGTCAACATTATACAGCAAGACTAAAGTACATGATTCAATGCATAAAATGCAAAAGAAAGTAGGTTAAATAGATTAGGATAAATATTTATTTTTGCTAGTTCAAAATCTTGAACATGCCAAACCATTTAAACTACTTACTCCCATCAACCTGCGTCAGGACCATAGCCCTCCATACTCCTAACACTCATGTACCAATCCAAACTTCTCTTAAACGTTGAACTCAAGCTTGCAGGCATTATGTGTGCTGGCAGCTCGTTCCACACTCTCATGACCCACGCATTTCACCTTTGACCCTTAATTCAGACCGCCAGTTATAGTTCCACCTGACCTCAGTGTAAATAACCCTCAAAATTTTGGATACCTCTATCAATCTTCTACATTCCAAGTAATAAAGTCATAATCTATTCAATCTTGTAACTCAGCTCCTCCAGCCCCAGCAACATCCTTGTAAATTTTCTCTGTACTTTTTCAACCTTGTTTACATCTTTCCTGAGGGTTTGTGACCAAAACTGCACTCAGTACTCTAAATTAGGCCTCACCAATGTCTTATAAAACTTCAACATAACATCCCACCACCTGTACTCAATACATTGATTTACAGAATGAAGGCCAATGTGCCAAAAGCTTTCTTTACGACCCTATCTACCTGTGATGCCACATTCAGTGAATTATGGACCTGTATTCCCAGATCCCTTTGTTCTACCACACATCTCAGTGCACTACCGTTCACTGTGTAAGACCTACCCCAGTTTGCTCGTACTGAATTGCAACACCTCGCACTTGCCTGCATTAAATTCCATCTGCCATTTTTCAGCCCATTTCTCCAGCTAGTCCACATCCTGCTGCAAACTCTGATGGTTTTCCTTGCTGTCCACTGTGCACCCCCATCTGCAAATTTGCTGATCCAGTTAACCAAATTATCATCCAGATCATTGATGCACAGTTCCAAGAAAAAGTTTGTGAACCCTTTGCAATTACCTGGTTTTCTGCATTAATTACTGATAAAATGTGGTCTGATCTTCTTCTAGTCACGATCAGACAAACACAATCAGTCTAAACTGTACTTTTCATGTGTTTATCAGAACATTACTTAGTCATTCACAGTCCAGGGTGGAAAAAATATATGAACCCTTGTACTTGATAACTGGTAGAACCTCCATTAGCAGCAAATACTTCCACCAAATATTTCCTGTAGCTGGTGATCATACTGCGCAATAGCAAGGGGAATTTTAGACTATTCCTCCATATAAAACTGTTTCAGTTCATCAATATTTCGGGGATACCTTGCATGGACAGCCCTCTTCAGGTCATGCTACAGCATCTTAATTGCATTAAGGACTGGACTCTGATTTGGCTATTCCAAAACACAAATTTTCTTCTTTTTAACCCATTCTATTGTTGATTTATTATTGTGTTTAGGATTATTGTCTTGTTACATCATCCAACTTCTATTAATCTTCAGGTAACAGACTGCTACCCTGATATTCTCCTGTAAAATAGAAAAATAGAGGGCTATGGGTAACCCTAGGTAATTTCTAAAGTAAGTACATGTTCGGCACAGCACTGTGGGTCGAAGGGCCTGTATTGTGCTGTAGGTTTTCTATGTTTCTAAAATTCCTTGATACAATTTTGAATTCATTGTTCCCTCAGCAATTGCAAGCTGTCCAGACCTTGTGGTAGTAAAGCAGCCCCAAACCATGATGCTCCTTCCACCATGCTTCGGAGTTGGGTTGAGGTTTCGGTGTTGGTGTGCAGTGCCCTTTTTTCTCCAAACATAACGATGCCAAAAGGTTGAACTTTTGTCTCATCTGTCCACTGAACATTGTCCCAGAAGCATTAAGGAACATCCAGGTAGTCTTTTGCAAATTTGAAACATGCGGCAATGTTTTTTTTGAGAGCAATGGTTTCCTCCATGGTGTCCTTCCATGAACACCATTCTTGTTCAGTGTTTTTCTCACACTGGACACATGAACAGAGATTTTAGCAAGTTCTAGAGATTTTTGCAGGACTTCTGTTGTTACCCTTAGGTTCTTTTTCACCTCCTTCAGCATTGCATGTTATGTTCTTGATATGATCTTTGCAGAATGCCCACTCTTAGGGAGAGTAACAACAATACTGAATTTCCTCCATTTGTAAACAATTTCCCTTACTGTGGACTGATGAACACCCAGGTCTTTAGAAATGCTTTTGCAGCATTTTCCAGCTTCATGGATCTCTACAATTTTTCCTCTAAGGTCCTCTGAAAGTTGTTGTGATCGAGGCATAGTGCGCATAAACAGATCTTTCTGGAGAAGAGCAGGCTCTGACCATAACCTGACTTATAACCATATAACCATATAACAATTACAGCACGGAAACAGGCCATCTCGGCCCCTCTAGTCCGTGCTGCACTCTTACTCTCACCTAGTCCCACCGACCTGTACTCAGCCCATAACTCTCCATTCCTTTCCCGTCCATATAGCTGTCCAATTTAACTTTAAACGACAACATCGAACCTGCCTCAACCACTTCTGCTGGAAGCTCATTCCACACAGCTACCACTCTCTGAGTAAAGAAGTTCCCCCTCATGTTACCCATAAACTTTCGCCCTTTAACTCTCAACTAATATCCTCTTGTTTGAATCTCCCCCACTCTCAATGGAAAAAGCCTATCCATGTCAACTCTATCTATCCCCCTCATAATTTTAAATACCTCTATTAAGTCCCCCCTCAACCTTCTATGTTCCAAAGAATAAAGACCCAAATTGTTCAACCTTTCTCTGTAACTTAGGTGATGAAAACCCAGGTAACATTCTGGTAAATCTTCTCTGTACTCTCTCTATTTTGTTGACATCTTTCCTATAATTCGGTGACCAAAACTGCACACAATACTTCAAATTTGGCCTCACCAATGCCTTGTACAATTTCAATATTACATCCCAACTCCTATACTCAGTGCTTTGATTTATAAAGGCCAGCATATCAAAAGCTTTCTTCACTACCCTATCCACATGAGGTTCCACCTTCAGGGAACTATGCACCATTATTCCTAGATCCTTCTGTTCTACTGCATTCTTCAATGCCCTACCATTTACCATGTATGTCCTATTTTGATTAGTCCTACCAAAATGTAGCACCTCACATTTATCAGCATTGAACTCCATCTGTCATCTTTCAGCCCACTCTTCTAACCGGCCTAAATCTCTCTGCAAGCTTTGAAAACCTACTTCGTCATCCACAACTCCACCTATCTTAGTATCATCTGCATACTTACTCAACCAATTTACCACCCTATCATCCAGATCATTAATATGTATGACAAATAACATTGGACCGAATACAGATCCCTGTGGCACACCTATAGTCACCGACATCCAATCTGATAAACAGTTATCCACCACCACTCTCTGGCGTCTCCCAATCAGCCACTGCTGAATCCATTTTACTACTTCAGTGTTAATACCTAATGACTGAACCTTCCTAACCAACCTTCGTGTGGAACCTTGTCAAAGGCCTTACTGAAGTCCATATAGACAACATCCGCCGCTTTACCCTCATCAACTTTCCTAGTAACCTCTTCAAAAAATTCAATAAGATTTGTCAAACATGACCTTCCACGCACAAATCCATGTTGACTGTTCCTAATCAGACCCTGTCTATCCAGATAATTATATATACCATCACTAAGAATACTTTCCATCAATTTACCCATCGCTGACGGCAAACTCACAGGCCGATAATTGCTAGGTTTACTCTTAGAACCCTTTTAAAACAATGGAACAACATGAGCAATACGCCAATCCTCCGGCACCATGCCCGTTTCTAATGACATTTGAGATAATTCTGCTATTTCCACACTAACTTCGCTCAAGGTCCTAGGGAATATCCTGTCAGGACCCAGAGACTTATCCACTTTTAAAAGCTCCAGTACTTTCTCTTCTTTAATCATCATAGTTTCCATAACTACCCTACTTGTTTCTCTTATCTTACCCAATTCAATATCCTTCTCCTCAGTGAATACGGAAGAAAAGAAATTGTTCAGAATCTTCCTCATCTCTTTTGGCTCCACACATAGCTGTCCACTCTGATTCACTAAGGGACCAATTTTATCCCTCACTAACCTTTTGCTATTAATATAACTGTAGAAGCCCTTTGGATTTATTTTCACCTTACTTGCCAAAGCAACCTCATATCTTCTTTTAGCTTTTCTAATTTCTTTCGTAAGATTCTTTTTACATGCTTTATATTCCTCGAGCACCTCATTTACTCCATGCTGCCTACATTTATTGTAGATATCTCTCTTTTTCCAAACCAAGTTTCCAATATCCCTTGAAAACCATGGCTCTCTCAAACTTTTAACCTTTCCTTTCAACCTAACAGGAAGATGAAGATTCTGTACTCTCAAAATTTCACCTTTAAATGACCTCCATTTCTCTATTACATTCTTCCCATAAAACAAATTGTCCCAATCCACTCCTAAATCCTTTCGCATCTCCTCAAAGTTAGCCTTTCTCCAATCAAAAATTGCAACCCTGGGTCCAGACCTATCCTCCATAATTATATTGAATCTAATAGCATTGTGATCACTGGACCCGAAGTGCTCCCCAACACAAACCTCTGTCACCTGACCTATCTCATTCCCTAACAGGAGATCTAACACTGCCCCTTCTTTAGTTGGTACCTCTATGTATTCCTGCAAAAAACTATCCTGCACACAATTTACAAACTCCAAACCATCCAGCCCTTTTACCGTATGGGCTTCCCAGTCTATGTGTGGAAAATTAAAATCTCCCACAATCACAACCTTGTGCTTACTACAAATATCTGCTATCTCTTTACAAATTTGCTCCTCTAATTCTCGCTCCCCATTTGGTGGTCTATAATACACCGCCATAAGAGTTACTACACCTTTCCCATTCCTCAATTCCACCTAAATAGCCTCCCTAGATGAGCCCTCTACTCTATCCTGCCAGAGCACCACTGTAATATTTTCTCTGACAAGCAATGCAACAACTCCCCCTCTTGTCCCTCTGATTCTATCACACCTGAAGCAATTAAATCCAGGAATATTTATTTGCCAATCACACCCCTCCTGTAACCATGTTTCACTAATAGCTACAACATCATATTTCCAGGTATCAATCCATGCTTTAAGCTCCTCCACCTTTCTTATAATGCTCCTAGCATTAAAATAAATGCATTTAAGAAATTTTCCACCTCTTTGTGTGTCTTTATAGGGCAGGGCACCTTGACAACCCACACTTCCAATCTCGTATCATTGATTGGAACACCTGAATCCAAATAGCTTTTGTAGAAAGCATTACCCTAGAGGTTCACTAACTTTTTTGAACCTAAACTGTGATTCTTTAAATGGTATACTCAGTATTGATGAGAAGAACTACAATTATGTGTTATTGGTTTAGGAAGATTATGCGTGTCTATTATTGTGGCTTAGATGAAGATCAGACCACGTTTTATGAGTAATTAATGTAGAAAACCAGTTATGCAAAGAGTTTGCAAACTTGTTATTGCAACTGTAGGTGACAAATAACAATAGGCCCAGCACAGATCCCTGCCACACCCCACTGTTCATAAGCCTCCAGTCAGAGAGGCAACCATCTACTACGACTCTCTGGCTTCTCCCAGAAAGCCAATGTCAAATCCAATTTACTATCTCATCTTGAATGCCAAGTGACTCAACCTTCTTGATGAACCTCCCATGTGGGTCTTTGTCCAATGCCTTACTAAAGTCCACGTAGCCAACATCCACTACTTTGCCGCCTTCAACTGTCCTGGTAACTTCTTTGAAAAACCCTGAGTTTGGTTAGGCACAACCTACCGCACACTAAGCTTTCCTGACTATTCCAAATCAATACTTATCTATCCAAATACATATCTGGTCCTTTAAAATATCTTCCAATAACTTTCCACCTACTGGTTGGGTTGAGTTGTTCTCTGATCTTGGCCATCCATTTGCAAATGTTTCACCATATGAGGAGACAACATCAGTGCACTCTTCATTTGTTGGTGCCCTCCAAATGCATGGCCTTTATATACTTAACAATTGATCGATAGATCACGCAATAGCCACAGCTCTGCACACCATCCTTACACACCTGGAGAGGAGGGATGCTTATGTGAGAATGCTGTTCTTGGACTACAGTTCAGCATTCAACACCATAATTCCCTCCAGGCTTGACAAGAAGCTCAAAGCCTTCACCCTGCCTTGTGCTGCTGGATCCTGGACTTCCTGTCAGATTGCCGGCAGGTGGTAAGAACGAGCCCCCTCATCTCTGACCCTCAATACAGGAGCCCCCCCCCCCAGGTCTGTGTCCTAAGACCGCTCCTTTACTTTTTGTACTCCCATGACTGCATCACCACCCACAGCTTCAATCTGCTAATTAAATTTGCAGATGAAACTACATCGATTGGCCTAATCTCAAATAATGAGGTGGCCTATAGAGTAGAAATCATCACCCAGACACAGTGGTGTCAAGAAAACAACTTCTCCCTCAATGTTGCATAAACAAAGGAGCTGGTTGTGGATTACAGGAGGAACGGAGACAGGCTCACCCTTACTGACATCAATGGATCTGGGGTTGAGACGGTGAACAGCTTCAACGACATAGGTAGGAAGAGGGATGAGGTCCTGAAGTGTGAGTTTCGGGAACTAGGCAGAAGGCTGAAGAACAGGACCTTTTCTCTGTTCTCAATGCTACCATCAGGAAGGAGGTACAGAACATGAAGGCACACACTCAGCAATTCAGGAACAGCTTCTTCTTCTCTGCCATCTGATTTCTGAATGGGTGTTGAACCGATGAACACTCCCTCCCTACTTTTTTAAAAATTTTATTTTTACACTACTTATTTGATTTAACTATTTAATATATTTAGATATAGTACAGAAATATCTTCAACCTCTGCCACTTCTTGCCAGAACAAAAGCCATGCAAGAGCTCACCTTCGAGCTACTATATGCAGACAACTGTACTCTTCTCACGCGCACAGAGGACGAGCTACAGGCTGCAGTCATTCAGTTTGCCAAGGCTGCAAGAGCTTTTGGGTTAATGGTCACTCTGAAGAAAACAATGATCCTCCATCAGAAGGCCCCATGTGGCGTTTACAACCCACCTTGGATCACCATTGACGACTAGCCTCTCACCACAGTTGACTACTTCATTTACCTGGGCAGCGCCATCTCCAACTACACTACCATAGTGAGGGACATTGACAGTCGACTCACAGAGCCAGCAGTGCCTTTGTGTGTCTCCAGAAACATGTGGAAGAACCACCAGCTGCATCTGTCCACAAGAATCCAGATATATAGGGCAGCCATTGTCACTTCGCTGTTATACGGCTTGGGTCTTGTACCGCAAGTTAATCCAGTTGCTCAAGCAATTCCATCAGTGCTGCCTCCACTCCATTATGGGTATCAGCTGGCAGGGCCATGTCTCCAACAACGAGGTCCTGGAGAAGGCTCAACTTCCAAACATCGGAGCTACTTTGCTGCTCAGGTGATGTGTCTCACATGGACAACTCCAGGTTACCAAAAGCAATACTCTATGGAGAACTCTCTTAGGGCAAGAGAGATTATGGTGCCCCAACAAGAGAGACAAAGACCAACTTAACCAGCAGGTCTGTCAGGCAAATATGGAAGTCAACAAGTGGCAGCAGCTGGCTTGTGACAGAGGTCGCTGAAGAATGCTGAACCACGGCACAGCCAAGAATTTTGAGGAATTCAGAAGAACAACTGCTGAAGAGGAGACTAGATGCAGGCAGGATCATACTAGGAACACCTGCCTCCCAGCTGTTCCTGTGTCCCTACTGCTCCAGAGTCTACTGATCCAGAGTTGACCTCTACAGTCACCAATGATCATGCCATTGCTCTTGAGCACTCTTCTTACCTCTTGACCTTTGGAAGCGAAGAACCAGCCATCCATTCATCTATATATAGATTATATACATTAAATATATAGATATACTGCAGTTCATGTTTTTTGCTATCATTATGTATTGCATTGTACTGCTGCAAAGATGACAAATTTCATGGCATATGCCAGTGATATTAGATCTGATTCTGATTAGTTCCTACCTGCCTATATCTGTTATGCATCTCCTTTTTTATTTTCTTAACCAAGCCCTCAATATCTTTTGAAAATCCAGGTTCCCTGAGCCTGTAATCTCTATACACAGTTGGGTGGTCTGTAATATAGTCCCATTAATGTGGTCATACCTTTCTTATTCCTCAGTTCCACCCACAATGCCTTACTAGACAAATTTTCCAATCTGCCATGACATTTTCCCTGACTGGTAATACCATCCCTCCTCCTTTAATCCCTCCTTCTCTGTCATGTCCAAAACAATGGAAACTCAAGATATTGAGCTGCCAACCCTGCCCCTCCTGCAACAAAGTCTCACTGATTGCTACAATATTGTAATTCCAGGTGTTGATCCATGCCCTGAGCTCATCTGCCTTTTGTACAATACTTGTAGCATTGAAATATACACAGCTCAGGATGTTAGTCATATTATGCTCAAACTTTTGTTGCCTGATTTTGTGGTCTTAACATCTGTCTCTACAACCTCTCCACCATCGGTTTTGGCTCTCGACTACAGCCTCAAGGAACTGGCTGATCACCATCAACCAGGATAATAAGGTGTAGATAATACATGCTAACTATGATTGTGAGCCATTTGGCAAAGAATGAATTAAAAATTAAATGTGGAATACTGGTAGATTGACTTCCTTAGTTCTGGTAGAGCAAAGAGCTGATTGTGGACTTCAGAAGGGGCAAGTTGAAGGAACACACACCAGTCCTCATAGAGGTATCAGAAGTGGAGAGAGTGAGAAATTTCAAGTTCCTGGGTGTTAATGTATCTGAGGACCTAACCTGGTCCCAACATATTGATGCAGTTATAAAGAAAGCTATATTTCAATTGGATTTGAGGAGATTTGGTATGTCACCCAAAGCACTCAAATTTCTCTGGATATTCAGTAGAGACTATTTTCACTGGCTGCATCACTGTCTGGTATTGGGTGCTTGGGGAAGGGGGTGTTTACTGCCAGAATCAAAGTGAGCTGCAGAGTTGTTAAATTAGTCAGCTCCATCATGGGTACTAGTCTCCATAGTATCCAAGATATCTTCAGGGAATGATGCCTCAAAAAGGCAGTGTCCACCCCCCACCACCCAGGGCATGCCCTTTTCTCACTGTTATCATCAGGAAGGAGCTACAGAAGCCTGAAGGCACACACTCAGCGATTCAGGAACACATTCTTCCCTTCTGCCATCTGATATCTGAATGGACATTGAACCTGTGAACAATACATCACTCCTTTTAATATCTGTTTTTGCACTACTTAACTATTTAAGAGATGTGTATATATTACTCTAATTTAGTTTTTCAAATGTATATTGTGTTATCATGTATTGCATTGTACTGCTGCCACAAAGTTAACAAATTTCACAACATACGTTGATGATATCAAATCTGATTCTGACTACAGGTGCAGCTTCTGCCACAAAGTTAACAAATTTCACAACATACGTTGATGATATCAAATCTGATTCTGACTACAGGTGCAGCTTCTGCCACAAAGTTAACAAATTTCACAACATACGTTGATGATATCAAATCTGATTCTGACTACCCTTTTCCGAAATTCTGAAATCTAAAAAGCTCCAAAAACCGAAGTTTTTCTCGCTGACAGCTGACGTCACTCAGGTGTGACGTGGCAGCACTAGCCAGATGTCAGTTGTGGCTCAGCGCTCGTACTGGTTATGCATGAATTTGCTGTTTGCTGATATTTTGTGTTCACTGTTGATTTTTGTGTGTAATTTCACTGTGAAAATGTCAAAAAGAGCTGCAGATACCCCTATGGGTAACAATGAGAAAAAGAGAAGGAATCTTGTCTATCAATAACGCAGAAAGTGAAGTTATTGCAGAAGCTTGATCGTGGTGTGACTGTGCGGCGTCTTACTGAAGAAAATAGTGTCAGAACTACCACTGTATATGATTTAAATAAACAGAAAGACAAGTTACTGAAGTTTTATAGTGACAGTGACAGTGACGTCCTACATTTATTCCAATAAGTCATTTACCGTGTGTTTGATTCAGTTTGTTTGAAGCTATATATTTTTATATTTTATTGAATGTTTTTGTTGGAAATAAAATTTCTTCTTGTTATTATTCCCTAAACAATACAGTATAACAATTATTTACATAGCATTTACATTGTATTAGGTATTATAAGTAATCTAGAGATGATTTAAAGTATACGGGAGGATGTGCATAGGTTTGGTGCGCCGCTGGGTCTTAAAGTTCACCACACTGAGACAGGTTAAATAAGGGACTTGAGCATAAGTGTGTTTTGGTATCGGGTGGGGGTGGGGGGGGGCCTGAAATCCGAAAAATTTTGAATTCTGAAATGCAACTGGCTCCAAGGATTTCAGATAAGGGATTGTGGACCTGTATTACGTTTTTCAATGTAAAGTATCTTTGTATCAATTTTTATGTTTTCAGTATACATACAGAAAGGCAATAGAAATGCAGATTTTGAGTTGTATATCTCAAAGTTTTAAGGTATTCACAAATTTGTTTTTTCAGATTGACTGGGTGGGTGCTACTGAAACTATTCAATGGTTTCTTTTGGAGTATACAGATACACAAAGGGCAGCTTGAAATGGTTAAGAAAGCTGCTGCAGAGGTAAGCAATCAAAAATAAACAACTTAATTAAGTGCAATGTGCTTGGGGTAGGCTATTACATCTGCTTCCCTTCCTTTAAAATCAGTTGCTAAGAGAGGAGCAAGTATGATTAGACTAATTTATTTTGTTGGGCAACACCTGGATCATGCTCAGCGACTCTTGGTGGTGAATTGTTTGCTGTTGCTCACTTGCTCTTTTGGGAATTAACTTTTGCCATGTTGTTGTTCAGATTGCCCTGACACCTCTGTGACACTTGACAAGCACCAAAATCTCTCCCAGATAACTTAACCTGTCAGGGCACTGAAGCAGGGACCCAATCGCAGACCAATTGTGATATTTACTGAGTAACAAATCCAGAGGGGCAACAAAGTCAGTGTCAAAGTTCAGGCAGAGATCAAAAATTGCAGAGAAATTCAAAAACCAGAATCGGGAAACAGGCAGAGTTGATATTCAGACAGAGTTCAGATACGAATGCTGGAAAGGTTCAGGAAAACTCACTGGCACAATCTGGCAATAAACAGGTGAAAAACAGGACTAAAATACACTGAGCAATAAACAGAGAGGCAGGTGATAGGTGGACCACAATGAGATACATGTGGCAGCAATATAGTAATAATGAGAAACAGGTGAGAGGTGGAGTACTCAGTAATACAGGGACTGGAGTAGAGCAAGAGTGGGGACAGGAGCACATGGGGCATGAAAACATGAGCACACGGCAATGCAAAACCACAGACTGATGGCTAGAGGGAAAACATATAAAAAGACAAAGTTCAACTGGAGGTACTGACATAACCAGAGACCAACATTCATTTTTCAATAGTATGAAGTTCAACAGCGCTGCATAAAATGATCACTTAACTTTGATGATTGAAAGCATTTACAAATATTATTGTAGTTGCTCATAGTATGAGAATTATAGAAGTGGAATAATGCTGATGGGCATACGTGTGGCTAAACACTTTGTATTTGTTGCTAACCTAGATGGAAGCCAATGTTATAACATAACAACTAAGCTGAAATAAGAGGCTTTCTTGATGAAATTTCTTCAGTTTTTTTACATGGCTTTGCATTATAAATGGTTTTCAATTTCACTAATACAGTTTCTGTTGTTTCAGCATTAATTCTGGAAGCTATAACAATGGAGGCCCATAGCTCCTTGCCTTCCACTAATTCTGTTTTGTAATCAACTGGCATGAGGTATAGTTGCACAGCATGGAACTGAAGCTCACTGCTCACCCTGCCTTGTCTGCTGGATTAATTGTGTAATACTTCTGTTTACTGGCCTTAGTGGGAACAGAAATGTTTCCCTAAGAGTTAGAACTACAAAATCAGTCCATACAATAAAACTCCAATGATTCAGTCTCTGTTTATTTGGAAATCTTGATGGTCCAGCTCTGGTTCTCGCTTCAGGATGTTACCCACAATCAATATCATCTTTAGAACTGATAAAGTTTCCAAACCTGAAGAGTTAAGTATGACTTTTCCCACAGATGCTGGTGGACCTGCTGAGTGTTTCTAGCATTCTGCACCAAAATCTGAGTGTTGGATTGTCCTAGTCGGAGAAAAGTACAGCAAGAAACTGGCCCTATGATGCACCCAGTCTGTGCCAAACCATTTTAAAGCTGCACTGAGACCACTGCCCTCCATACCCCTGCCATCCATGCACCAATCGAAGCATCTCTTAAACAATGAAATTGAGCTAGCATGCACTACTTGTGCTGGCAGCTTATTCCACCCTGTCACCATCTGAGTGAAGAAGTTTCCCCTCATGTTCCCCTTAAACTTTTCACCTTTCACCCTAAATCAATTACCTCTAGTTGTAGTCCCACTCAACCTCAGTGGAAAAAGTCTGCATGCATTTACCCAATCTTTATCCCTCAGTTTTGTATACATCTACTAAATCTCCTTTCAAACTTCTACATTCCAAGGAATAGAGTCCTAACCCATTGAATATGGAATTCAATCTTTCCATATAATCAAGTTCTCCAGTACCAGCAACATCCTTGAAGTTTTTCTCTGTACACTTTCAACTTTATTTGCATCTTTTCTCAAACACAAAAAGGAGGCAGGGAGGAACTGAAACATGTGCAGAGGGAGTTAAAGGAGAAGATCAAAGTGACTAAAGAGGAATACAAGGGAGAGCTAGAGAACAAGCTTTAGCAAAGCAGTACAAAGGATGTGTGGAGAGGCGTGAAGTACGTCACTGACTTCAATCAGCCCAGCTGTAGAGCCTCGGCATGCAGCCATAATAATGGCTAATGAGTTGATCCAATTCTTCAATAGATTTGACAATTGCCCTCTGTTCACATGCCCCTCAGCACACCAGTCCAGGTGCCAAGGCACTCAATGCTCCATCAGCACCAACGCCTCCCCTCCTGCCTCCAGTTCAACGCGTGGATGAGCAACACAGGCTACCGCTATCTACGTCCCCCCCTTGCCCTGCACCTACCATCCACAGCTTCATATACTAATTGCTATCGTCCCGATCTTCATCTTCCCCAGCCCCCGCCTTCTACCAACTCTCCAGTCATCATGGACTCGCCTTCACTACTGAGCAGGTGAGAAGAGTTCTGGGGAAACTCAGACACGACAAAGTATTGGGACCAGATAGTGTGAACCCCAAGGTCCTGAAGGATTGTGCTGAGCAGCTGTGTGGAGTTCTCTAGTGCATTTTCAATCTGATTCTCAGCCCGGAAAGGGCCCCGACTGTGGAAAACATCATGAGTGGTTCCAGTACCCAAGAAGGGCCAATTGAAAGTCTTGAATGACTACCATCCAGTGGCCCTGACCTCACACATCAGACCTAGCAACTGAAACGTCGACTGTACTTTTTTCCATAGATGCTGTCTGGCCTGCTGAGCTCGTCCAGCATTTTGTGTGTGTCGCTCAGATTTCCAGCATTTGCAGATTTTCTCTTGTTTGTGATGGACCATGGAGAGGCTTTCCTGGCTTACCTCTGATGCCTGGTCAGATCAGCTCTCGATCCCCCGCAGATTGCCTAACAGGAGCACACTGGAGTTGATGATGCTGTCATCTGTCTACTGAACAGAGCCTACTTCCATTTGGATTAGCAGGGCAGCACTTTGAGGATCATGTTTTTTTATTCCTCTAGTGCCTTCAATTCCATACAGCCTTCATTGCTGGGGTTGGGGGAAGGCTCCATTCAATGCAGGTTGGCACTTCCATTGTTTCCTGGGTAATGGACTACCTGACTGGTGACCACAGTTTGTGCAGCTTCAGAGCTGTGTGTCAGACATGGCCCCACAGGGGACTGTATGGTCTCCCTTCCTGTTTACCCTGTATATCTCGGACTTCAGATACAACACTGAGTTTGCAGAAAATCGCTGATGACTCAGCAGTAATTGGGTGTATAAAGGGAGGACATGAGGATGAATACAGTGGCCTGATGAAGGACTTAGTCAAATGGTGCAAGCTGAATCATCTGCAACGCAACATTAGTAAGACAAAAGAGATGATCTCCTTAGGAACCATGTTAGGGAACGGGAGCTGCAGTGCGATGACCTTCGGTTTGTTAAGGAAAGTGAAGAGGTGATAGACAGGAGCTACAGAGAGGTGGTCACCCCAAGGCTACAGGAGACAGATAAATAGGCAACTGTCAGGAGAGGGAAGGAGAATATCATAGTGGAGAGCACCCCTGTGCTGTCCCCCTCAACAATAGGTACTCCATTTTGAGTACTGTGGGGGGCGGGGGGAGTGCGCAGAAATAACCTACCTAGGTAGGGGAAGTGGGAAGCAGCAATGACCGTGTCTCTGACACTGAGTCTGGCCCTGTAACTCGGAAGGGTAGGGAACTGAAGAGAATGGCAGCAGGGACTCTATAGTTACGGGACATATGGGCGATTCTGTGGAAGCAAAAAGGAAACACAGATGGTAGTTTGCCTTCAAGGTGCCAGGGTCTGCGATGATTCTGAACATGTCCACGACATCCTGAAAAGGGAGGGTGTGCAGCCAGAAGTCACAGTACATATTGGTACCAATGACATAGGTAGAGAAAGGGAAGAGGTCCTGAAACAAAGAATACAGGGAGTTAGGAAGGAAGCTGAGAAGCAGGACTTCAAGGGTAGTAATCTTGGAGTTGCTGCCTGTGCCATGTGACAGTGAGCATAGGAATAGAATGAATTGGCAGATAAATGTGTGGCTGAAGAATTAGAGCGGGGGCAGGGATTTGGATTTCTGGATCATTGGGACCTCTTCTGGGGCAGGTGGGACATCTACAGAAGGGCTGCACTTGGACGATTGTCAACGACTTTGGGCACTATATCTCGGAAAGGATGTGTTGTCATTGGAGAGAGTCCAGAAGAGGTTCATGTGGATGATTCTGGGAATGAAGGGGTTAACATATGAGGAGAGTTTGGCAGCTTTGAGCCTGTACTCATTAGAATTTAGAAGAACGCGGCTCGGGGAGTGGGGAGGAATCTCACTGAAACCTACCCAATATTGAAAGGACGAGATAGGTAGATGTGGAGAGGATGTTTCCTATGGTGGGGGTATCCAGAACTAGAAGGCATAGCCTCAAAGTTGAGAGGCGACCTTTTAGAACAGAAGTAAGGAGGATTTTTTTTTGCCAGAGAGCAGTGAATCTGTGGAATGCTCTGCAACAGACTGGGGGGGAGACCAAGTGCTTGGGTATATTTAAAGCGGAAGTTGATAGTTTCATGACTGGTCAGGAAGTCAAAGGATGTGTCATGAAGGCAGGTATATGGGGTTGAGTGGGATCTGGTATCAGCCATGATGGAATAGTGGAGCGGACTTGGTGGGCTGAAGGCCTAATTCTGCTCCCATATTTTGTGGTCTTATGGTCTTAACTAAATTGAAAATTTATTTTCTTCTACCTGTGTTTCTTGATGCACAATTTACACATCTTTGCATTATGGAAATTGATATACGGATCATTTTTTAAGTATTGCTGGAATTTTGGAAGTTTATCTGTGGGGTACAACTTCATTGCTGCCAAGGAAAGATGATTGCTAACTAATAGACAGTGAGGCAGCAAATTCTGTCAATTAAATTAAGTTGATTCTCATTTTTTTGCTGGGGTGGGCATTGGTGCAGGATTGTGGGGTTGGCGGAAGAGGAGAAAAGCAGTTGTATAATGCTGAGGTTACGTCCACACTACGCCAGATAATTTTGAAAACAAAGCTTTTTCTCTTCGTTTTGACCCTCTGTCCACATTGAAATGGCGTTTTCATCCCCCGAAAACGGAGCTTTTCTAAAACACTCTCCAGAGTGTGTAAATTTGAAAACGATTGTTGTGCGTTGTAGTGTGTACGGGGTAAACGGAGAGATTTAAAAATGCTGTCATGACAACACCACAACAACAATGCTTTTTCTGCTTTTGCTTGGTACTGCGCGCAGTCGGTGTGAACGGCATGAGAGTTAAATTGTAAAGTGAGCTTTTTTGACTAGATCCTCTAAATTGATTTGATTGAGTCTATCTTTAAAAATATTAATGTCAGAAATACTGAGCAGGTCTGGCGGCAGAAGATTCCACTCTCTTGTTGATCTTGGGTAGAGGACGGCTTTATGCGTGTGTTGTTTACCTTATTGTCTACATTAATAGCTTGTTTGGAGTTAAACATCCCCACGTTCTCCACTGCTTTGCTGACTTTGTAGTCATCTGCAACTCGCAGAAACAGCTCGACTTCATTGTCTGTCTAAACGAAGAAGTCCGGTCTGCTTTTTCCAGCGGAGGTTTTCTTTGTATTCCTTGAAGACATAGTTGAAAATTTTCTTTCGCTGTTGTTGTTGGTACTCTAGTTTTTGACCAATGGAAATAGCACAACGCCGCTACGGAAATGTAAATATTATACTGTTTCCTCTGCGCTTGTTTTCTGTAGATGTGTCTGCGCATGCCCAGTGGGAATAGATTCACCCAAATATCCGTTTTAATGTGGACAGAGATATTTTGAAAAATGCCTAGTGTGGACACCTGTTGTTTTTACTCAAAACTGGCGTTTTCAAAATTATCCGGTCTAGTGTGGACGTAGCCTGAGAGACTGTGAAATTTAAATCTTTATGAAGCTGTCTGACTAAAGAGTATTATTGGCAGATTATTAGCATTGTCTTCATTTTTATTGCCTTAACTAGGACCATATATATTGAACTGCTCTGAAGTAAAAGGATGTATTGTATCTTGTAATGAACTATAAGATTTAACTATTTATTTTTAATTGTCAGAATTTTTGTTAGTCATCACAAAAAGTTGAGCTGACAAAATAACGTACCAACTGGTCCCGGTGCCCTTGTCATAATGATTTTATTCCCGTCTTCTGTACCTGGATCACCTGTTAAATCAATTATAATAAAATTATAAGATACTGGAGCAGAAGTAGTCCATTTGGCCCATTGAGTCCGCTCCGCCATTCAGTCATGGGCTGATCCAATTCTTCCAGTCATTCCCACTTTCCTGCCTTCTCCCCATACCCTTTGATGCCCTGGCTAATCAAAACCTATCTATCTCGGCCTTAAGTGCACCCAATGACTTGGCCTCCATAGCCACTCATGGCAACAAATTCCACAGATTTACCACCCTCTGACTAAAGTAATTTCTCCACATCTCTGTTCTAAATCGTTCAATCCTGAAGTCATGCTCTCTTGTCGTAGACTCCCCTACCCTGGAAATAACTTTGCCATTTCTAATCTGTTCAGGCCTTTTAACATTCAAATGTTTCTATGAGATTCCTCCTCATTCTCCTGAACTCCAGGAATACAGCCCAAGAGCTGCCAGATGCTCCTCATACGGTAAACCTTTCATTCCTGGAATCATTCTCGTGAATCTTCTCTGAACGCTCTCCAATGTCAGTATATCCTTTCTAAAATAAGGAGCCTAAAACTGCTCACAATACTCTGTGTAGTCTCACAAGTGCCTTATAGAGCCTCAACATCACATCCCACCTCTTATATTCTGTACCTCTAGAAATAAATGCCAACATCGCATTTGCCGCCTTCACCACCGAATTATGCATTATTTTTCATTCCAATTATTATAGAGATGTAAAATGGGTTAATTTTTTTTGTTAGTGTAAGTTCATTAGAAGATTGAAGGCTGGTAGTGGTTATTACTCCTATCTAATTGGGCTTTTAACTAACTTCATAAATTGAGCGCAGAGTATTATGACTTTTTGCACTCATCTGACCTTAAAATTAAATTATCTTTTGATTCCATATCTGATTAAAATCACATTCATTTCATTTGCTTTTTCTTCCTTCAAGCTGTAGATCTGTTTGTACACGATTGATCCCACTCTTAAATTTCGGTGGTTAATTAGATTTATCAGTGCTATGTTAAGCTATACAATATCTGTACTGTAAGTTTTATACTGTAAGTGTAAAATGGAGGATAATTTGATGTTGAGCAAGTGGAAGAAATTCAGAGAACCTTAAAATGAGATAATAAAATTGTATAATTTCCTCCAATACTTTACAATACAAATACAATTTATCTGTTATGACTGCACGTTATAAGTGTACATGTTGTCATTGAACAATTAGGGGACTGAAAGCTTTATGCATAAGATGGTTATAATACTGATGTCAATATTTATTTAATATTATTTAGAATCTGTAATGTAAAAATGGAACAATATGAAAAGGATTCCTCTGTGCAGTTTGGTTGTCATTTCATTTGGTTAGGTTTCAACCAAATGTTGAAAGGATTTTGTGTATGTCTCAAACAACACTTTATTGTTCAATTGATCTTTTGCTTTTCTGCTCTCTTTGCAACAGAATGTCCCACTGATCTTCCTACCAGTTCACAAATCTCACATTGACTACCTGCTGCTTACTTTCATTCTCTTCTGTCATAATATCAAAGCACCGCACATCGCTGCTGGAAATAATCTGAACATACCAATTTTCAGGTGAGTGCAATGAGGTCAAGTCTATTTCTGTTTATCCAAGTTCTTTCTAAATGCAAATATGTATCAGCTGTTATAATTTTGTTTGACTTCTGTTGAACAATATGCCCACCAATCCACTGAAACTCCATTTTATCCACGATAAATTTCACAACCTTTATCTCGTACATTTTTGATTACTCCAGCAAATATCAATTCAAATGCATGAGTTTATGAAATCTCGTCTTAACTCCCAATTAATTCAAAAGTCCATTTTACTATTAAAGTATGTACGCGCAATACAACTCTGAGATTCATCTTCTCCAGGGAGCCATAAAATACAGAAAAAGCATGGAAGTTATTGAAAGAAAAAACAACAGGCACCTCCACCCCCATATGAAAAAGAAACCCCAAACTCTCAAACCACCCTCTCAGACAAAAACTAACAGATCGCCCACCTGGACATGGCAGCTAAAACATCAAAGCCCGAAACCCACAAGCTCCACCCACGTAGAAAAAAAAAATTGTCATTGTTTATAGCCATATAATTATATTTAATAGTTTTTTTTATGAAGTAAACTGTAACTTTAAAATTTGATACGCCAATGTAATAAATGACTAGAGTCTAAACATTGGTATTTCATTTGACTGTTGGCATTAGCTTCTCTCTGAGCTGTCAGATTCTTGTCAGCAGCATTTGAATACTTCACTCTGGTTTCAGTTTTATAAAGCTGATCATCTCATCAACCACAAAGATATTTGTTGTGAGAAATAGAAATACTGCATAGAGTTGGATCAGGTTTCAGTATGCAGTTGATTGAAAGGTGCCAGCCTTTGATTTGATCTAAACTTAATGCTAAAAACCTGAAATAAACGCAGAAAATGCTGGAAATACTCAGCAAGTTCTGTGGAAAGAAAAATGTTTTGGGTCCTATAACCTTTGCCAGTGTGTCTCTGACCTGAAGGGTTTCTTCTGTTTCTCTTCTCCAACATTGTCCTGGTGTTTCCTTTGTTTGCTGTTTTCCATTTGTCAGCAACCATGATATAATAGATCTGTGTGTGGTTCTGGATTGAATAGAAGTTGAATTACAAACTTATTTCCTGTTTGGGTCAGCTTTGTAGTTTTAAAATGAAAATCGGAACAAAAATGCGGCAGACAGATTACATCTTATTGTAATGATCATTGGCACTAATAAAGATGACTTCAAAAAACATTGTACAGTAGAACACCTTAACATGTTGTGTTTTGGTTTTATAGCACACTCATAAGAAAACTTGGTGGCTTCTTCATTCGACGGAAGTTGGATACTGGTGCAGATGGAAGGAAGGATATTCTGTATAGATCTGTCCTGCGTGTGGTAGGTTGCGGTGGCACTAGCTGGGACTTGAAACAAATCTTTGTAATGATTGCCAGTGAACACCTTTTGCAAGTGTACTGTAACATGATAGCATAGCACTTTTTAGTATCAAAGGTTCATTTCTGTCGGTCTCAGCTGAAACAGTTTTACACTTGTATATACTAATTTCTTTATGATACATCATAATTTTTAATCTATGTCAGTATATAGTCATCTGGAGGCATTGCTTTGTATTTTGGCTTGCCGCATGAGCCAAATATCTACTTTAAGGTGATGCTGGGTAACTCATTAGATCCCAATGACTTTCCAAACTGAGTCCTGACGAAGGGTTCCGGCCCGAAACATCGACTCATCGTTTCCACTGATGCTGCCCAATCTGCTGAGTTCCTCCAGCGTGTTGTGAGTGTTGCTTTGATCCCAGCATCTGCAGATTATTTTGTGTTTCCAAACTGGAAGCCATGTGACACTATTGCAGCCTGGGGCATCAGAGTTCAATTCCAATGTCATCTGTAAGGAATCTGTATACCCTCTCCATGAAATACATAAGTTTCTCCGGGAGCTCCAGTTTCCTTCCACAGACGTATCAGTTGATAGGTTAATTGGTTATTGTAAATTTTCCCGTGATTAGGCTGGGGGCTAAATCAGGGGTTGCTGGATGATGTGACTCAAAGACCCTGAAGGGCCTATTCCACACTGTGTCTCAGTAAGTAAGTAAATTGTTTATCAGTTAGGGTTGCTGCTTATATAATTCTAACTCCGGGTCTTCGTGTGTCTGTATTACATATCAATATGCCAGTAGATCAGTACTGATGGTGGCAGGTTTGTTTTTAAAATACATCATGTTGAATTAAATATTCAGAATTGGATGGTGCAGAAAATTGGCCGGGAACCAGTTAATAGGGTACCAGTAAATAATGGCACAGCTGACTTATTTTTTTACATTGAGTATATCTATTTTGTTTCACAGTACATTGAGGAGCTTCTACGCCAGGGGCAGTTTATGGAAATATTTGTGGAAGGCACACGGTCTCGCAGTGGTAAACCATATTTAGCCATGACAGGACTTCTTTCTATTGTGGTCAATAGCCTCTTTGAGAATATAGTTACTGATGTCATGATTATTCCAGTGGGAATTTCCTATGACCGAATCATTGAAGGCAATTACAACAGTGAACAGCTGGTGGGTAACTTCTTTTAATATTAATTTTGTTTTGATCATGGATACAGGTCTTGTTACTTACTCTAAATTATATTTGCTTTGTTATTCTGTGGAAAGTTTGAGAATAGGTGTGTGACTTTTTCAGCTTGCTTCCTACTCATTGCATATGCAGGTCACTGACAAGATGACCTTAATTGCTCATTTCTACATAACCCTGATAATGTGATGAGTTGTTTTCTTGACTCATTAAAACTTGTGTAACCTGGGTGACCTTGTTCTGTACCTTGTCACTTTATACTCTCCCCATCCCCGTCCGTATCCCTCTCTACAACTGTAGAAGCTTATTGACCTGAAATGTTGACTCCCTCCATGGATACTATTTGATCTGCTCAGTGTTTTTGATATTTCTGAACTGATTGTAAGATGTTGGAACTTACTAATCTAAGCAACTATTAATGGAAGTATACTTGAACAATAATTTCACATAATTTCAATGTTATGAATTGACTTTTATTTGGAGTATTTAATGTCTTACGCCTTATGTTTGTGACAAGTTTGCTTCTCTGATCTTTAACCTAAGTGGTTCATTACTAAAGTAAATCAGGTAATGCTTAAATATGTTATTTTCTAGGGGAAGCCCAAGAAAAAAGAAAGCCTTTGGGGTGTTGCACAAGGAGTCCTCAGAATGCTTCGTAAGAACTTTGGCTGCGTCCGAGTAGACTTTGGGCAGCCATTTTCTGTTAAGGTGAGGGACAAACTGAGCACCTCTTGAATTTAGCATTTAGAGCCTTAACCTTTGCAATTATGTCAAACTAATGATTGATTTGTGCTTTCCTGTTAATTGAATGTATATGTCATGACTTACTTTAGATTAATGTGTTACAGATTGCAGTTCAAATATATAGTTCGATTTGTACGGGTGGGTTTGTGATGTAAAAGACAAACTATTGATAATATGGCATGAATGGATTATTGAATTTCCCTTTTTTGTTGTGTCACATGAGCTCACTGAATATCCAGAGGGAATGTCAGTCTCTCTTACACCTAGATTTTATTCCCTATGTCTTTTAGAGTCAAAGAGAAGTACAGCACACAAACACACCCTTTAGCTCAACTAGTCCATGCCAAAAGCATTTGAACTGACTACTCACAACGACCTGCATCGGACCGTAGTCTTCCATACCACTACCATCCATGTACCTATCCAAGCTTCTCTTGAATCCGAAGGGAACCAATATTCTTACGGGCAGGTTTACTAGAGCTGTTGGGAGTGGTTTAAACTAATATGGCAGGGGGATGAGAACCAGTATGATAGAGCTGAGAATGAGCCAGCAGATTTACAAGTAGATGGTGGGTATAACATGAACGTAAGGAAGGACAAGCCAATGAATGGGTACAAATGCATACAGTGTAAAGAGTTAAATTGTCCCACAGAGGCAAGATTCAAAAGGGCGAAGAATGCAGGACTGAAGGTGCTGTATTTACATAGAAACATAGAATAGTACAGCACAGTACAGGCCCTTCGGCCCACAATGTTGTGCCGACCCTCAAACCCTGCCTCCCATATAAGCCCCCACCTTAGATTCTTCCATATACCTGCTTAGTAGTCTCTTAAACTTCACTAGTGTATCTGCCTCCACCACTGACTCAGGCAGTGCATTCCACGCACCAACCACTCTCTGAGTAAAAAACCTTCCTCTAATATCCCCCTTGAACTTCCCACCCCTTACCTTAAAGCCATGTCCTCTTGTATTGAGCAGTGGTGCCCTGGGGAAGAGGCGCTGGCTATCCACTCTATCTATTCCTCTTATTATCTTGTACACCTCTATCATGTCTCCTCTCATCCTCCTTCTCTCCAAAGAGTAAAGCCGTAGCTCCCTGGATCTCTGATCATAATGCATACTTTCTAAACCAGGCAGCATCCTGGTAAATCTCCTCTGTACCCTTTCCAATGCTTCCACATCCTTCCTATAGTGAGGCGACCAGAACTGGACACAGTACTCCAAGTGTGGCCTAACCAGAGTTCTATAGAGCTGCATCATTACATCGCAACTCTTAAACTCTATCCCTCGACTTATGAAAGCTAACACCCCATAAGCTTTCTTTAACTACCCTATCCACCTGTGAGGCAACTTTCAGGGATCTGTGGACATGTACCCCGAGATCCCTCTGCTCCTTCACACTACCAAGTATCCTGCCATTTACTTTGTACTCTGCCTTGGAGTTTGTCCTTCCAAAGTGTACCACCTCACACTTCTCCGGGTTGAACTCCATCTGCCACTTCTCAGCCCACTTCTGCATCCTATCAATGTCTCTCTGCAATCTTTGACAATCCTCTACACTATCTACAACACCACCAACCTTTGTATCGTCTGCAAACTTGCCAACCCACCCTTCTACCCCCATATCCTGGTCGTTAATAAAAATCACAAAAAGTAGAGGTCCTAGAACAGATCCTTGTGGGACACCACTAGTCACAATCCTCCAATCTGAATGTACTCCCTCCACTATGACCCTCTCTCTGCCTTCTGCAGGCAAGCCAATTCTGTATCCACCTGGCCAAACTTCCCTGGATCCCATACCTTCTAACTTTCTGAATAAGCCTACTGTGTGGAACCTTGTCAAATGCCTTACTAAAATCCATATAGACAACATCCACTGCACCACCCTCATCTATATGCCTGGTCACCTCCTCAAAGAACTCTATCAGTCTTGTTAGACACGATCTGCCCTTCACAAAGCCATGCTGACTGTTCCTGATCAGACCATGATTCTCTAAATGCCTGTAGATCCTATCTCTAAGAATCTTTTCCAACAGCTTTCCCACCACAGACGTAAGGCTCACTGGTCTATAATTACCCGGACTATCCCTACTACCTTTTCTGAACAAGGGAACAACATTCGCCTCCCTCCAATCCTCCGGTACCATTCCCATGGACAACGAGGACATAAAGATCCTAGCCAGAGGCTCAGCAATCTCTTCTCTCTCCTCGTGGAGCAGCCTGGGGAATATTCTGTCAGGCCCCGGGGACTTATCTGTCATAATGTATTTTAACAACTCCAACATCTCCTCTCCCTTAATATCAACATGCTCTAGAACATCAACCTCACCATCATCAAGTTCCCTCTCATTGGTGAATACCGAAGAGAAGTATTCATTGAGGACCTCGCTCACTTCCACAGCCTCCAGGCAGATCTTCCCACCTTTATCTCTAATCGGTCCTACCTTCACTCCTGTCATCCTTTTTTTCTTCACATAATTGAAGAATGCCTTGGGGTTTTTCGTTACCCTACTCGCCAAGGCCTTCCCATGCCCCCTTCTTGCTCTTCTCAGCCCCTTCTTAAGCTCCTTTCTTGCTTCCCTATATTCCTCAATAGACCCATCTGATCCTTGCTTCCTAAACCTCATGTATGCTGCCTTCTTCTACCTGACTAGATTTTCCACCTCACTTGTTACCCATGGTTCCTTCACCCTACCATTCTTTATCTTCCTCACTGGGACAAATTTATCCCTTACATCCCGCAAGAGATCTCTAAACATCGACCACATGTCCATAGTACATTTCCCTGCAAAAACATCATCCCAACTCACACCCGCAAGTTCTAGCCTTATAGCCTCATAATTTGCCTTTCCCCAATTAAAAATTTTCCTGTCCTCTCTGATTCTATCCTTTTCCATGATAATTATAAAGGCCAGGGAGCGGTGGTCACTGTCCCCCAGATGCTCACCCTCTTAGAGATCTGTGACCTGACCCGGTTCATTACCTAGTACTAGATCTAGTATGGCATTCCCCCTGGTCGGTCTGTCCACATACTGTGACAGAAATCCATCCTGGACACACTCAACAAACTCTACCCCATCTAAACCCTTGGAACTAATCAGGTGCCAATCAATATTTAAATGCACACAGCATTTGGAGTAAGTTGGACAAACTCATGATGCAATTAGAAGTTGGTCGGTATGACATAGATACGAAGGGATAGGTAGTGCTGAGGAAGCAATGCAATTGCAGCAGGACTTGGACAAATTGGAAGAATGGGCAAAAAAGTGGCAAATAAAATGCAGTGTTGGGAAATGTATGATAATGCATTTTGGTAAAAGGAACAATAGTATGGACTATTATCTAAATGGGGAGAAAATTCAAACATCAGAGATGCAGAAGGACTGGGAATTCCCCGTGGAATACTCCCAGAAAGTTAATTTACAGGTTGAGTCTTTCGTAAAGAAGGCAAATGCAATGTTGATATTTATATCAAGGGGAATAGAATATAAAAGCAAGGGGGTAATGCCAGGGCTTGAAAAACACTAGTCAGGTTGCACTTGGAATATTGTCAACAGTTTTGGGCCCCGTACCTCAGAAAGGATGTGTTGTCATTGGAGAGAGTCTAGAAGAGGTTCATGAGAATGATTCCGGGTATGATGGGGTTAACATATGCGGAGCGTTTACAGGCTTTGGGCCTGTACCCACTGGAATTTAGAATGTTGGGGAGTGGCGGGGGGGCTGGAATCTCATTGAAACCTACCGAATTTTAAAAGGGCGAGATAGGGTGGATGTGGAGACGATGTTTCCTGTGGTGGGGGTATCCAGAACAGGCAGAGTATCAAAATTGAGGGACGGAGCTAAGGAGGATTTTTTTTTAGTCAGAGAGTAGTGAACCTGTGGAATACTCTGCCAGAGACTGTTGTGGAGGCCACGTCCGTGGGTGTATTTAAAGCAGAAGTTGATAGTTTCCAAATTGGTCAGGGCATCAAAGGATATGGCGAGAAGGCGGGTATATGGAGTTGAGTGGGATCCAGGATTAGCCATGATGGAATGGCAGAGCAGACCAATGGGCTGAATGGCCTAATTCTGCTCGTATGTCTTATGGTCTTAAACGTTGACTTCGATCTCACATGTATAACTTGTGCTGGCAGCTCATTCCACACTCTTATGGCCCTCTGAGTGAAGAAATTTCCCCTCATATTCCCTTAAACTGCTCACCTTTCAGCCTTAACCTATAACCTCTGGTTGTAGTCCCACCCAACCTCATGGCAAAAGCCTGCTTGTATTTACCGTATCTTTACCCCTTAATTTTGTATCTCTCTATCAAATCTCCTCTCAGTCTTCTACATTCTAAAGAATACAGCCTAACCTATTCAGTCTTACCTTATAACTTGGGTCGTCCAGGCCCACAACATGCTTGTAAATTTTCTCTGTACTCTTTCAACCTTATTTACATCTTTTCTGTAGGCAGGTGACCAAAACTGCACAGAATACGCCAAATTAGACCTCATCAATGTCTCATACAACTTCAACATAACATCCCATCTTCTGTACTCAATACATTGATTTATGAAGGCCAATGTGCCAAAAGCTTTCTTCATGACCCTATCTACCTAGTATGCCACTTTCAATGATTTATGGACCTGTGTTCCCAGATCCTTTTGTTCTATCACACTCCTCAGTGCCCTACTGTTCACTGTGTAAAACCCACCTTGCTTGGTCCTACCGAAGCACAAAACCTTGCACTTGTCTACCATTTTTCAGCCCACTTTTCCAGGCAATGTAGATTCCCCTACAAACCATGATAGCCTTCCTCACTGTCCACTACACCTCCAATCTTCATGTAATCCTCAAATTTTCTGATCCAGTTAACCATATTATCATCCACATCATTGATATAGATGACAAACAACTAAGGACTCAGCACTGATCCATGCGGCACACCACTAGCCACAGGCCTCCAGTCAGAGAGGAAACCTTCTGCTAGCTTCTCCCACAAAGCCAATAACTAATCCAATTTACTACCTTTCCTGAATGCAGCCTTCATGTGGGACCTTGTCAAATGCTTTACGAGTGTCCTTATAGACAACATCCAATGCCATGCCTTTATCCACTTTCCTGGTAACTTCCTCGAAAAACTCCCTAAGATTGGTTAGACGTGACTTACCACACCACAAGGCCATGCTGTCTATCCTTAATCAGTCCATGTCTATCCAAAGACTTGTATATCTGGTCCCTTGGAATACCTTCCAAGAACTTTCTCACAACTGATGTCAGACTCACCAGCTTATAATTTCCTGGTTTATGTTTAGAGCCTTTTTTAAACAGCAGAATAATATTGGCTATCCTCCTATGGTACCTCTCTTGTCGCTAAGGATGCTTTAAATATCTGCTAGGGTCCCAGCAATTTCTGCACTTGCCTCCTGTAGGGTCCAGAGGAAAACCTTGTCAGACCCTGGGGAATTATCCACCATGATTTGTCTTTGCCTTTGAGGAGACTTGACATGTTGGCTTTGGAGTCAAGTCCTTGTTTGTCTTCATGGTGAAACAAAACATAGCTTATTTTGTTATTATTTTAGCATCTGGTCGATTAGCAATTTCAAAATTCATGCCTCAGTTCTCCATTACAAATACTAGGTTCACTTTCCATATACTTAAAAAAACGGTTTGGAACATGGGTGAAAATATCAATACAAAAATGTAATCTTTGTTTCTATAGGAATACATTGATGCTCAGAGGAACCGTCCATTGCCTGCAACCCTTTCCTTAGAAGTTGTTCTTCTGCCAGCTATTATCACAGATAGGTAAGCTCTGGGTTTGTAATGGGAAACACATACTGTAGATCATTTGCGTTATTATACAACAAATAGCTGAGCATCTTTAGTTAGTGGCCTGCAAGAACTTTCACTGGTAATAGTAAAGATTTGAAGAGTTGATGGTTATCTGTCTATGTTTTTTAATGCAAGTGTACAAGTTTGCATGGCTTTAATGTGTTTCTAAGTGATTTAATGCCTCTGATGCTGCTAGTTGTTGGAGCAATTCTAAGAAATATTTTGCATCTTGTGTTTCCAACCCAAACCACCAGAGTTTTTCATATAAACTCTTCCACCACCATCATACCCTGTGATGCAGTGGTTTTAAAGAATTCTTTTAAAAGGACTTCTCTATTTCTGTTAAGATTGCAAAATCACTGAATTTCTGGAAGAAAATTTTTATCAATAAAATGAAATCTCAAATGAGTGAGTGGTTTAATGCTAAATTAATTCAAAATTTTAGAATCCCTTTTAATATTGTTAAATGTATGCAGTTTAATTACAGACTAATAACTGCATAATATTTTCCAAATTTTAAAAAATGTATATATAGGTGGCTTTTATAATTTGAAAAATCCTATCGTGTTTCACTCCACTCTGATTTGTCCACGTAGACCAGGCCTCAACCATGTTGAGCAAGAGTCTGCGCCAGTTATAAACACCAGAGATTTCTCAGATGAGCAGTACAAGAGACAGGTGATCTGCAGTGTAGCAAGACACGCACTTTACAGTAAGTATGTCTAGAATCTTTTTAAAGCTTTGAATTTTCTTTGATTTCAAATTCATCATTCATTTTCATGTAAAACAAATAATACAGATAAAAAAAATTGAGGTAATGGCTGAAGTTGCAAACTGTTTTATTTGGTGGTTTAAATTCAACGAGAATGTGAAACCTGAAGTAATTGAAACAAGTAACCCAGGTGATTTCAGCTGAAAGCTCCATGCGCACGAGGTAGCTAGGAATAGAAGGAAGTGCTGATAGGGTTAGATCAGGGCTTCCCAACCTGTTTTTTTAATTTATGGACCCCTACCATTAACTGAGAGGTCTGTGGACCCCAGGTTGGGAACCCCTGGGTTAAATTAAATGGATCAGTTTTGTATTACACATATTGTAGACAGTGATATGGGCTATTGTAAATTTTTTATAGCTTGCAATACTTCGTCCAATTTTGTATAAAGTGGCAGCAAGTTTTGTATAATTGATTCTCAGGGGCAAGAGAGTACAAAATATCATTCTGTACTCCTTTCCTGTTGGAGAGTGTCATATTGGAAGTGTGTGGACAGATGTGGCTCAGTTGCTTATGCACTTGAGTGGTGGTATTTCACAAGTCTTTGACTTGGCTACAAAACACTCATTTATTTCCAAAAGGAAACTTTAGTGAAACATATAGAAACTTCTAGCATATTTGATCACATGTATGATGAATTAAGTATATGTGTTTTCTACACAGTGTTGTCTATGTTGCCTTATTTCATTCCATTTGTTTATTGTCATGTCTTTTTTATATTCCAGCTGCCAGCAGATGTTCTGCTGTGATGTCCACTCATATTGTTGCATGTTTGCTGCTCTACCGACACAGGGAGGTGAGAGTTTTTGTGTTTGTGGACTGGCACATACTAACATGGTGAAAAATCCAAGGTGTATTTTGCTGCAGTAGTTTGAACATAGAACAGTACAGTACAGGCCCTTCGGCCCACAATGTTGTGCCAACCCTTAAACCTTACCTCCCATATAACCCCCCACCTTAAATTCCTCCATATACCTGTCTCGTAGTCTCTTAAATTTCACTAGTGTATCTGCCTCCACTACTGACTCAGGCAGTGTATTCCACGCACCAACCACTGTCTGAGTAAAAAACCTTCCTCTAATATCCCCCTTGAACCTCCCACCCCTCACCTCAGGGGTCCCCAACCTCTTTTGCACCACGGACCGGTTTAATATTGACAATATTCTTGCAGAGCGGCTGACTGTGGGGGGGGGGGGGGGGGGTTGTTCAAGTAGGGTTAAACTCACCTCAACATGTCTTTTACAGTTAGAGTTGCCAACTTTCTCACTCCCAAATAAGGGACAAAAGTAGCAGTCAAATCAAACTTGTGTTTACCCTGAGAAAGACTACCATGACCATGAAGCCTTGCGCGGGCACCTGTGTGCGCATGCACGTACGTGCCGATTTTTTTTCCACAAATCGGTTTTGGCTTAATCTTCCTGACTACACTGTACACACATTATTTCTACTTTATATAGGCTGTGTATTTATCATATCATTCTTGCTTTTACTATATGTTAGTGTTATTTTAGGTTTTATGTGTTATTTGGTATGATTTGGTAGGTTATTTTTTGGGTCTGGGAACGCTCAAAAAAATTTTCCCATATGAATTAATGATAATTGCTTAGGTTTCATAGGAACGCTCTACCTTAGCAGGGGAAATACGGGACAAGGGCGGTCCCGTATGGGATAAATCAATTTAGCCCAATATACGGGATGTCCTGGCAAATACGGGACAGTTGACAACCCTATGTTCAAGTTCAACAGTGCGTGTCAGGGAATGACGAAAGGTGGAGCTGACTCATATCATTTCCTCGTGGCCCGGTAGCACAAGCTTTGTAGCCTGGTACCAGTCTGCGGCCTGGTGGTTGGGGACCGTTGCCTTACCTTAAAGCCATGTCCTCTCGTACTGAGCAGTGGTGCCCTGGGGAAGAGGCGCTGGCTGTCCACTCTATCTATTCCTCTTATTATCTTGTATACCTCTATCATGTCTCCTCTCATCCTTCTTCTCTCCAAAGAATAAAGCCCTAATTCCCTTAATCTCTGATCATAATGCATACTCTCTAAACCAGGCAGCATCCTGGTAAATCTCCTCTGTACCCTTTCCAATGCTTCCACATCCTTCCTATAGTGAGGCGACCAGAACTGGACACAGTACTCCAAGTGTGGCCTAACCAGAGTTTTATAGGGCTGCATCATTACCCCGCAACTCTTAAACGCTATCCCTCGACTTATGAAAGCTAACACCCCATAAGCTTTCTTAACTACCCTATCTACCTGTGAGGCAACTTTCAGGGATCTATGGACATGTAACCCCAGATCCCTCTGCTCCTCCACACTACCAAGTATCCTGCCATTTACTTTGTACTCTGCTTTGTACTACTTCTCTGGGTTGAACTCCATCTGCCACTTCTCAGCCCACTTCTGCATTCTATCAATGTCTCTCTGCAATCTTTGACAATCCTCTACACTATCCACCACACCACCAACCTTTGTGTCGTCTGCAAACTTGCCAGCCCACCTTTCTACCCCCACATCCAGGTTGTTAATAAAAATCACGAAAAGTAGAGGTCCCAGAACTGATCCTTGTGGGACACCACTAGTCACATCCCTCCAATCCGAATGTACTCCCTCCACCACGACCCTCTGCTTTCTGTAGGAGAGCCAATTCTGAATCCACCTGGCCAAACTTCCCTGGATCCCATGCCTTCTGACTTTCTGAATAAGCCTACCGTGTGGAACCTTGTCAAATGCCTACCAAAATCCATGAAGATCATATCCACTGCACTACCCTCATCTATATGCCTGGTCACCTCCTCAAAGAACTCTTATCAGGCTTGTTAGACACAATCTACCCTTCACAAAGCCATGCTGTCTGTCCCCGATCAGACCATGATTCTCTAAATGCCCATAGATCCTATCTCTAAGAATCTTTTCCAACAGCTTTCCCACCACAGTAGGAAGTTGCATTTTGAGCTTGTGGAAGGGACCAACATGAGGACATCATGAGGACAATGAGAAGTGACTTCCATCAAATGGTTTACTACATCACACTGGTTGATTGTTGCAAAAAGTCTCAAATGCTGTTTATGGCATGAAACAAATCCCAAAATTACTCAATAAAAATTATACGTGCATGGACTGTACCCTTTGTCTATATGTTAATTCTTAACACATAAAATCCTTCAATAATATTTTCTTAAGATAGTTATAATAATGAATCTTTAAGAACAAGAAATGTAAATTACATGGATTTGACTTGTCTGGTGTGATAATTCAATATTTGACATTGAGTTAACACCGTGATTGTATTCCCTATGGCAGTGCATCAGCAGAAAAATAAATAAGATCAGAAAATTGTGGACTCAGCTCAGCACATCACAGGAACCAGCCTTCCCTCTATAGACTCTGTCTATACTTCACATTGCCTTAGAAAAGCATCCAGCATAATAAAAGCCTCACTCACCCAGGACATTCTCTTCTCCCCTGTCCTGTCAGGAAGAAAATATAAAAACCTGAAAGTACGTACCACCGTGCTCAAGGACTCCTTCTAACCCATTGTTATCAGACTCTTGAACAGAGCTCGTATGTGATAAGATGGACAATCTACCTCATTATGATTTTGTACTTTTGTCGTTTACCTCTAGTGCACTCTTTTGGTAGTTTTTACACTTATTCTTCACGATATTGTTTTACCTTGTTCTACCTCAATGCATAGTGTAATGATTTGATCTGTATAAACAGTATGCAAGACGAACTTTACACTATATCTTGGTACATGTGACAATAATACACCAATACCAATCATTCTTTGGTGCCCTCACTCAAAATGTATTGTGTACACATCTTAGCTTGACTTGGAAGAGGCATGGGCTGGGGAAAGTGACAGATTCTTGTATTTGCAATCAGTATTCTACTTGACTATTGCAACTGTTTGTAGAGTATGTCTTCATAATTCTCAAAAATCTCTCAATAATTGCAGTTGTAAAAAGTGAATGTGATCCTATTTAACATAAATTTAATTTAGCACTTAATTTTGTTTAGGGTGTCCACTTATCCAAGTTGGTAGAAGATTTTTTCTGTATGAAGGAGGTAGTGCTGGCTCGGGATTTTGATCTAGGGTTTTCGGGAAATTCCGAAGATGTCGTAACGCATGCCCTACATTTACTGGGTGACTGTGTCAATGTCAGAAGCTCCCGACGAAACAGTGAATTCTTTATTGCACCAACCACAACAATTCCAGCCCTGTTTGAGCTGAATTTCTACAGCAATGGCATTTTCCAGGTTTTTCTCACAGAAGCAATACTTGGTAAGTGCTTAGCATCTCAACATTGGCACTAGGGCAATGACTTGGATATCCTTTTGCATTTTCATTTATCATTTGATTATTTTAATTTAGCTTCTAATTAAGCCATTAAGTTAATATAATATTCAAGCTTAATACAGGGCTGCTCAGGGTTCTTATTAGTATTGTCAATCTGCAAGCTGCAGCGTTAAATTACTGACACTCAATAGATGAGAGTTGGCTATTGATCTTATAATTTCCTTTCATAATTTTAGAATCCCTTTTAGTTCATTCACAAATGAGAGGTTTGCGGGGGTGCATGGGAACAAGGGAATGTTGAAAGGCCTAGAGAGAGTAGATGTGGAAAGGATGTTTCCCATGGTGGGGGAGTCTAGGGCAAAAGGGCACAACCTCAGGATAAGAGGGGCACCCATTTAAAAACAGAGATGTGGAGAAATTTCTTTTGCCAGAGGGTGGTGAATTTGTGGAATTTATTATCACAGGCAGCTGTGGAGGCCAAGTTGATGGGTGTATTGAAGGAAGAGCTTGATAGGTTCTTGATTGGATACGGCATTAAAGGTTATGGGGAGAAGGCTGGGGAATGGGGCTGAGGAGGGGGAAAAAGGGTTAGCCATGAATGAATTGCGGAGCAGACTCGATGGGCCAAATGGTGGAATTCTGCTGCTATGTCTGGTGGTCTTATGGTCTAATAAAATAATTATATGGCTCCTTCAAACTCCCAGCTTGGAAACGATCCTCGTAAGATTCTATAGCTGATTTTCACATATGCAAAGAATATCATCTTTGCTCAGTGACTTTCTACACCTGCTATTCTAATGAAATATTGCTGCAAGACCAATGTACATGGACCAATCAGGACACAGTATTTTGAATGAATTCTTAAAGGACATACCAAGGAAAGGTGGAAAAAATTCAACTGTACTGTTAGAACTTGGTTGTTAATAAACTAATTTTTAGAAATTTAATATTTGCATTTAGAATTGCATTTAAACTATGTGCTGTGAAAGCATCTGTCAGCAAAGCACTATCTAATGAGTAAACTAATATTTTTGTTTTACTAAGTGCAAATGCACAATGAAGTACAAGGAGTTTGTATTACAAGCAGTGTATTTTGGGAATGTGGTAGAGTAGAAACCATAGAAATATTACAGCACAGAAACAGCCCTTTTGGCCCTTCTTGACTGTGCCGAACCATTTTTCTGCACAGTCCCACTGACCTGCACCTGGACCATATCCCTCCATACACCTCTCATCCATGTGCCTGTCCAAGTTTTTCTTGAATGTTAAAAGTGAGCCCGCATTTACCACTTCATCTGGCAGCTCATTCCACACTTCCACCACTCTCTGTGTGAAGAAGCACCCCCCCAATGTTCCCTTTAAACTTTTCCCCCTTCACCCTTAACCCATATCCTCTGGTTTTTTTTTTCTCCCCTTGCCTCAGTGGAAAAAGCCTGCTTGCATTCACTCTATCTATACCCATCATAATTTTATACTCTATCAAATCTCCCCTCATTCTTCTACGCTGCAGGGAATAAAGTCCTAACATAGTCAACCTTTCTCTGTAACTCAGTTTCTCAAGTCCCGGCAACATCTTTGTAAACCTTCTCGGCACTCTTTCAACCTGCGCCAGGTGCACTGAGATGCAGCTCCTCAGAGACCGTGTTAGGGATCTGGAGCTGCAGCTTGAAGACCTACTGCTTATTAGGGAAAGTGAAGAGGTGATAGACAGGGGCTACAGGGAGGTAGTCATCCCTAGGCTACAGGGGTCAGAAAACTGGGTCACTGTCAAGAGAGGGAAGGGAAATGCCCAGGTAGTGGAGAGCACACCTGTGGCTGTCCCCCTCAGCAACAAATATCTTGTTCTGGATGCTGTTGAGGGGGATAACCTGACAGGTGATGCCCACGGTGACCGGGTCTCTGGCACTGTTGTGCAGGAGAGAAGGAGGGAGAAGAGAAATGCAGTAGTCGTAGGGGATTCCATAGTCAGGGGAATGGACATAGATTCTGTGAGCCTGATAGGGAGACCTGCATGGTGTGTTGCCTCCCAGGTGCCAGGGTACGGGATGTCTCGGATCAGGTCCTGAATATTCTAAAGGAGGAGGGTAAGCAGCCAGTTGTCTTGGTACATGTTGGTACCAATGACATAGACAGGACAAAGGAGGAGGTCCTGAGGAGAGATTTCCAGGAGTTAGGAAGGAAGCTGAGAAGCAGGACCTCCAGGGTAGTAATCTCAGGATTGCTACCTGTGCCACGTGCTAGCGAGAGCAAGAATAGTCGGATCAGACAGATGAATGCGTGGCTGAGAGACTGGTGTAGGGGGCAGGGCTTCAGATTCTTGGATAATTGGGATCTCTTCTGGGGGAAGTATGACCTGTTCAAAAAGGACAGGTTACACCTGAACCCGAAGGGGACCAATTCCTGGTGGGAAAGTTTAATAGAGCTGTTAGGGAGGGTTTAAACTAATTTGGCAGGGGGATGGGAACTGGAATGACAGAGCGGAGGAAGGGGGAAACAGAAATAAATCTAAGATAGTGAGCAGTAAAGATGTCAGGAAAGACAGGCAGGTGATGGGGCAGATTTGTAGCCATTGGGATGAGTTGCAGTGCAATAAAGTTGCAGTGAAATCAAAGCGAAAAGTATCAAATACTGGTCTTAAAGGTGTTGCACTTAAATGCACGCAGCATAAGGTATAAGGTGGGTGATCTTGTTGTACAGCTACGGATTGGCAAGTATGATATTGTGGCCATCACTGAGACCTGGCTAAAGGATGCATGTCTCTGGGAGCTGAACGTCCAAGGATATACGGTGTATCGGGAGGATAGGAAGGTAGGCAGAGGGGGAGGCGTGGCTTTATTGGTAAGAAATGATATTAGATCATTAGAAAGAGGTGATATAGGATTGGAAGGTGCAGAATCTTTATGGGTTGAGCTAAGAAATAGCAGCAGTAAAAGGACCCTGATGGCAGTTACTTATAGGCCTCCAAACAGCTGCAGGGATGTGGACTACAAATTACAACTGGAAATAGAAAAGGCTTGTCAGAAGGGTAGTGTTATGATAATTGTGGGGAATTTTAACATGCGAGTGGATTGGGAAAATCAGGTCAGCACTGGATCTCAAGAGAGAATTTGTAGAATGTCTGTGAGATGGCTTTTTAGAACAGCTTGTTGTTGAGCCCACTAGGGGATCAGCTGTACTGGATTGGGTATTGTGTAATGAACCGGAGGTGATTAGAGAGATTGAGGTGAAGGAACCCTTAGGAGGCAGTGATCATAACATGATTGAGTTCACTGTGAAATTTGAAAAAGAGAAGCCGAAATCTGATGTGTCGGTATTTCAGTGGAGTAAAGGAAATTACAGTGGCGTGAGAGAAGAACTGGCCAAAGTTGACCGGAAAGGGACACTGACGGGAAAGACAGCAGAGCAGCAGTGGCTGGAGTTTATGTGAGAAATGAGGAAGGTGCAAGACAGGTATATTCCAAAAAAGAAGAGATTTTCGAGTGGAAAAAGGATGCAACTGTGGTTGACAAGAGAAGTCAAAGCCAAAGTTAAAGCAAAGGAGAGGGCATATAAGGAAGCAAAAATTAGTGGGAAAAGAGAGGATTGGGAAGTTTTTAAAACCTTACAAAAGGAAACCAAGAAGGTCATTAAGAGGGAAAAGATTAACTATGAAAGGAAGCTAGCAAATAATATCAAAGAGGATACTAAAAGCTTTTTCAAGTATATAAAGAGTAAAAGACAGGTGAGAGTAGATATAGGACCGATAGAAAATGATGCTGGAGAAATTGTAATGGGAGATAAGGAGATGGCAGAGGAACTGAACGAGTATTTTGCATCAGTCTTCACTGAGGAAGACATCAGCAGTATATCGGACACTCAAGGGTGTCAGGGAAGAGAAGTGTGCGCAGTCCCAATTACGACAGAGAAAGTACTCCGGAAGCTGAATAGTCTAAAGGTAGATAAATCTCCTGGACCAGATGGAATGCACCCACGTGTTCTGAAGGAAGTAGCTGTGGAGATTGCGGAGGCATTAGCGATGATCTTTCAAAAGTCGATAAGATGGTTCCGGATGACTGGAAGATTGCAAATGTCACTCCGCTATTTAAGAAGGGGGCAAGGAAGCAAAAAGGAAATTATAGACCTGTTAGCTTGACATCGGTGGTTGGGAAGTTGTTGGAGTCGATTGTCAAGGATGAGGTTACTGAGTACCTGGAGGCATATGACAAGATAAGCAGAACTCAGCATGGATTCCTTAAAGGAAAATCCTGCCTGACAAACCTATTACAATTTTTTGAGGAAATTACCAGTAGGCTAGACAAGGGAGATGCAGTGGATGTTGTATATTTGGATTTTCAGAAGGCCTTTGACAAGGGGCCACACATGAGGCTACTTAACAAGATAAGAGCCCATGGAATTACGGGAAAGTTACATACGTAGATAGAGCCCTGGCTGATTGGCAGGAAACAGAGAGTGGGAATAAAGGGATCCTGTTCTGGTTGGCTGCCGGTTACCAGTGGTGTTCCACAGGGGTCCGTGTTGGGGCCGCTTCTTTTTACATTGTACATCAACGATTTGGATTATGGAATAGATGGCTTTGTGGCTAAGTTTGCTGACGATACGAAGATAGGTGGAGGGGCCGGTGGTGCTGAGGAAACAGAGCGTCTGCAGAGAGACTGGGATAGATTGGAAGAATGGGCAGAGAAGTGGCAAATGAAGTACAATGTTGGAAAGTGTATGGTTATGCACTTTGGCAGAAAAAATAAACAGGCAGACTATTATTTGAATGGGGAAAGAATTCAAAGTTCTGAGATGCAACGGGACTTGGGAGTCCTCATACAGAATACCCTTAAAGTTAACCTCCAGGTTGAGTCAGTACTGAAGAAGGCAAATGCAATGTTAGCATTCATTTCTAGAGGAATAGAGTATAGGAGCAGGGATGTGATGTTGAGGCTCTATCAGGCGCTGGTGAGACCTCACTTGGAGTACTGTGGGCAGTTTTGGTCTCCTTATTTAAGAAAGGATGTGCTGACGTTGGAGAGGGTACAGAGAAGATTCACTAGAATGATTCTGGGAATGAGAGGGTTAACATATGAGGAAAGTTTGTCCGCTCTTGGACTGTATTCCTTGGAGTTTAGAAGAATGAGGGGAGACCTCATAGAAACATTTTGAATGTTGAAAGGCATGGACAGAGTGGATGTGGGAAAGTTCTTTCCCATGATGGGGGAGTCTAGTATGAGAGGGCATGATGTAAGGATTGAAGGGCGCCCATTCAGAACAGAAATGCGAAGAAATTTTTTTAGTCAGTGGGTGGTGAATCCATGGAATTTGTTGCCATGGGCAGCAGTGGAGGCCAAGTCATTGGGTGTATTTAAGGCAGAGATTGATAGGTATCTGAGTAGTCAGGGCATCAAGGGTTATGGTGAGAAGGCAGGGGAGTGGGACTGAGTGGGAGAATGGATCGGCTCATGATGAAATGGCGGAGCAGACTCGATGGGCCAAATGGCCGACTTCTGATCCTTTGTCTTATGGTCTTATTAATATCCTTCCCGTAACTGGGTGACCAAAACTGCACACAATACTCCAAATTCGGCCTCACCCATATCTTATACTACCTCACCATAACATTCCAACTCCTATACTCGATACTTTGATTTATAAAGGCCAATGTACCAAAAGCTCTCTTTACAACCCTATCTACATGTGACGCCACTTTTAGCGAATTTTGTATCTGTATTCCCAGATCCCTCTGTTCTACTGCACTCCTCAGTGCCTTACCATTTACCTTGTATGTTCTACCTTGGTTTGTCCTTCCAAAGTGCAATACCTCACACTTGTTTTTTCAGTCCATTTTTCCAGCTGGTCCAAATCCCTCTGCAAGCTTTGAAAACCTTCCTCACTGTCCACTACACCTCCAGTCTTTGTATCATCAGCAAAATTGCTGATCCAATTTACCACATTATCATCCAGATCGTTGATATAGATGACAATAACAATGGACCCAGCACTGATCCCTGTGGCACACCACTAGTCACCGGCCTCCACTCAGAGAAGCAATCCTCCACTACCACCCTCTGGCTTCTTCCATTGAGCCAATGTCTAATCTGGTTTACTACCTCTCCATGTATACCTAGCAACTGAATCTTCCTAACTAACCTCCCATGCGGGACCTTGTCATCGACCTTACTGAAGTCCATGTAGAGAACATCCACTGCCTTCCCTTCATCCACTTTCCTGATAACCTCCTCAAAAATCTCTAATAGATTGGTTAAACATAACCTACCACGCACAAAGCCATGTTGACTCTCCCTAATAAGTCCCTGTCTATCCAAATACTTGTAGATCCTATCTCTCAGTACTCCACCCAATAATTTACCTACTACCGACGTCAAATTTACCGGCCTATAATTTCCCTGATTACTTTTTGAGCCTTTTTTAAACAAGGGAACAACATGAGCTATCCTCCAATCCTCCAGCACTTCACCCGTGGATACCGTGCCAGCGCCCCTGCAATTTCAACACTAGTCTCCTTCAAGGTCCGAGGGAATACCCTGTCAGGTCCTGGAGATTTATGTACTCTGATTTGCCTCAAGATAGCAAGCACCTCCTCCTCTTCAATTTGTATAGGTTCCATGACCTCACTACTTGTTTGCCTTATAGCTATTGACTCCACGCCAGTTTCCTTAGTAAATACAGACGCAAAAAACCTATTTAAGATCTCCCCCATTTCTTTAGCAAGATGCAATTTAAGAAGTGACCATGGATATGAACAATCTTTCACTCTAACTTGATTATCTCTTAGTTGGATTTTATTTCATTGTATTACAGCCTGTTCCCTCTGTGCTATACTAAAGGAGAAGACCTCAGGGCCAGACAGATTGGATCCAACTGTCAGTCAAGAAAGGCTTATTCGTACAGCTGCTGATCTGTGTCACCTCCTTTCCAATGAGGTGATTGTAGGATTGGTAAGTGCCAGTTGAGTGCACAAACTTCATATGCAATCTTGATTTAACTGGTAATTAAGAATCCTGATTGAATGCAATGTGGTACACAGCCACAACATTTTTTATGGAGACACAAGGTAGACTGCAGATGCTGGAAAACTTCAGTCTATCTGGGGGAGCTCAGCAGGTTAAGCACCATCTGTGGAGGGAAATGCACAGTGAACATTTCAAGTTGCGACCTTTCTTCAGGACTGGAAAAAAAATGGGAAGATGGCCAGTATAAAAGGGTGAGTAAAGGGGGTGAAGCGAGAGCTGACTGATGATAGCTTCCCTTTCTCATCTGAATTTACCCAGCATCCATCAGCTCTCGGTTCAACTCCCCCCCACCCCTCCCCCTTTTAAGACTGGCTGTCTCCCCTCTTTCTTTACAGTCCTCAAGAAGGGAATCGACCCAAAATAGTGTCTGCCCACTTCTCGCATACATGCTATTTAACCCACTGAGCTCCCCCACTACAACTTGTGGGTCGCACCACAATGTTTTCATTAAATTTGGTAGATTTTGAAGCACTGAGATTATGTTAATCCTGCATTAATTGGTCTGATTTAATTCTGTCTATTTGTATTTGTAGCCATGTCAGCCCCTGTACCAGATTTTCAACGATGCTGTTGGAAAGTTCATTCAGTATGGCATCCTGTTAGTGGCAGAGGTGAGAAACCAATTTACTGAATTTTCAAATGCTTGAAAGTTTCTGTCAGTGATGGTTCAACCACAATGAAGATAGATGAGAATTGCATGATGCTAAACCCATCAAAACAAGTCTAGCTTTCTCAGTAATTCACTGGCAACTAGTGAGGTTGCATTCAAAGTAAGTCTGTTCCTGTTTGATGTTCTTTGTTCTTCAATAATGTTTATAATATAGTTCATTTTTCTGTTGGCTGTGGTTTTCATATGGAATTACATTTTTTTAATTATTCAGAGTTGAGAGTTGTAATGTCCTTACAAAGTTGCTGAATAAGCCCAATATCATGAACAACTGTTCAAAACAGAACACACAACTTACAAAATATGGAAGTACAATACTGAAAATACTGTTACTCTAAAATGAAAGGAGAAAATTCTGGAAATGGTCATGAAAGATTATTAACTTCATTTTTCTCTGGAAATAGTTTTAGACCTGAAGAATCTGCATGTCTAGCATCTTTTTCTGCATTTCAGCTTCCACAGTGTTCTATGCATGATCATTTAGTTCCAATGCTCTCCAATGTTAACTTTTTTCAATATTTTCTTGTATTTTACAATTTTAATTTTTTAATAAATTTTTAAATAGCCATTCTCTTTCTTTAACATAACTGTTAAATATTGTCACGAAAATAATCTGTATGTAATCTGGGTGAGGTGACACTTCACCTGTGAGTCTGTTGAGGGTCATCTACTCGATCTGGTACTCCTGGTGTGGCCTTCTGTATATCAGTGAGACCAGACATAGATTGGGAGACTGCACCTATGGGCACCTATGCTCTGTCGGCTAGAAAAAGCAGAACCTCCCACTGGCCATCCACTTCAATTCTATTTCCCATTGTCATTCTGACGTGTCAGTCCATGGCGTCCTCTACTGCTGTGATGAGGCCACACTCAGGCTGGAGATGCAGCACCTTGCATTCCTCCAACCTGATGGCATGTACGTTGATTTCTCGATTTCTGGTAATTGTCCCAACCCCTTCACCTTTCCCATTCCTGTTTCCCTCTCTCCTCATCTCCTTACCTACCCATCACTTTCCTCTGGTGTTCCTCCCCCTTTTTTCTCCCATGGTCTTCTACCCTCTCCTGTCAGATTCCTCCTTCTGCAAGCCTTTCCCCTTCTTACCTATTGGCATCCCAGCTCTTTACTTCACCCCTCTCCCAGTTTCACCTATCACCTACCACCTGTACTGCTTCCCCCCCACCCCCCCCAACCTTCTTGCTCTAAATTCTCATCTTTTTTTCCGGTCCTTATGAAAGGGCTCAGCCCGAAACATCGACTGTTTAATCTTTTCCGTAGATGCTGTCTGGCCTGCTGAGTTCCTCCAGCATTTTGTGAGAGTTGCTTTGGATTTCCAGTGTCTGCAGGTTTTCTTGTAATTATATTGTGGTGCAGAATCAGGCCATGCACAGCAATCTGATCTCTAAGATGTACACAAAATTAATTTGAAAATTTATCACATTCTGCAATGTTACTATGACTAAATCCCAGAACTACCAAAGCAACAGCACTGCAGGAGTACATTTACCGTATGAACTTCAAGGCAACAAAATTGGGCCCACTACCATTATTACACTCAATTCCTTTCAATAGTAGCTCAGTTCATGCGGTTTAACAAAAAAGCCAAAACCAAAAAAGAATGAACATAAAGTCCCATTGCAAGTGCTCTACATGCAGTGTCTGTATTCCTTGCTTCACTGCCATCTGCTTTACTTATAATACAGTGTAGACTTGGATAGTGAAAACCATAATAACAGGTCTTTGTTCATTGATTGAACAGGAGGATCTCAGTCCCAGTCCTACAGAGGAGGCGTGGGTGAATAAGTACCCAGATGGTTTGTCTTGGAGAAGTGATGAAGAAGATGATAGTGATTACGGCGAAGAGCAACGTGATCATTACCTAAAGGTATAGAATGCAAAACTCTTCAGGCTGATTTAGTTGCCAGATTCTCAAAAATTACTTAAAGACAGGAATAGTTTATTTGATCCTAATATTGTGCCGTACAATGGAAAAATCTAAGTTGATCCTTTATCAATGTATCTTCTCTCAATCAAAGTGACAGCAGTTGATTGAAGTACATCTCCCACCTCAGTTGCCCATGGGTGGGAAGTGAATTGTTTCTATAAATTATTTCTCATGTAGAAAGTGGTCTAATATTCAGCGAATCATATGAGAGAGGGAGTGCAATACAGAACCATAAGAGGAAATAACATTGTTGTAATGGCTCTGAGAGCTGGCATGGACTAAGTTGACTGTGTGACTGCCATTTACGTTATGTCATCAATATGCACGAGAAAATATTTACCATTCATGAGAAATGGGCATGCCCATAAGACATAAGAGCGGAATTAGGCCATTCAGCCCATCGAGTCTACTCCACCATGGCTGATCCCGGATCCCACTCAACCCCAGATGCCTGTCTTCTCACCATATCCTTTGATGTCCTGACCAATCAGGAAACTATCCGTTTCCGCTTTAAATATACCCACAGACATGGCCTCCACAGCAGTCTGTGGCAGAGCATTCCACAGATTCATTGCTCTCAGGCTAAAAAAAATTCCTCCTTAGCTCCATTCTGAAAGGTCACCCCTTAATACTGAGACTGTGCCCAATAGTTCTGGATACCCCCACCATAGGAAACATCCTCTCCACATCCACATTATCTAGTCCTTTCAAAATTCGGTAAGTTTCAAAGTTCCCCTGTATTCTAAATTCCAGTGAGTATAGGCCCAAACCTTCCAAACGCTCCTCATACAGTGGCATGCAAGAGTTTGGGCACTCCTGGTCAAAATTTCTGTTACTGTGAATAGTTAAGTGAGTAGAAGATGAACTGATCTCCAAAAGTCATAAAGTTAAAGATGAAACATTCTTTTCAACATTTTAAGCAAGATTAGTGTATTATTTTTGTTTTGTACAATTTCAGAGTGAAAAAAAGGAAAAGAGCACCATGCAAAAGTTTGGGCACCCCAAGAGATTTGAGCTCTCAGCTAACTTTTACCAAGGTCTCAAACCTTAATGAGCTTGTTAGGGCTATGGCTGTTCACAGTCATCGTTAGGAAAGGCCAGGTAATGCAAATTTCAAAGCTTTATAAATACCCTGACTCCTCAAACCTTGTCCCAACAATCAGCTGCCATGGGCTCCTCTAAGCAGCTGCCTAGCACGCTGAAAAATAAAATAAATGATGCCCACAAAGCAGGAGAAGTCTATAAGAAGATAGCAAAGCGTTTTCGGGTAGCCGTTTCCTCAGTTCGTAATGTAATTTAAAAAATGGCAGTTAACAGGAATGGTGGAGGTCAAGTTGAGGTCTGGAAGACCAAGAAAACTTTCCGAGAGAACTGCTTGTAGGATTGCGAGGCAAATCAAAACCCCCGTTTGACTGCAAAAGACCTTCAGGATGATTTAGCAGACTCTGGAGTGGTGGTGCACTGTTCTACTGTGCAGCAACACCTGCACAAGTATGACCTTCATGGAACAGTCATCAGAAGAAAACCTTTCCTGCATCCTCACCACAAAATTCAGTGTCAGAAATTTGCAGAGGAACATCTAAACAAGCCTAAACACAAAATACTCTGCAGATGCTGGGGTCAAAGCAACACTCACAACATGCTGGAGGAACTCAGCAGGTCGAGCTGCATCCGTGGAAATGATCGTTTTGGTCCTGACGAAGGGTTCCAGCCCAAAACGTCGACTGATCGTTTCCACGGACGCTGCCCGATCTGCTGAGTTCCTCCAGCGTGTTGTGAGTGTTGATCTAAACAAGCCTGATGCATTTTGGAAACAAGTCCTGTGGACTGGTGAAGTTAAAATAGAACTATTTGGCCGCAATAAGCAAAGGTATGTTTGGAGAAAAAAGGGTGCAGAATTTCATGAAAAGAAGCCCTGTCCAACTGTTAAGCACGGGGGTGGATTGATCATGCTTTGGGCTTGTGTTGCAGCCAGTGACACAGGGAACATTTCACTGGTAGAGGGAAGAATGAATTCAATTAAATACCATCAAATTCTGGAAGCAAACATCACACCGTCTGTATAAAAAGCTAAAGATGAAAACAGGATGGCTTCTACAACAAGATAATGATCCTAAGCACACCTCAAAATCCACAATGGACTACCTCGAGGCGCAAGCTGAAGGTTTTGCCATGGCCCTCTCAGTCCTCCGACCTAAACATCATCGAAAATCTGTGGATAGACCTCAAAAGAGCAGTGCATGCAAGACAGCCCAAGAATCTCACAGAACTAGAAGCGTTTTGCAAGGAAGAATGGGTGAAAATCCCCCAAACAAGAATTGAAAGACTCTTAGCTGGCTACAGAAAGAGTTTACAAGTTGTGATACTTGCCAAAGTGGGTGTTACTAAGTATTGACCAAACTTTTGCTTCAGACCCTTTTCCTTTTTTGTTATTTTGAAACTGTAAAAGATGGAAATAAAAAAGTAATCTTGCTTAAAATATTAAAGAATCTTTAACTTTATGCCTTTTGGAAATCAGGTTATCTTTTACTCGCTTAGCTATTCACAGTAATAGAAATTTTGACCGGGGTGCCCAAACTTTTGCATGCCACTGTATGTTTACCTCATCATTGCCGATCATCCTTGTGAACCTCCTCTGGACTCTTGCCAATGACAACACATCCTTTCTGAGATATGGGGCCCAAAACTGTTGACAATATTCCAAGTGTGGCCTGACTAATGTCTTATAAAGGCTCAGCATTACCTCCTTGCTTTTACATTATATTCCCCTTGAAATAAATGCCAACATTGCATCTGCCTTCTTTACCACAGACTCAACCTGTAAATTAACCTTCTGGGAGTCTTGCACAAAAAATCCTAAGTCTCCCTGCACCTCTGATGTTTGAATTTTCTCCCCATTTAGATAATAATCCGCACTATTGTTCCTTTTACCAAAATGCATTAACATACATTTCCAAACACTGTATTCCATCTGCCACTGTTTTGCCCATTCTTCCATTCTTCCAGTCAGCTCCATCTTGGGTACTAGCCTACAAAGTACCCAGGATATCTTCAAGGAGCAGTGTCTCAGAAAGGCAGTATCCATTATTAAGGACCTCCAGCACCCAGGGCATGCCCTTTTCTCACTGCTACCATCAGGTAAGAGGTAAGGAAGCCTGAAGGCGTAGACTCAGCGATTCAGGAACAGCTTCTTCCCCTCTGTCATCCAGTTCCTAAATGGATGCTACCTCACTTTGTTTTTTAATATATAGTATATCTGTTTTTTGCACTATTTTTAATCTATTCAATATACATATACTGTATAAAGTATACTGAATAAGATGTACTTATTATTATTTTTTTCTTCTATGTTATGTATTGCATTGAATCACTGCCACTAAGTTAACAAATTTCATGTCACATGCCAGTGATAATAAACCCGATTCTGATTTGTCTACGTCTTGCTGCAATTGCATTGCTTCCTCAGCACTATGTACCCCTCCACCTATCTTCGTATCATCTGCAAACTTTGCCGCAAAAGCATCATTTCTATTATCTAAATCATTGACAAACAATGTGAAAAGTAAAAGTCCCAATACTGACCCCTGTGGAACAGCACAATTCACTGGCAGGCAACCAGAGAAGGCCCCGTTTATTCCTAATCACTGCCTCCTGCCTGTCAGTGATTCCTCTATCCAAGCCAGTATCTTTCCTGAAATTGCATAAGATTTTATCATGTTAAGCAGCCTCATGTGTGGCACTTTATCAAATGCCTTCTGAAAATCCAAGTAAATCTATTGTCCACCCTGCTGGTTACTTCCTTGAAGAATTTTAACAGATTTTTCAGGCAAGATTTCCCTTTACAGAAACCATGCTGACTTTAACTTATTTTATCATCAGTCTCCAAGTACCCCGAAACCTCATCCTTAGTAATAGACTCCAGCACTTTTCCAACCACTGAGCTAAGGCTAACTGGCCTATAATGTCCTTTATTTTGCCTTCCTACCTTAGAGAGTGGAGTGACATTTTCCATTTCCCCGTCCTCCAGGACCATGCTGGAATCAAGTGATTCTTGAAAGATCATTACCAATGCATCCATTACCTCTTCAGCAAATTCTCTGAACTCTTGAATGTAGTCCATCTGGTCCAGATGACTTATTCACCTTAAGTCCTTCGAGTTTGCTGAGTACTTTTTTCTTTGTAGTAGCAATGGCATTCACTCAAGGACCTCTGGCACATTGATAGTGTCTTCCACAATAAAGACTAATGCATAGTACTCATTAAGTTCATCTGCCACTGCTTTGACCCCCGTTACTATCTCACCAGCATCATTTTCCAGTGGTCCAATATCAACTCTCTCCTCCCTTTTATTCTTTATATAACTGAAAAAACTTATAGTATCTTGTTTTATATTATTGGCTAGTTTGCTCTCATATTTCATCTTTTCCTTCCTTTTAGCTGTTTTAGTTGCCTTTTATTGGATTTTAAAAGCTTCCCAATTATCCAACTTCCCACTCACTTTTGCTACCTTCTATGCCTTTTCCTTGGCTTTTATGTAGTCCTTAACTTCCCTTTTCAGCCACAGTTGCCAACGCCTACCATCTGAGAACAACTACTTCTGTGGGACATATCTATCCTGCACCTTGTGAACTATTCCCAAAAACTTCAGCCATCTCTGCTCTGCCATCTTCCCCACCAGTATTCCCGTCCAATCCACCTAACCAAGTCTTCTCTCGTGCCTCTGTAACTCCCTTTATTCCATTGCGATACTGATACATGTGACTTCTGCTTCTCCCTCTCAAATTGCAGTATAAGTTCAATCATACTCTGATCACTGCCTCCTCAGGGTTTCTTTACGTTAAGCTGCCTGATAAGATCCGGGTTATTACACAACATTGAATCTAAGATGGCTTTTCCCCTAGTAGGCTCAAGCACAAGTTATTGTAAATCTTGTAGGCATTCAACAAATTCCCTCTCTTGTGATCCGACACCAACCTGATTTTTTTTTAATTGAATTGACTTTATTTCTTACATCTTTCGCATGCTTGAGGAGTAAGAAATCTAAATGTTACATCTCCGTCTGAATGTGCAAGTTATAGTAATTTGTAATAAATAGTATGTACAGTAAGATATACAACAGAGCAGTCAGTATAGCTTAGAAGTACAATTGTGTCAGCGTGAATTAATCAGTCTGATGGCCTGGTGGAAGAACTATCCTGGAGCTTGATGGTCCTCGCTTTAATGTTGCAGTACCGTTTCCCAGATGGTAGCAGGTGGAACAATTTGTAGTTGGGGTGACTTGGGTCCCCGATGATTCTTTGGGCTCTTTTAACTCACCTGTCATTGTAAATGTCCTGGTAAGTGGAAAGTACATATCCGTACCACTCTCTGCAATTGAGGGAAGTATAGTTCCCATATCAAGCAATGATGCAGCCAGTCAGGATGCTCTCAACTGTGCCCCTATGGAAAGCTCTTAGGATTTGGGACTCATGCCAAACTTCTTCAACTGTCTGACATGAAAGAGGCACTATTGTGCTTTTTTCACCAACAGCCGGTGTGTACAGACCATGTGAGATCCTCGGTGTGTATACCGAGGATTTTGAAACTTTTCACCCACTCCACCCGGATCCATTGATGTCAATAGGGTGAACCTGTCTTTGTTCCTTCTGTAGTCCACAGCCAGCTCCTTTTCTTGACACCACTGTGTCAGGATGATGACTTCTCCCCTGTAGGCTGCCTTGTTATTATTTGAGATGAGGCCAATCAATGTAGTATCATCTGCAAATTTAATTAGCAGATTGAAGCTGTGGGTGGATTTCCCAATCCCCCTGCATATTGAAATCCCCCATTACAACTGTAACATTACCCGTATTATGTGCCTTTTCCAGCTTCCTTTGCAATCTCAACCCCACATCTTGGCTACTATTTGGAGGCCTATAAATGATTCCCATAATGTTTTTTTAGTCTTGCGGCTTCTTAACTCCACCTACAAAGACTCAACATTCTCTGACCCTAAGTCACCCCTCTCTAAAGATGTAATTCCATGTCTTACCAACAGAGCCACACTACTGTCTCTGCCTTCCTGCCTGTTCTTTTGATACAAAGTATATCCTTTGATGTTAAGCTCTCAACTCTGGCCTACTTTCAGCCATCACTTGGTGATACCCACAATGTCATACCGACTGATCTCTTATTTACACCTCAAGTTCGTCCATCTTACATGCTATGAGCATTTAAATACAGCACCTTCAGTCCTGCATTCTTTGCCCTTTTGATTTTTGCCTCTGTGGTACAGTTTAACTCTGTGCTCTGCCTGCATTTGTACCCAATCATCGGCTTCTCCTTACTTACGTTCATATTATACCCATCATCTACTTGTAAACCTGCTGGCTCACCCTCAGCTCTATCAGACTAGTTCCCATACCCCTGACATGTTACTTTAAACCACTCTCATGTCCTGGGGGTCCTTAATGATGGATGCGGACTTTGAGGCATTACCTTCTGAATGTGTCCTTGATGCTGGGGAGGCTAGTGCCAATGATAGAGCTAGATAAGTTTACAACTTTCTGCAGTTTTTTCCAAACGTGTGCAATGGCCCCTCCATACCAGGTGGCGATATAACCAGTCAGAATGCTTTTCACAGTAGATCTGTGAAATTTGTGAGAGTCTTTGGTGACAGACCAAGTCTCCTTAAACTCCTAATGAAATATAGCTACTGTCTTCCTGCCTTTGTCATTTCATCAATATATTGGATGCAGGCTAGATCTCTAAAGTTGTTGACACCCAGGAACTTGAAACGGCTCAGCTTGCCACTGCTGATCCCTTGATGATGACTGGTCTTTGTTCCCTCAAATTCCCCTTCCCAAAGTCCACAATCAATTCTCTGGTCCTACTTCAGTTGAGTGCAAGATTGTTTTTGTGACACCACTCAACCAGCTGATGTATTTTGCTCTTGTATGCCTCCTCATCACCATCTGCCATTAATAGATGTATCATCAGCAAATTAATAGATGGTGTTTGAGCTGTGCCTTGCCGCACAGTTGTGCGTGTACAGAGGGTAGAGCAGTGGGTTAAGCATGCATCCTTGAGGTAGGCCAGCATTGATTGTGAGCGAGGAGGAGATGTTATTTTGATCCGCGCAGACTGTGGTCTCCCGGTGAGGAAGATGAGCATCTAGTTGCAGAGGGAGGTATAGAGACCCAAGTTTCAGAGCTTGAGGGTATGATTGTGTTCAATGCTGAGCTGTATTCAATAAACAGCAGCCTAACGCTAGAGCTAGGGTTAACCCTAACCCATATTGTCCAAGTGATCCAAGGCTGAATGGAGAGCCAGTGAGATTGCACCTGCTGTAGACCTATAGTGGCAATAGGCAAATTACAGTGGGTTCTGTTCCTTGCTTAGGAGTTGCTTTTGGCCATGACCAACCTCTCAAAACACTTCATCACAGTAGATGTGAGTTCAATTGGGCATAGTCTTTGAGGTAGCTCACCATGCTCTCTTGGGCACTGGTATGATTGTCGCTCCTTTGATGAGAATCTTTGACTGCAGCAGTGTAAGATTGAAAATGTCCTTGAACACTCCTGCCAGTAGGTTGACACTGGTTTTCAGAGCCCTATCAGGTGTGCCATCAGGGCCTGGCGCCATGCAGGGGTTCACCCTCTCAAAAGATGTTCTGACATCGGCCTCCAAGTCAGAGATCATCGGGTCATCAGATGCTGCAGGGATTCACATTGGTGTAATTTTATTTTCCCTTTCAAAGTGTGCATAATAGGAGTTGAGCTGTTCTAGAAATGAATTATCAGCCATTTATGATGTTAGATGTTGCCTTGTAGGAAGTAAAACCCTGCAAGCCCTGCTAGAGCTGACTTGCATCCAATTCTATCTCCAACTTCAATTGGTAGTATTCAAATAATTGTCAACAATGCCACTCAAAATGCAATTTTGCTAAAAATTATTTATAAAACTGAATCATTTAAAATTGTATCTTTTCTAGGTGAGCCAGTCTCAGGATCACCTGGAGTTTATCACTTTCTTACAGAGGCTGTTGGGTCCATTATTGGAAGCTTATTTTTCTGCTGCTGTTTATATTCAAAGCTTCAGAGTTCAGGTTGAAGGTAGGTTTCGCTGAGAACATCATTTGTACTTTTGTACTTGTGATCTTTTAGATTTATCCTAAAGAGGGCCGCATGCACAGTCTAATCACAATTGCTTTGCAAAAGTAACAACAGGTTCTCCTTTTGGACTGCTGTGACATGCTCTGAAAGTGGTCCCATGTGCTAATGGGTAGGAAGATCCAGGCTGAAAGTACATTTATTATCAAAGTATACTATATTCAACCTTGAAATTCATCTTATAGGCAGCAACACTACAAAGAAACCCAATAGAACCCATTTGAAAAAAGACGATCAAACACCCAATATGCAGAAAAAGAACAAATTGTGCAAACAATAAAAGTAAGCAAATAAGATTTAGAACTAATGTTTACAAAAGTGAGTACACAGCCACAAAGACTGTCACAGCTGACTCAGGAGCCCATTATTTGCTGGCCACAGCCTCAGTTCAGCGCAGATACAAGTAAACCTCACCAAGCAGTGAGCTGAGCACCAGCCAATCCCTTGCATCCAGTCCCGACACCCTGATCTTTTCAAGCTGGCCCAGCACTTAAATCTGCCAGACCATTGCTCGCTCCTCATTCTTGAATGCAGGCCCTGCTGCTTCGATACGCTCTTGGGCCTGGGACCCACCACCTCGATTTGACCCATAACCAACCTTTCCAATCTGGCCAGGCACATAATTTAGTTTAACATCAGCTCATTCCTTGATCTCAGGCATGGGTACCGTTGCCTCGGCTCTCTCTTACCTCAGATTTGCTGCTTCGAATTGCCTCCAGTCTGCTTCATCAGTGGCCATACAATGGCTGGTTCCTCACTCTCAGACCCAAGCTCTGTGGCCTCAATTTGACCCGTACATGCAACATTGCAACTGTCCTGCACCTTCAAGACTTAAGTTCATACCACAAAAATGCTAGGTTGTATAGACAGTTCAAAAGCATAATTCCAAAAGGGAAATTAGAGGCAATTGATCTTTTAGTTTTCCAGGAAAAATGTGATTGATAAAAGTAGTTAGTAGTTTTGTTAGCTAACTGTAAGTTGTTGCTTTATTCCTCCAGTGTCATCTTAAGCCAGTAATCTTGATACAGTGTTGATGAAGAAATAGCATTGTAATTGCAAGTTGCGATGGTGCATGACTTGAAGGGCTGTTCTCAGTATTTTTTGTAGAAGAACTTAATCGTTGCACTCCACTCTAATTACGTTTGCAGTTAAGTGAATGAATTGCCTTCATGAATGGAAATAATCCCTCTTGCCATGCATTTAACCCAGAAACTCAAATCCTGGTGTGTAGCATTGATAGACAGCATCCAAATACAGTTGTGCACAGTGTTCAAGGAATCCTGCTGTATGGTATTGATAGACTGGTGTATGATATTGATAGATAGCATCCAAATACAGTTGTGCACAGAACCTGGTGTGGCATTGATAGACAGTATTCAAATACACGTCCTGGTTTTGCTATTTGTGCTGCTTTTTATGTAAAGTGTCTTTAGTACCAAGAAAATAATTACTGAAGTGAAGTTGCTGTAGTGGCTAAACTCTATACAAAATAGAGAAAAAATACACTTCAACATTCGACTCAATAAATACATTTTATTGATTAACAACTTTTAGAAATACGTTATTTTTCAGAAAGTGAATGCATCAGCAAGTTTCACAAGTATCTTTTATCCCGAACCGAAATGAAAATTGCGGTATTTGGTGAGTCATGAGCAAATAATATGCAAAGTGATCATTTGAAATCGAACAAAATTTATGATCTTCATTCATGAACTTAGAAGGTAAACAAATATTATTCTTGTCTCCAAATATTTCAGTAACACACACAAAATGCTGAAGGTACTGAGCAAATCAGGCAGTATCTGTGATGAGGAATAGGCAGTCAAAGTTTTGGACTGAGTTCCTTCATCAGGAAAATACTCCCTGACTTGCTGATTTCCTCTAGCAATTTGAATGTGTTGCTCAAGGTTTCTAGCATCTGCAGAATCTCTTGTCTTCCAAATGCTTGATAGAGTCATAGAAAAGCACAGCACAGAAACAGGCTTTTGGCTCATCTAGTCCATGCCAAAACCATTTAATCTGCCTACTCAGATTGACCTGCACCAGGGCCATAGCCCTCCATATTCCTACTATCCATGTACCCATCCAAATTTTTCTAAATGTTGAAATCGAACTCACATGGACCACTCCTACTAGCAGCTCATTCCACACTATCATGACCCTCTGAGTGAAAAGGTTTCCCCTCATGCTCCCATTAAACTTCTTACCTTTCACCCTTAAACCATGACCTCTGGTTGTCGTCCCACTCAACCTAGTGGAAAAAGCCTGCTTTCGTTTACCTTATCTATACCCCTAATAATTTTGATACCTCTATCGGATCTCCTCTCAATCTTTTACATTCTAAAGAATACGGTCCTAACCTATTCAATCTTTCCTTATAACTCAGGTCCTCCAGACCTAGCAACATCCTTGTAAATTTTCTCTGCACTCTTTCAACCTTGTTTACATCTTTTCGCTAGGTAGGTGGCCAAAACTGATCATAATACTCCAAATTAGGACTCATAAATATCTTATACAACTTCAGTATAACATCCCATTTTCTGTACTCAATATATCGATTTATGAAGGACAATATAGCAAAAGCTTTCATTATGACCCTATCTACCAGTGATGCTACTTTCAACAAATTATGGGCCTGTATTCCCAGATCCCTTGGTTCTACCACACTCATCATTGCCCTACTGTTCACTGCAGGACCTACCCTGGTTGGTCTTACTGAAGTGCAAAACCTTGCCTGTATTAAATTCCATCTGCTATATTTCAGCACATTTTTCTAGCTGATGCAGATCCCTCTGCAAGCCATGATAGTCTTACTGCTGTCCACTACATCCCCAATCTTAGTGTCATCCACAAATTTGCTGAAGCAGTTAACCACCTTAGAAGATCATAAGACATTGGAGCATGATTAGGCCTTTCAGCCCATCGAGCCTGCTCTGCCATTGAATTGTGGCTGATCCTTTTTTCTTCTCTCCCACCACCCCTCGCCTCAGCACCACTCCAATCAAGAACCTATCAAGCTTTGCCTTAAATACACTTAAATACCTGATCTCCACATCTGCCTATGGAAATAAATTCCACAAGTTCACCACCCTCTGACCAAAGAAATTCCTCTGCATCTCTGTTTTGAATGAACACACCTCTATCCTGAGGCTGTGCCTTCTTGTCTTAAAACTCCCCCAAAATGGGGAAACGTCCTTTCCACATCTACCATGGCTAGGCCTTTCAACATTCTAAAGGTTTCAATGAGATCTTCCTCATTCTTCTAAATTCCAGCAAGTACAGACCAGAGCTATCAAACACTCCTCATATGATAACCCTTTTGTTCCCAGAACCATCCTTGTGAACCTCCTCTGAACCCTCTCCAATGCCAGCACATCTTTTCTTGATGAGCCCAAAACTGTTCACAATACTCAAGATGAGGCCTCACCAGTACCTTGGAAAGCATCAGCATCACATCCTTGCTCTTGTATTCTAGACCTCTTGAATTCTAGGCCTCTTGAAATGAATGCTAACATTGCATTTGCCTCCTTCAACCTGTAAGTTAACATTTAGGTTGTTCTGCACAAGGACTCCTTTTGCATCTCAGATTTTTGGATTTTCTCCTCATTTAGAAAGTAGTCTTACATTTATTTCTTCTACCAAAGTGAATGACCATGCATATTCCAATATTGTATTTCATTTGCCACTTTCTTGCCCATTCTCCTAATCTGTCTAAGTCCTTCTGCAGCCTAATTGTTTTCTCATCACTACCTGCCCCTCCACCAATCTTTGTATCATCTGCAAAATTGGCAACAAAGTCATCTATTCCATCATCAAAGTCATTGATATACAGCATAAAAAGAAGCGGTCTCAACACCAACCCGCTGCGGAACGCCACTAGCCTCCTAACAATCAGCCAGTGCTCCAACCATGTTTGTAACTTTCCTGTAATACCATTGGCTCTTAACTTGGTAGGCAACCTCATGTGGGGCACCTCGTCAAAAGCCTTCTGAAAGTCCACATATACAACATCCACTGCATCCCCTTTATCAACCCTACTTGTAATCTGCTCAAAGAATTCCAACAGGTTCATCAGACAGGATTTTCCTTTAAGGAAACCATGCTGACTTTGTCCTGCCTTGTCCTGTGTCATCAAGTACTCCATAACCTTATCCTTGACTCTAATATCTTCCCAACCACTGAGCTCTGGCTAACTGGTGTATAATTTCCTTTCTGCTACCTTCCTCCTTTCTTAAAGAGTGGAGCGACCTTTACAATTTTCCAGTTCTCTGGCACCATGCCAGAGTCCAATGATTTTCGAAAGATCATAGCTAATGCCACCACAATCTCCAACACTACCTCTTTCAGAACCCTAGGGTGCAGTTCGTCTGGTCCAGGTGACTTAGGTACCCTAGGGTCTTTCAGCATTTTTGAGCATCTTCTCTCTTGTTATAGTAACTGCACTCACTTCTCTTCCCTCACACTCTTCAACATCTGGCAAACTGCTAGTGTCTTCTGTAGTGAAGACTGGTGCAAAATACTCATTTAGTTCATCTGCCATCTCTTTGCCCCCCCGTTATTATTTCTCCGGCCTCATTTTCTAGCAGTCCTATATCCGCTCTAATCTCTTTTATTTTTTACATACTTGAAAAAACTTTTACTATCCACCTTGATATTGTTTGTTAACTTGCTTTCATGTTTCATCTGTTCCCTCATAATGACTCTTAGTTGCTCTCTGTAGGTTTTTAAAAGCTTCCCAATTCTGTCTTCCCACAAATTTTTGCTTTGTTATATGCCCTCTCTTTTGCTCCTCCAATAGCTTTGACTTCCCTTGTCAACTACGGATGTATTATTTTGCCATTTGAGTATTTCTTTGTTTTTGGAATACATCTATCCTGCACCTTCCTCATTTTTCCAAGAAGTTCAAGCCATTGCTGCCCTGCTGTTGTCCCTGCCAGCATCTCCTTTCCATTTATTTTGGCCAACTCCTCTCTCATACAACTGTAATTTCCTTTACCCCACTGCTGTGTCAGACTTTCCTTCCTCCTTATCAAATTTTAAGTTGAACTCAATCATATTGTGATCACTATGGGTTCTTTTACCTGAAGCTCTCTAATCACCTCCAGTTTATTACAAAACATCCAATCCAGTATAGCTGATCCCCTAGTAGGCTCAATGACAAACTGCTCTAAAAAGCTTCACGTAGGCATTCAACAAACTCACTCTTTTGAGTTCCATTACCAACTGATGTTACCAATCGACTAAAATGTTGTTATCTCTCATGACTATCATCACATTGCCGTTTTGACATGACTTTTCTATTTCCCGTTTTAATCTGTGGTTCTCATTCCAGCTAGTTGAGAGGCCTGTATATAACTACCGTCAGGGTTCTTTTACCCTTACAGTTTCTTAACTCAACCCACAAGGATTCAACATCTTCCAATCCTATGTCACATCTTTCTACTGATTTGATGCCATTCTTTACCAGCAGAGCCACACCATCCCCTTTGCCTACCTTCCTATCCCTCTGATACAAAGCATAACCTTTGACATTAGGTTCCCAACTACATCCATCATCCAGATCATTAATATAGATGGCAAACAACAAAGGACCTAGCACCGATACTGTGGCATGCCACTAGTCACAGGCCTCCAGTCAGAGAGGCAACCCTCTACTACCACTCTGGTTTCTCCCACAAAGCCAATGTCTAATTCAATTTACTACCTCATTCTGAATGCCGAGTGACTGAAACTTCTTGACCAACCTCCCATACAGTACCTTGTAAAATCCCTTACTAAAGTCCGTGTAGACAACATCCATTGCCTTGCCTTCATCCTTTTCCTGGTAACTTCCTTGAAATACTCTACCATGCACAAAGCCACACTGCTATCCATAATCAGTCCATGTCTATTCAAATATTTAGTGCCTGTAAGAAGTTTTCACCCCCACCCCTGGCAGTTTTCATGTTTAATTATTTTACAACATTGAATCACAGTGGAGTTAATTTGGCATTTTTTGACACTGATCAACAGAAAGACACTCTTTTGTATCAAAGTGAAAACAAATCTCCACAAAATGATCTAAATTAATTTTAAATATAAAGTACAAAATAATTGATTGCGTAAGTATTCATCCTCTTTAATATGACACACCAAACCATCACTGGTGCAGCCTTTTGGTTTCAGAAGTCACATAATTAGTTAAATGGAGATCACCATGTACAGTCAAGGTGTTTCAATTGATTGTAGTAAAAATACACCTGTACCTGGAAGGTCCAACTGCTGGTGAATCTACAACATGAAAACAAAAGAACACGCCAAGCAACTCCATGAAAAGGTTATTGAACAGCGCAAATCAGGAGATGGTTTCAAGAAAATTTCCAAGTCACTGAATATCACTTAGTACAGTTAAGTCAAACATCAAGAATTGGAAAGAATATGGCAGAGCTGTAAATCTGCCGAGAGCAGGCCGTCCTCAAAAACTGAGTGACTGTGCAAGAAAGGGCCTCATGAGGGAGGCCACCAAGAGACCGATGACAACTCTTGAAGAGTTACAAGCTTCAGTGGCTGAGATGGGACAGACTGTGCTTACAACAACTGTTGCCTGAGTGCTTCACCATTCACAGTTTTATGGGAGAATGGCAAAGAGAAATCCGCTGTAGAAAAAAACTGCATGAAATCTTGGCTACAATTTTCCAGAAGGGATGTGGGAGACTCAAGTCAGCTGGAAGAAGGTTCTATGATCTGATGAAAGCAAAATTGAGCTTTTCAGCCATCAGACTAAATGCTATATTTGGCGTAGACCAAGCACCACACATAATCAAAAACACACCATCTATCCCATGAAGTATGGTGGTGGCTGCATCATGCTTCACTGCAGCAGGCCTTGGAAGGCTTTTGAAGGTAGAGGGTAAACTGAATGTAGCAAAATACAAAGATATCCTAGAGGAAACCTGATGCAGTCTGCAAGAGAACTGTGTCTTTTTGGAAAGCAAATTTTCTCCCAAGTTGATAACCCCAAGCATAAAGCCAAAGCTACACCAGAACGGCTTAAAAACAACAAAGTTAATGTCCTAGAGTGGCCAAGTCAGAGTCCAGACCTCAATCCAATTGAGAATTTGTGGCTGGACTTGAAAAGGACTGTTCTCTCATGATCTGCATGCAATCTGACAGAGCTTGTGCCGTTTTGTAAAGAAGAATGGGGAAAAATTGTAGTGTCCAGATAGGTCTGAGAGACCTATCCACACAAGCTGTAATTGCTCCCAAAGGTGCATCTCAGAATGAGAATCAGGTTTATTATCACTGGCATGTGACGTAAAATTTATTAACTACTAAATCTACTAAATACTGACTTGAAGGGGGTGAATACTTATACAATCAATTATTTTGTATTTTATATTATTAATTAATTTAGATCACTTTGTAGAGATCTGTTTTCACTTTGACACAAAAGAGTCTTTCTGCTGATCAGAGTGGGGGGAAGAAAGCCAAACTGTTGAAGCTTTATTAAACACTAGTCAGGCTGCACTTGGAGCATTGTCAACAGTTTTGGGCCCCATATCTCAGAAAAGACAAGATCAATGGAGAGAGTCCAGAGGAGGTTCACAAGAATTATTCCGGGAATGTAGGGATTAACATATGAGGTGCATTTGGCAGGTTTGGGCCTGTACTCACTGGAATTTAAAATAATGCCTGGGGATTTCACTGAAACCTACTGAATGTTGAAAGGACTAGATAGGGTGGATATGGACATGATGTTTCTTTTGGTGAGGGTATCCAGAACTAAAGGGCATAGCCTCAAAATTAAGGTGTGATCTTTTAGAACAGAAGTAAGGAGGAATTTTTTTAGCCACAGAGTGGTGAATCTGTGGAATGCTCTGCCACAGACTATGGTTGAGGCTAAATCCATGAATATATTTAAAGCAGAGGTTGATGGATTCCTGATTGGATGGGACATCAAGGGATATGGTGAGAGAGCAGGTGTATGGGGTTGAATGGGATACGGGATCAGCCTTGATGAAATGGCGGAGCAGACCCAATAGACTGAATGAACTAATTCTGCTCCTATGTCTTTTGCTCTAAATTAAGTCCAATGTGATTCAATGTAGTAAAACATTAAACATGAAAACTTCCAAGAGGGGGTGAATATTCTTTACAGGCATTGTATATTTCGGTCCCTTAGAATACCTTCCAAAAACTCCCACAACTGATGTCAGACTCACCAGCCTATAATTTCCTGATTTCTGTTTAGAGGCTTTTTTAAATAACAGAACAACATTGGCTATCCCCTGGCACTAAGGATGTTTTAAATATCTCTGCTAGGGCCCCAACAGTTTCTGTCCTTGCCTCCTGTAGGGAACAACTAGTCAGGCCCTGGGTTTCAGATCTTTCTTTCCATGATTTTTGATTGCCCATCAAAATAAAATTCCTGTCAAGGTATGATAGTGAAGTAACACACTTGGCATTCCATAGTACAAATTACTTCAGTAATGGGCAGTCTACTTGGAAATATTAAAGGGTTTGAAAGCATTTGGCCCACCTCAAATATTAGAAATATCAAAAGTATTATGAAAAAGTGACTATTTCATATCTTCCTCCTATCCCCTTGCATGCACATTCACACTCGTGTTCTAAAGCTGTTCTCATTTCAAATTTCATTCACCTATTTGTAATTAAACTGTTCATCTTCAGACTTTTTTTTAGCAGTGTTTAGATTTGTGATCTTACCAAAATAGCATGTGATGTCTCATTCTAGTAGTTATAAATTAATGTATTTTCAAATTTAGGTCCCTTAAGATTGTCAGCTATGGGTGATAGTGGGAATTGGCTCCCACTACCTATTGCTTCCAGTAGCATGTGTCTCAAACAGCCTCTGACAACCAAATCCATTTCTTGGCCTTCACATGTGGTTTAGCTACTAAGCCCAGCAGAACAGTTTCTACTGACAGGAGAAGGGGCAAAGCTGAGTTACTGATGCCTTAAAACGGGTCATTTCAGACAGATGGGGCTCATCAGCTGTGGTTGGCAGCTCATCTAGGAGAAGGAAAACTTATGCCTCCACTGTCTTGTGGCTTGGCCTGCTCATGGGGAAGGCTTCGTCAGTAAACCCCAAAGGCAATATCCGAACTGGAGTCCTTAAGGCAGTCCTACGTCGAGTTCAACGCTGACTGACAACATCTGTGTTGCCACTGATGCCAAACTACTGGTCCCTGTCGTTCCTTTGGATTCATCAGCTGCGTGGAGAGGGGGGGCCTTCTGGATGGGCAACAGCTTGCTCTCCATATCATACTGCCCTGGCTTTTGTATCACATAGATAGCTAGGATGCAATATCGATGGTCAACCCAACTAAAAAGGGCCTCAGTCTTCAAATTTAACATTTGCAATATCATCATAGATCTTCTATAATTTATTTTGTTCCTTAGGGGAGAGTGCAACTTTCTGTCTTGCAAAAAGTGCAGTGAAAACTCTGAAGGACCTTGGGGTAAGTAATATTTACTTTGGTGTCTTCCATTTGCGTTGAGCCACTATGCTTTGCTATTACAGTATGACCCATTAGCTTTCAGGAATGGTGTGCTCCATCAAAAAGTTGATATTAGTTACATTAATCTTGGGGTTCTTCCCACTGGCCTGCTAGACAAATCATTAACATTCATTACTTAGGAGTTAGCAAAATAATTTTATCACTACTGTCTGTGCAGTCCTCCTCACAACTACCTTGTCAAATTGTAGTTCTATGAAAATTAGTCTTGAAAATAGCTACTGGACTAGTAAATCTTACTGAGGTTCTCATTGAATGATGGATCAGTCTCAAAGGTCTGTGTGGCCTACTGAGTTCCAATTTTTTTTATAAGCACAGTACTGAAATATTTGTCAGTATGTAATTGCAAGAAGAGAATTGTACTATAATTACTGCAAGTTGTAAGCTGGTGTAAAAATCACAATTATTTAAATTGTAGCAATTTTCCTTCTGCAGGTTTTTAAAGCACAGAAGAAAGGGAGCACAACTTTAGAACTGAGCAGCGCTTTTCTACCTCTCATCAATCGACAAAAGCTGCTGGAGTACATTCTGAATTTTACTATGTTATAGAGAACGCTGAATGGGCTGTGGTAATTTATCGACATGGACTGGGACTAATAAACCCATTTGAATCGATTATTTGACATTTAAAAACTTAAATGTATACTTGCTGCATTTTCGGATTTATTTCACTGTTTTAGTGAAAGGTGTATGCCTAACTTGGTTTGGCTGCTTTCCTTCTTCGTAATTTAACTGGTTTACCATTCCATTTAGTGTCACCTTCTGTGGCTCTTGATGCAGGCATGTGGAGGCATAAGCCATGAAAAGATGATTGCCATTATGACCACAGCTGTGTTGATGACACTGAATTTATGATTAATTTAGAAACATCAGAAGTTTATCAAACCTGTATTGCTTATGTCATAGATGCCCCTTTGATTTGAAGTGGCCCCTCTATTCCTAACAGATTGTGGTCATTAGCCATGAATTGTGTCAAATTCAGTGTTAATGAAAGTGTATCAAATTCTCAAGGGTTGGTACTCTAGGCAGGTTTGTTGTGATGTGCAAAAGTTCTACGTTAAAAGCAATTCTGCTGTGCTAAAACTTAACTGATGGAATATTGTAAATTCTGTGTCATTGGGATGTGGATTATTATCTATAGAAAACAATCCTTTTGGTTGTGCCATCCTCCTGCAAAGTTGTTTTCAATTAAGAGGGTATCCAGATGCTTGGCTATGAGCTCTGTAACACTTAGCACTGCACACAATCTGAAAATTAATCATTTGCTAAGTGACAATCTGTAGAACAGGGGTTCCCAACCTGGGGTCCACGGATAAGGTTCCATTGCATTAAAAAACAAGGTTGGGAACCCCTGTTATAAAAGGAGTTCATGATTGCGATTAGAGGATTGTTACTACTTTCAAAAGATATGTTACCAAACATGGCTCTGAGCTCATCTCACACCCCCTCCCCTCCCCACTGGTTAGCCCAAGTTGCTCGTTTTTTTAGCCCTCTAACGAGCAAACATCCAGTTTCATTTATGATTCCTAAATATAGGAGAGCTGATTGGCTGATCTGGTCAACCAATACTTTATGTAACAGGTATGGCAGAAAGCTGTGAGTTGATATGCCTCAGCTGCAAAGAGATAGGTAGAAGTAATCTTGGGTTTTCCGTGCCTACAGGTCTTTCCCTTTGCTTTCTTTTCCTATCCTCTCCTCTCTTGACCTGATTCGTAAGTCAAAATTGCTGATCCATGCTCACAGTCTTGCACTGATGGCTAAAATTGGGTTAATAGTTATTCAATCTATACCTTGTATGTGCTGGGCCCTAAATTTTTGATTGCCTTAGGGTTACATAAGAAGTCTTATACCAGTGTCTTTAGCAATCAAAAAGAAAGCCATGTCTTTGCAAGAAGATCATACGTTTGCAATTGGCATTGTGACTTGGCAATAAGATAATCCTTGCAAAGTATATCCATTTTGTGGCAAGCGATGGTCTATGATAAGTTGTGTAAGGTTTCCAATTGAAACACTGCATTCAAATCCAGCCATGAAGGGCGTTGAACCCAAACTGACCTTTCTAACACTGCTTACAGATTAGACACTGTGTGATCAAATAGTTTCACTGTATGTGTGGAGATGCATGGTTTTTGGATGGACATCTGTCCGACAATGATTGATCAGCCCTTGTACCTGTGGAGTGTGCAGTAGCAAGATACAAGATACAAGAAAAATTTGTGCTACAGATTGTAATTTTTGACTGCATTATCTTTCAGAGAAAGGATGAGCTAAGGCCAGCTCTTCACCCACTAATTCCACACATTAACCCCTAAGAGTGAGCCCTTTTAATGGGTATAACATTTATAACCACAATATTTTATTTTTCTCTTGCAAAATGGGAGACTTGGTAATTTATAAATTTTACACTTGGAATGTCAAGTGCTTTTAGTAAGAGAAAATCATTTCCATAAGCATTTCTACCTTGAATTTTTTAATAAAACAACAGTAAATCTCACTGATGTGCCACCAAATATTTCAGAAACTGAAAAAAATGAAGACCTACAGCATCATTTATTAATGTTGAGAAGAAATTCTCCATGTTATTGTAAAATCTCTAAATACTGAGGGGGGCATTACATTGTTTCATTATGATGTATTCAAGGTCTCCATTGTAGCCTCTCCCTCAGGTGTGTTTAAAGCAAACTTGAGCTTAAATTAAACTGTAAGTTGTGATGATCAATATCTCATATTATACTTGAAAAGCTACTCAAATCACTGGTCATCATCTTTGTGTTACACCAAAGAGTTCTCTTATGTGTTGTATGTTAACATGCATTTATTCCTTTTTTTTCAAAATCTAAATATCCAACTTCTGATATACGTATTTAATGTTTTGTGAAGAGACAATGCTACATGCTGCATTATATGATATTTTGGTTCTATCACTACTGAACTTGTAAATGATTGCTGCCTCATGGGCCACAGAGCTCTAAGGGATATCAGGGGTTGGTGGTGGCAAGTTATTGAGTTGTTGTTTCATATATTTCTGGTCTGGAAAAGGGTTTGAAGTTTAAAAAAAAGAAACATTACAGAATAAAAACAAAAACGTTATCTTGTATTTTCTCTTTGACAACTGCTTTTTCTCAGCCATCTGCATTATGTCATGATTTTTGTTTTTCTTTTGACTTGTTTCAGAATTTTAAACTATTTCTGACCTAATACTGTGGTACAAAAAGGGAAAAGCTTTCTTTCCAGTGGTATGATATTTTAATTGTACACGTAGTGTAGCTTAGAAGTATTGGGTTATACATAACAACGGACAATTGTTGTGTGTAATAGTTGGGTTATGCATGTTGTGCTTATGTGTGTAGTGAATTTCTCTAAACCATGGTGCAAACTGAAACGTAAAAGAAGTGACTATGCGAGGGTTTAGGTGACCTGGAAAGCATGAGCTTGCAACAATTGCACTGATCTGAGCTCAGGACTCTGAAATCACCTCGATTCCTAGAAGCCTTAATTATATGGTGCTTCCAAATGAGAAAGAGAGCTTAAGCCATTATTAAAGCCATACAGGAAATAAATCTCATGGATGTAACACAAATATTAACAACAGTTCACTGTCTTTTTAACCGTGCAGTGTGATCTTTGTTTCTTCGAAGCACTGGTGATATCTGAATCTATTTCACCATGTTTTACATTTTGTGGCAATGAGTGGTCTCCTAGAATTGATCTCATCACTTTTTAAAAATCTGTGTTAGCTTTCAACCAATCAATAAACTTTCCAGGGTCACTGATTGTGTGGTAATGTCAGTAAACATTCTGAAATAACACTCCCCTTCCTGCCAGCAAATTCCCATCTTTCTCTGAAAATTGTAGCTTGCCAGACTCCAGTCACATGAATTCCATCAGTCTTCCAGTATTTTCCTAAAGTGAATATCTAGTTTAATAATGAGCGTTAGCTCAGTATGTTCCACATCCACACTGACTATCCCAGCTTAACTCAGTTCTGTCTTTACTTGATAATAGCAACTGTGCATGTGTGTGTGTGCATGCGCGCATGCGTGCGCACACACACACACACAAAACACAGCACTCTTCAGGAATTCAACTCGGCACCCGTCAGGAATTCAAAACTGGGACCTATGCAGCCTGAATCACTTGACACTATAGCAAGCACACTGTGCTTTCTGAGCCACCAGGGAATTATCTGAATACATTTTACTGAGTTCTCATATACATTTTGATTTTTATGGTTTCTAATCTATTTCACTGCACTTCTACAATTTTAACTAGATTTACTTCATACTATATGAAGAAAAAAAATAGGTAAAGAATAGCAGGTATATTAATCTTTGGGTAATTATGTGTTAGTAGTATCGTTTGCATTCTGAATGATTTTGGGATGGTTGTGAATTTCAAGGGCAAAACATATTTGTATATTACGTTAACTGGTCAATCACCTACATACTGCTTTAGCAAAATGCTTGTTCTATTTTTGGTGATGGAAAAGTTTAAATGTGGAGTTTACTGATTTCTTTCTGATGGTAACTGGTGATAGTCTGATCCAGTATTTAGATCAGTCCTGGAATGCTGCAATACTGATAGGGTGGTGATACATACAAAGTGAAATGTTAAGATCAAATGTTAATTCTGTCGTTTTAAGTTTTTTAATCTATGGCTGGCCTTTTTTTGCTGCCAATGCTGATAACTGCTAAAGTCAAGTGTTAGTCTGAATAGTTGCCTAACACAATATGTCTGCAGGAGTTCCCAGGCTATTTAGGACTAAAATATATATTTATCAGACCTACACCTTTTAATTATGTTATTAATTGTTATACAAGCATAGTTGATTGATTCTTTGTGATTAAAATATTTATCTATTTAAATTATTAATGTGATGCAATTTGAAGGTTACTAACCACTAAAGCCAAATGTACAAAGCAAAAACTGTTTGTTCCCTTGACAGTTGTCTTGAGAATGGCTGGAAATGTGGTCCATACGGTGTCCTGCTCAAGATAGAGCCAAAGAGGGCACTGTTGTTTTTCTCTGTATGGTTCTGAGCTGTTGTCTATCTGTATATAGTGTTTGTTGTGGGAATGGGAAGAGAGGAATGAGTAAATATGCAAGCACTAAAATTTATTTTCCTTTTCTGACTTGTGTTTGAATTGCAATTACAGAAGATTGATCTCAAATATCCTACATCTGGTTTGAGGGAAAGTGTTTTGTCACCTTTATAAAATAAACATTTATAAAACAGATTGATGGATTGCTTTCAGTGTCTTCGTTGGTGATTTATTACCATAGGTCTGAATTAGACCCTGTGTTTCTGGTTCTCAGCAACAGTCTGCTGTGTAGGAGAGTATACTGCATGGCACCTAGCTCTTTCTCCCGAGACTGCTGAATTAAAATGGGAAAAATAAATACAAGGGTTCATATACAATGGTATGGTATTAAAAAAACAGTCATAACCCAGCAATCTCATTATATTTTAGATAAGATTTGGGTTATGTTTAGGATTCTTTTCATTGGTGGACATATCTGTATATAAAGCCCAGGTTAAGATTTCACTGTTAAAGCTGTGGGATAGTTTATTTCCCAAACAAGAGAAAATCGACAGATACTGGAAATCCAAGTAACACACACACACACACGCAATGCTGGAGGAACTCAACAGACCAGGCAGCATCTATGGAAATGAGTACAGTCAACGTTTCAGGCCGAGGCCCTTCATCAGGACTGGAAAAAAAGATGAGGAGTCAGAGTAAGAAAGTTTGTCTGTGTGTGTGTGTGTGTGGGGGGGGGGGAACCACCAGGTGAAACTGCGAATGGGGGAAGGAGTAAAGAAAAGAGGTTGGGAAGTTCAAGCAGCACACATCAAAGTTACTGTTTAACGCGGCAGGCCAGGCAGCATCTCTAGGAAGAGGTACAGTCGATGTTTCGGGCCGAGACCCTTCGTCAGGACTAACTGAGACCATTCCTTCAGTTAGTCCTGACAAAGGGTCTCGGCCCGAAACGTTGACTGTACCTCTTCCTAGAGATGCTGCCTGGCCTGCTGTGTTCACCAGCAACTTTGATGTGTGTTGCTTGAATTTCCAGCATCTGCAGAATTCCTCGTGTTTAAGCTTAGGAAGTTGATAGGTGAAAGAGATACAGGGCTGGAGAAGGGGGAATCTAGAGGGGACAGAAGGCCATGGAAGAAAGAAAAGAGGGGGGAGCATCAGAGAGAGATGATGGGCAGTTGAGATAAGGATAGAGAGGGAAATGGGAATGGTGAGGGGGCATGACTGGAAGTTTGAGAAATTGATGTTCATGCATCAGGTTGGAGGCTACCCATACAGAATATAAGGTGTGGTTCCTCCAACCTGAGTGTGGCCTCATCACAACAGTGGAGGAGACCATGGACTGACACGCTGAATGGAAAGTGGAATTAAAATGGGTGACCACTGGGAGATGCAGCTTTTTCTGGTGGACAGAGCGTAGTGTAAGTGCTCAGTGAAGTGGTCTCCCAATCTGTCTGATCTCACCGATATACAGGAGGGCACACCAGGAGCACCGGATACAGTAAATGACCCCAACAGACTCCGGTGAAGTGTCGCCTCACCTGGAAGGACTGTTTGGGGTCCTGAATGGTAGTGAGGGAGGAGGTGTAGCACTTGCTTCACTTGCCAGAATAAGTGCCAGTCGGGAGGGATGAATGAACAAGGGAGTTGCGTAGGGAGCAATCCCTGTTGAAAGCAGAAAGTGGAGGGGAGAGAAAGATGTGCTTAGTGGTGGGATCCCACTGGGGATGGCAGTAGTTACGGAGAATTATGTGCCGGATGTAGAGGCTGGCGGCGGGGTGGTAAGTGGGGACATTTAATAGTTTCTTTAGAAGTATTGTGTTCTAGTGGTAGTGTTTGGGTTACTGTTAAAGATGGGGGTTGTGATGTTCAGCTTAGGAATGTAAGCCAATTGGACTTGTTTTGTGCTGTAGGTAATGAGAGAAACAGAGATGGCAGAGAAACTGAATGTGTATTTTACATCAGTCGTCACAGTGGAAGACATCTGCAGTATACTGGACATTCAAGAGTATCAGGGAAGTGAAGCGTGCAGTGAAAATTATGACTAAGAAGGTGCTCAGGAAACTTAATGGTCTGAGGGTGGATAAATCTCCTGGACCCGGTGGAATGCACCCTTGGGCTCTGAAGAAAGCAGCTGGAGAGATTGTGGAGGAGTTAATAATGATTTTTCAAAAATCGATAGGTTCTGGCCTTATCCTAGATGAATGGAAAATTGCAAATGTTAATCCGCTAATTAAGAAGGGTGGGAGGCAGCATAAAGGAAAGTATAGACCTGTTAGCCTGACATCAGTGGTTGGGAAGCTGTTGGAATCAATTGTTAGGGATGAGATTCCGGAGTACCTGGAGGCACATGACAAGATTGGGAAAGCCAGCATGGTTACCGGAAAGGAAAACCCTGCCTGACTAACCTACTGCAATTTTTTGAGGAAATTACAAGCAGGATAGACAAAGGAGTTGCAGTAGATGTAGAACATAAAACATAGAAAAGCTACAGCACAATACAGGCCCTTCAGCCCACAATGCTGTGCTGAATGTCTACTTTAGAAATTACCTAGGGTTACCCATAGCCCTCTATTTTTCTAAGCTCCATGTACCTATCCAGGAGTCTCTTAAAAGACCCTATCGTATTTTCCTCCACCACCATTGCCAGCAGCCCATTCCAATCACTCACTACTCCCTGCATTAAAAAAATTACCCCTGATATATCCTCTGTCCCTGCTTCCAAGCACCTTAAAACTGTGCCCTCTCGTGTTAGCCATTTCAGCCTGGGAAAAAGCCTCTGGCTATCCACACGATCAATGCCTCTCATCATCTTATACACTTCTCATACTCTGCCGCTCCAAGGAGAAAAGGCTGAGTTCACTCAACCTATTCTCATAAATCGTGGTCCCCAATGCAGTCACCATCCTTGTAAATCACCTCTGCACCCTTTCTATAGTTTCCACATCCTTCCTGTAGTGAGGTGACCAGAACTGAGTGCAGTACTCCAAGTGGGGTCTGACCAGGGTCTTATATAAGACCATAAGACAAAGGAGCAGAGGTCGGCCATTCGGCCCATCGAGTCTGCTCTGCCATTTTATTATGAGCTCTTCCGTTCTCCCATTTAGTCCCACTCCCCCGCCTTCTCACCATAACCTTTGATGCCCTGACTACTGAGATACCTATCAATCTCTGCCTTAAATACACTCAATGACTTGGCCTCCACTGCTGCCCGTGGCAACAAATTCCATAGATTCACCACCCGCTGGCTAAAAAAATTTCTTTGCAACTCTGTTCTGAATGGGCGCCCTTCAATCCTTAAGTCATGCCCTCTCGTACTAGACTCCCCCATCATGGGAAACAACTTTGCCACATCTACTCTGTCCATGCCTTTCAACTTCGAAATGTTTCTGTGAGGCCCCCGCTCATTCTTCTAAACTCCAAGGATCACAGTCCAAGAGCGGACAAACGTTCCTCATACATTAACCCTCTCATTCCTGGAATCATTCTAGTGAATCTTCTCTGTACCCTCTCCAACATCAGCACATCCTTTCTCAAATAAGGAGACCAAAACTGCCCACAGTACTCCAAGTGAGTTCTCACCAGCGTCTTATAGATCCTCAACATCACATCCCTGCTCCTATACTCTATTCCTCTAGAAATGAATGCCAACATTGCATTCGCCTTCTTCACCACCTATTCAACCTGGAGGTTAACCTTAAGGGTATCATGTACGAGGACTCCCAAGTCCCATTGCATCTCAGAACTTTGAATTCTCTCCCCATTTAAATAATAGTCTGCCCGTTTATTTCTTCTGCCAAAGTGCATAACCATACACTTTCCAACATTGTATTTCATTTGCCACTTCTTTGTCCATTCTTCTAATCTATCCAAGTCTCTCTGCAGACTCTCTGTTTCCTCAGCACAACCGGCCCCTCCACCTATCTTCGTATCATCAGCAAACTTAGCCACAAAGCCATCTATTCCATAATCCAAATTGTTGATGTACAATGTAAAAAGAAGCGGAACACAGACCCCTGTGGAACACCACTGGTAACCAGCAGCCAATCAGAGTAGGATCCCTTTATTCCCACTCTCTGTTTCCTGCCAATCAGCCAATGCTCTATCCATGTATGTAACTTTCCCGTAATTCCATGGGCTCTTATCTTGTTAAGTAGCCTCATGTGTGGCACCTTGTCAAAGGCCTTCTGAAAATCCAAATATACAACATCCACTGCATCTCCCTTGTCTAGCCTACTTGTAATTTCCTCAAAAAATTGTAATAGGTTTGTCAGGCAGGGTTTTCCTTTAAGGAAACCATGTTGAGTTCTGTCTATCTTGTCATATGCCTCCAGGTACTCCGTAACCTCATCTTTGATGATTGACTCCACCAACTTCCCAACCACCAATGTCAAACTAACAGGTCTATAACTTCATTTTTGCTTCCTTGCCTCCTTCTTAAATAGTGGAATGACATTTGCAATCTTCCAGTCCTCCAGAACCATGCCAGGATCTATCGACTTTTGAAAGATCATCACTAACGCCAACGCAATCTCCACGTTACTTCCTTCAGAAAACGAGGATGCATTCCATCTGCTCCGGGAGATTTATCTACCTTTAGACTATTCAGCTTCCTGAGTACTTTCTCCGTCATAATTGTGACTGCGCACACTTCTCTTCCCTGCCACCCTTGAGTGTCCGGTATACTGCTGATGTCTTCCTCAATGAAGACTGATGCAAAATACTCGTTCAGTTCCTCTGCCATCTCTTTATCTCCCATTTCAATTTCTCCAGCAGCATTTTCTATCGGTCCTATATCTATTCTCACCTGTCTTTTACTCTTTATATACTTGAAAAAGCTTTTAGTATCCTCTTTGATATTATTTGCTAGCTTCCTTTCATAGTTCATCTTTTCCATCTTAATGACCTTTTTAGTTTCCTTTTGTAAGCTTTTAAAAACTTTCCAATCCTCTGTCTTCCCACTAATTTTTGCTTCATTGTACGCCCCCTCCTTTGCTTTAACTTTGGGTTCGACTTCTCTTGTCAGCCACGGTTGCATCCTTTTTCCATTCGAAAATTTCATCTTTTTTGTAATATACCTGCCTTGCACCTTCCTCACTTCTCGCATAAACTCCAGCCACTGCTGCCCTGCTGTCTTTCCCGCCAGTGTTCCTTTCAAGTTATCTTTGGCCAGTTCCTCTCTCATGCCACTATAGTTTCCTTTACTCCACTGAAATACCGACACATCAGATTTCGGCTTCTCATTTTCAAATTTCATAGTGAACTCAATCATATTATGATCATTGCCTCCTAAGGGTTCCTTCACTTCAATCTCTCTAATCACCTCTGGTTCATTACACAATACCCAATCCAGTTCAGCCGATCCCCTAGTGGGCTCAACAACAAGCTGTTCTAAAAAGCCATCTTGCAGACATTCTACAAGTTGTCTCTCTTGAGATCCAGTGCTGACCTGATTTTCCCAATCCACTCTCATGTTAAAATCCCGACAATTATAATAACACTGCCCTTCTGACAAGCCTTTTCTATTTCCTGTTGTAATTTGTAGTCCACATCCCTGCAGCTGTTTGGAGGCCTTTAAATAACTGCCATCAGGGTCTATTTACCCCTGTGATTTCTTAACTCAACCCATAAAGATTGTGCACCTTCTGATCCTATGTCACCTCTTACTAATGATTTGATAACATTTCTTACCAACAAAGCCATGCCACCCCCTCTGTCTACCTTCCTATCCTTCCGATACACCGTGTATCCTTGGAAGTTCAGCTCCCAGACACATGCATCCTTTAGCCACATCTCAGTGATGGCCACAATATCATACCTGCCAATCTGTAGCTGTATGACAAGATCATCCACCTTATTGCTTATGCTGCATGCATTTAAGTATTTAAGTATAAACATTTAAGTATAACTAGTATTTGGTATGTTTTGCTTTGATTGCACTGCAACTCATCCCAATGGCTACAAATTTGCCCCACCACCTGCCTGTCTTTCCTGACATCTTTACTGCTCACTATCTTAGATTTATTTCTGTTTTCCCCTTCCTCCGCTCAATCATTCTGGTTCCCATCCCCTTGCCAAATTAGTTTAAACCCTCCCTCACAGCTCTATTAAACCTACCCGCCAGGATATTGGTCCCCTTCGGGTTCAGGTGTAACCTGTCCATTTTGAACAGGTCATACTCAGGTTGGCACTAGATCTCAAGAGAGAAAATTTGTAGAATGTCTGCGAGGTGGCTTTTTAGAACAGCTTGTTGTTGAGCCCACTAGGGGATCAGCTGTACTGGATTGGGTATTGTGTAATGAACCGGAGGTGATTAGAAAGATTGAGGTGAAGGATCCCTTAGGAGGCAATGATCATAATATGATTGAGTTCACTGTGAAATTTGAAAAAGAGAAGCCGAAATCTGATGTGTCGGTATTTCAATGGAGTAAAGGAAATTACAGTTGCATGAGAGAGGAACTGGCCAAAGTTGACTGGAAAGGGACACTGGCGGGAAGGACGGCACAGCAGCAGTGGCTGGAGTTTATGCCAGAAATGAGGAAGGTGCAAGACAGGTATATTCCAATAATGAAGAAATTTTCGAATGGAAAAAGGATGCAAGAGAAGTCAAAGCCAAAGTTAAAGCAAAGGAGAGGGCATATGAAGCAAAAATTAGTGGGAAGACAGAGGATAGGGAAGTTTTTAAAACCTTACAAAAGGAAGCTAAGAAGGTCAGGAAAAGATAAGCTAGCAAATAATATCAAAGAGATACTAAAAGCTTTTTCAAGTATATAAGGAGTAAAAGACAGGTGAGAGTAGATATAGGACCGATAGAAAATGATACTGGAGAAATTTTAATGGGAGATAAGGAGATGGCGGAGGAACTGAACGAGTATTTTGCATCAGTCTTCACTGAGGAAAACATCAGCAGTATACCGGACACTCAAGGGTGTCAGGGAAGAGAAATGTGCACAATCACAATTACGACAGAGGAAGTACTCAGGAAGCTGAATAGTCTAAATGTAGATAAATCTCCCGGACCAGATGGAATGCACCCTCGTGTTCTGAAGGAAATAGCTGTGGAGATTGTGGCGGCATTAACGATGATCTTTCAAAAGTCGATAGATTCTGGCATGGTTCCAGAGGACTGGAAGATTGCAAATGTCATTCCGCTATTTAAGAAGGGCACAAGGAATCAAAAAGTAAATTATAGTCCTGTTAGCTTGACATTGGTGGTTGGGAAGTTGTTGGAGTCGATTGTCAAGGATGAGGTTACTGAATACCTGGAGGCATATGACAAGATAGGCAGAACTCAGCATGGATTCCTTAAAGGAAAATCCTGCCTGACAAACCTATTACAATTTTTTGAGGAAATTGCCAGTAGGCTAGACAAGGGAGATGCAGTGGATGTTGTATATTTGGATTTTCAGAAGGCCTTTGACAAGCTGCTACACATGAGGCTACTTAACAAGATAAGAGCCAATGGAATTATGGGAAAGTTACATACGTAGATAGAGCCCTGGCTGATTGGCAGGAAACAGAGAGTGGGAATAAAGGGATCCTATTCTGGTTGGCTGCCGGTTACCAGTGGTTTTCCACAGGGGTCCGTGTTGGGGCTGCTTCTTTTTACATTGTACATCAACAATTTGGATTATGGAATAGATGGCTTTGTGGCTAAGTTTGCTGATGATATGAAGATAGGTGGAGGGGCCGGTTGTGCTGAGGAAACAGAGAGTCTGCAGAGAGACATGGATAGATTGGATGAATGGGCAAAGAAGTGGCAAATGAAATACAATGTTGGAAAGTGTATGGTTATGCACTTTGGCAGAAGAAATAAACGGGCAGACTATTATTTAAATGGGGAAAGAATTCAAAGTTCTGAGATGCAATGGGACTTGGGAGTCCTCGTACAGGATACCCTTAAGGTTAACCTCCAGGTTGAGTCAGTAGTGAAGAAGGCGAATGCAATGTTGGCATTCATTTCTAGAGGAATAGAGTATAGGAGCAAGGATGTCATGTTTAGGCTCCATAAGGCGCTGGCGAGACCTCACTTGGAGTACTGTGGGCAGTTTTGGTCTCCTTATTTAAGAAAGGATGTGCTGACATTGGAGAGGGTACAGAGAAGATTCACTAGAATGATTCCAGGAATGAGAGGGTTAACATATGAGTAACGTTTGTCCGCTCTTGGACTGTGTTCCTTGGAGTTTAGAAGAATGAGGGGAGACCTCATAGAAACATTTTGAATGTTAAAAGGCATGGACAGAGTAGATGTTGCAAAGTTGTTTCCCATGATGGGGGAGTCTAGTACGAGAGTCCATGTCTTAAGGATTGAAGGGTGCCCAATCAGAACAGAAATGCAAAGAAATTTTTTAGTCAGAGGGTGGTGAATCTATGGAATGTGTTGCCATGGGCAGCAGTGGAGGCCAAGTCATTGAGTGTATTTAAGGCAGAGATTGATTGGTATCTGAGTAGCCAGGGCATCAAGGGTTATGGTGAGAAGGCGGGGGAGTGGGACTAAATGGGAGAATGGATCAGCTCATGATAAAATGGCGGAGCAGACTCGATGGGCCAAATGGCCGACTTCTGCTCCTTTTCCTTATGGTCTCTTATGGTCTTACTTTCCCCAGAAGAGATCCCAATGATCCAAGAATCTGAAGCCCTGCCCCCTGCACCAGTCTCTCAGCCACGCATTTATCTGCCTGATCTTACTATTCTTGCCCTCGCTAGCACGTGGCACAGGTAGCAATCCCGAGAGTACTACCCTGGAGGTCCTGCTTCTCAGCTTCCTTCCTAACTCCCAGAAATCTCTCTCTTCAGGACCTCCTCCCTTGTCCTGTTTATGTCATTGGTACCAACATGTACCAAGACAACCAGCAGCTCGCCCTCTCCCTTCAGAATATTCTGGACCCAATCTGAGACATCCCGTACCCTAGCACCTGGGAGGCAACGCACTATGTGGGTCTCTCTATCAGGCTCACAGAATCTCCTGTCTGTTTCTCTGACTATGGAATCCCCTATGACTACCGCGTTCCTCTTCTCTCTCCTTCGTCCTGCACAACAGTGCCAGGCTCAGTGCCAGAGACCCGGTCACCGTAGGCGTCTCCTGTCAGGTCATCCCCCTCAACAGCATCCAGAACAAGATATTTTTTGCTAAGACAGCCACAGGGGTGCTCTCCACTATCCGGGCATTTTCCTTCTCTCTCCTGACAGTCACCCAGTTTTCTGACCCCTGTAGCCTAGGGATGACTACCTCCCTGTAGCTCCTGTCGATCACCTCTTCACATTCCCTGATAAGCAGTAGGTCATCAAGCGGCAGCTCCAGATCCCTAACGCCGTCTCCGAGGAGCTGCATCTCGGTGCACCTGACGCAGATGTGGCCATCAGGGAGGCTGGAGGTCTACCAGGATTCCCACATCTGACACACTGAACAAAGCACTAACCCTGCAGGCGTGCTATCTAACTCTACAGGAGTGAAACAGGAAAAATAAGTCCACTCACCCACTTACCTCGCCAAACAGACAAACTTTTTAAACCGTTAGCTCATACCGTTAGCTGTGTGAGCCCTGCTGTTCCTGTCTGTCCGGGCCGATTCGCCAAGGGGGTAAAAAAAAGAGTTGGTGCTTCGCTCTTGCCTCTTCCCGTTACCGCAGAAGCCCGTTGAAACCAAAACCCTGCACTCTGCTGCCACTCACTCTGCTGTCCGCTCCGACCGCTATATATGTTACATATAGTTGTAACATTACCTCTCGGCTCTTAAACTCAGTCCCACAGTTGATGAAGGCCAATGGACCATATGCTTTCTTAACCACAGAGTCAACCTGCTCAGCAGCTTTGAGTGTTCTATGGACTCGGACCCCAAAATCCCTCTGATCCTCCACACTGCCAATAGTCTTACCATTAATACCATATTCTGCCATCATATTTGACCTACCAAAATGAACCACCTCACACTTATCTGGGTTGAACTCCATCTTCCAGTTCTCAGCATCCTATCAATGTCCCGCTGTAACCTCTGACAGCCCTCCACACTATCCACAACACCCTCAACCTTTGATTCATCAGCAAATTTACTAACCCATCCCTCCACTTCCTCATCCAGGTCATTTATAAAAATCATGAAGAGTAGGGGTCCGAGAACAGATCCCTGAGACACACCACTGGTCACCGACCTCCATGCAGAATATGACCCGTCTACAACCACTCTTTGCCTTCTGTGTGCAATCCAATTCTTGATCCACAAAGTAATGTCCCCTTGGATCCCATGCCTCCTTGCATTCTGAATAAGCCTTGCATGGGGTACCTTATCAAATGCCTTGCTGAAATCCACATACACTACATCGACTGTTTCACCTTCATCAACATGTTCAGTCACATCCTCAAAAAATTCATTCAAGCTCACAAGGCATGACCTGCCTTTGACAAAGCCATGCTGACTATTCCTGATCATATTATGCCTCTCCAAATGTTCATAAATCCTGCTTCTTCTCAATCAACTTACCAACCACTGACTGGTCTATAATTTCCTGGGCTATCTCTACTCCTTTTTTGACTAAGGGAACAACATCTGCAACCTCTTCTGTCCCCATTGATGATGCAAAGATCATTGCCAGAGGCTCAGCAATCTCCTCCCTCACCTCCCACAGTAGCCTGAGGTACATCTCAGCCGGTCCTGGAGACTTATCCAACTTGATGCTCTCCAAAAGCTCCACCACATCCTCTTCCTCAATATCTACATGTTCAAGATTTCAATCTGCTATAAATCATCCCTACAATCACCATGATCCTTTTCCTTAGTGAATATTGAAGCAAAGTATTCATTAAGTACCTCCGCTATCTCCTCCTGTTCCACACTTACTTTTCCACTGTCATACTTGATTGGTCCTATTCTCTCACTTCTTATCCTCTTGCTCTTCATATACTTGTAGAATGTCTTGGGGGTTTCCTTAATCCTGCTCACCTTAATCCTTCTCATGGTCCCTTCTGGCTTTCCTAATTTCATTCTTAAACTCCTTCCTGCTAGTCCTATAATCTTCTAGATCTCTATTATTACCTAGTTTTTTGAACCTTTCGTAAACTTTTCTTTTCTTCTTGACTAGATTTTCAACAGCCTTTGTACACCACGGTTTCTGTACCCTACCATTATTTCCCTGTCTCATTGGAATGTACCTATGCAGAATGCCATGCAAATATCCCCTGATCATTTGCCACATATCTGCGGTATATTTGCCTGACAACATCTGTTCCCAGTTTATGCTTCCAATTTCCTGCCTGATAGCTTCATATTTCCCTTTACTCCAAAAGGAGATAGAATTGTGATCACTAACTCCAAAATGCTCTCCCACTGAGAGACCTGACACCTGACCAGGTTCACTCCCCAATACCAGATCAAGTACAGCCTCTCCTTTTGCAGGCTTATCTACATATTGTTTCAGGAGACCTTCCTGAACACACCTAACAAACTCCACCCCATCTAAACCCCTCGCTCTGGGGAGATGCCAGTCAATATTTGGTAAATGAAAATCTCCCACCACGACAACCCTGTCATTATTACACTTTTCCAGAATCTGTCTCCCTATCTGCTCCTCGATGTCCCTGTTACTGTTAGGTTGTCTATAAAAAACACCGAGTAGAGTTATTGACCCCTTCCTGTTTCTAACTTCCACCCACAGGGACTCAGTAGTCAATCCCTCCAAGAATTCCTCTTCTGCAGCCGTGACTCTATCTCTGATCAGCAGTGCCAAGCTCCACCTCTTTTGCCTCCCTCCCTGTCCTTTCTGAAACATCTAAAGCCTGACACTCTAAGTAACCATTCCTGCCCCTGCACCATCCAAGTATCTGTAATGGCCCCAAGTACTGATCCATGCTCTAAGCTCATCTGCTTTGTTCATGATGCTTCTTGCATTAAAATAGACACATCTCAAACTAACGGTCTGAGCGCATCCCTTCTCTATCACCTGCCTATCCTCCCTCTTGCACTGTCTCCAAGCTTTCTCTATTTGTGAGCCAACCGCCCCTTCCTCCATCTCTTCAGTTCAGTTCCCACTCCCCAATAATTCCAGTTTAAACTCTCCCTAATAGCCTTAGCAAACCTCCCTCCCAGAATATTGGTTCCCCCTCGGATTCAAGTGCAACCCGTCCTTTTTGTACAGGTTACTCCTGCCCCAAAAGAAGTCCCAATGATCCAGAAATCTGAATCCCTGCCCCCTGCTCCAATCCCTCTGCCACGCTTTTATCTTCCACCTCACTCTATTCCTATACTGACTGTCATGTGGCATATGTAGTAATCCCAAGATTACTAACTTTGAGGTCCTGCTTCTCAACTTCCTTCCTAACTCCCTGTACTCTGTTTTCAGCACCTCCTTCCTTTTCCTACCTATGTCGTTGGTACCAATATGTGCCACGACCTCTGGCTGTTCACCTTCCCACTTCAGGATATAGCGGACACGAGCAGAAACATCCTAGACCCTGGCACCTGGGAGGCAAACAACCTTCCGTGTTTCTTTCTTGTGTTCACAGAATAGCCTGTCTGACCCCCTAACTATAGAGTCCCCTATTATTGCTGTCTTCTTCCTTTCTCTATCCTCCTGAGCCACAGGGCCAGACTCTGTGCCAGAGGCACGGCCACTGTTGCTTCCTCCAGGTAGATGTAGTGTACTTGGATTTTTAGATGGTATTTGACAAAGTTCCACACATGAGGCTACTTGGGAAGAAAAGCGCCCATGGAATTATGGGAAGTTACTAACATGGGTGGAGCATTGGTTGATCAGCAGAAAACGGAATGCGAATAAAGGGATCCTATTTTGGCTGGCTGCCTGTTACGAGTGGAGTTCCACAGGGTTCGGTGTTGGGACAGCTGCTTTTTACGATGTGTGTCAATGATTTGGACTATGGGTTAATGGATTTGTGGCTAAATTTGCCTATGGTACAAAGATAGGTTGAGGAGCGGGTAGTGTTGAGGAAACAGAGAGCCTGCAGAGAGACTTAGATAGTTTAGGGGAATGGGCAAAGAAGTGGCAAATGAAATACAATGTTGGAAAGTACTTTGGTCAAGCACTTTGGTGGAAGAAATAAACAGGCAGACTATTGTTTAGATTGGGAGAGACCTCCAGGTTGAGTTGGTGGTGAAGAAGGCAAATGCAATGTTGGCATTCATTTCTAGAGGTATAGAATGTAAGAGCAGGGATGTGATGTTGAGGCTCTAGAAGGCACTTGTGAGACCACACTTGGAGTACTGTGTGCAGTTTTGGACTCCTTATTTTAGAAAGGATGTACTGACATTGGAAAGTGTTCAGGGAAGATTCATGAGAATGATGCCAAGAATGAAAGGGTTACCGTATGAAGAATGTCTGGCAGCTCTTGAGCTGTATTCCCTGGAGTTCAGGAGAGTGAGGGGGGATCTCATAGAAGCATTCTAAATGTTAAAAGGCCTGAACAGGTTAGATATGGCCAAGTTATTTCCCATGGTAGGGAAGTCTAGGAGAAGAGGGTACAAGTTCAGAATTGAAGGATGTCCATTTTGAACTGAGATACGGAGAAATTACTTTAGTAATAGGGTGGTAAATCTGTGGAATTTGTTGCCACGAGTGGCTGTGGAGGCCAAGTCATTGGATGCATTTAAGGAGGAGATAGATAGGTTCTTGATTAGCTAGGGCATCAAAGGGTATGGAGAGAAGGCAGGAGAGTGGGAATGACTGGAAGAATTAGATCAGCCCATGATTGAAAGACAGAGTACACTTGATGGGCCAAATGGCCTAATTCTGCTCGTTGAAACCTTTTGAATGTTGAAAGGCCTAGACAGAGTAGATGTGGAAAGGTTGTTTCCAATGGTGGGAGAATAAAGGGCAAGAGAGCACAGCCTCACGCTAGAGGGGCGCCCTTTCAAAACAGAGATCATAATATGATCATAAATCTTATGATCATTAAACAGAGAGGCAGAGAAATTTCTCTGGCTAGAGGGTGGTGAATTTGAGGAATTTGTTACCACATGCAGCTGTGGAGGGCAAGTCACTGGGTGTATTTAAGGCAGAGATTGATAGGTTCTTGATTGGACAAAGCCGGGAACTGGGGTTGAGGAGGAAATTTAAAAAAAAGGATCAGCCATGAATGAATGACAGAGCAGACTCAATGGGCCAGATGGCCTAATTCTGCTCCTACGTCTTATGGTCTTATATCTAAAGTGTAAAAGAGAGGCAAGAGTGGATATCAAACCACTGGACAATGATGCTGAAGTATAGTAATGGGGGATATAGAAACATAGAAAATAGGTGCAGGAGTAGGCCATTTGGCCCTTTGAGCCTGCACCGCCATTCAGTATGATCATGGCTGATCATCCAACTCAGAACCCTGTACCAGCCTTCTGTCCATACCCGCTGATCCCTTTAGCCACAAGGGCCATATCTAACTCCCTCTTAAATATAGCCAATGAACTGGCCTCAACTGTTTCCTGTGGCAGAGAATTCCACAGATTCACCACTCTCTGTGTGAAGAAGTTTTTCCTCATCTCGGTCCAAAAAGGCTTCCCCTTTATCCTCAAACTGTGACCCCTCGTTCTGGACTTCCCCAACATCAGGAACGATCTTCCTGCATCTAGCCTGTCCAATCCCTTTAGGATTTTATATGTTTCAATAACATCCCCCCTCAGTCTTCTAAATTCCAGAGAGTATAAGCCTAGTTGATCCAGTCTTTCAACATATGAAAGTCCTGTCATCCCAGGAATCAATCTGGTGAACCTTCTTTGTACTCCTTCTATGGCAAGGGTGTCTTTCCTCAGATTAGGGGACCAAAACTGCACACAATACTCCAGGTGTGGTCTCCCTTCTACAACTGCAGTAGTACCTCCCTGCTCCTGTGCTCGAATCCTCTCGCTATGAATGCCAGAATACCATTCGCCTTTTTCACCGCCTGCTGTACCTGCATGCCCACTTTCAATGACTTGTGTATAATGACACCCAGGTCTCGTTGCACCTCCCCTTTTCCTAATCGGCCACCATTCAGATAATAATCTGTTTTCCTGTTTTTGCCACCAAAGTGGATAACCTCACATTTATCCACATTAAATTGCATCTGCCATGAATTTGCCCACTCACCTAACCTATCCAAGTCACCCTGCATCCTCTAAGCATCCTCCCACAGCTGACACTGCCGCCCAGCTTCATGTCATCCGTAAACTTGGAGATGCTGCATTTAATTCCCTCATCCAAGTCATTAATATAATTGTAAACAACTGGGGTCCCAGCACTGAGCCTTGCGGTACCCCACTAGTCACTGCCTGCCATTCTGCAAAGGTCCCGTTTATTCCCACTCTTTGCTTCCTGTCTGCCAACCAATTCTCTATCCATATCAATACCTTACCCCTAATACTGTGTGAGTTAGGTTTGCACACTAATCTCCTGAGTGGGACCTTTTCAAAAGCCTTTTGAAAATCCAAATATACCACATCCACTGGTTCTCCCCTATCCACTCTACTTGCTACGTCTTCAAAAAATTCTATGAGATTCGTCAGGCATGATTTTCCTTTCACAAATCCATGCTGACTTTGTCTGATGATTTCACCGCTTTCCAAATGTGCTGTTATCACAACTTTGATAACAGACTGTAGCATTTTCCCCACCACCGATGTTAGGCTAACAGGTCTATAATTCCCAGGTTTCTCTCTCTTTCCTTTTTTAAAAACCAGGGTTACATTAGCCACCCTCCAATCCTCAGGAACTAATCCAGAATCTAAAGAGTTTTGAAAAGTTATCACTAATTCATCCATTAATTCTTGGGCTACTTCCTTAAGCACGCTGGGATGCAGACCATCTGGCCCTGGGGATTTATCTGCCTTTAGTCCCTTCAATTTACCTAACACCACCTCCCTGCTAACATGTATTTCCCTCAGTTCCTCCATCTCACTAGATCATATGGAAATGGTGGATGAACTGAGTAAGTATTTTGCATCAGTCTTCACTATGGAAGACACCAGCAGTATGGTGGAAGTTCCAAGTGTCAGGGGCATGAAATGTATGGTTACCATTACGTGGGAGAAGATTCTTGGGGAAAGGTTTGAAGGTCGATAAGTCACCTGGACCAGATGGTGCACACCCCAGTGTTCTTAAAGAGATGGCTGAAGAGATTGCGGAGGCATTTGTAATGATTTTTCAAGAAGCACTAGATTCTGGAATGGTTCTCGAAGACTGGAAAATTACAAATGCACCCTTCCCTTCAAGAATGGAGATGGACGGAAGAAAGGAAACTATAGAACAATTAGTCTGACCTCAGTGGCTGGAAAGATGTTAGAGTTAGAGGAACACTCACAATGCGCTGGAGGAACTCAACAGGTCAGTCAGCATCAGTTAAAAAGATTAGTCGACGTTTCGGGCCGAAACCCTTCGTCAGGACTGAAGGAAGAACTTTGGGGAGGGTTTGAAGAATGCTGGTAGTTGAAAAAAACAGTAATTTGAAAGTCAAAGGTGGGGAGGGGAAGCAGGGAGGTGATTGGCAGGAGAACAATAGTAGAAGGAGGCAGAACAATGAGGGAGGTGATGTGAAATAGGGATAGAGGAAGGGAGGGGGAGGGACAGGATACTCACTTATCTGCACGTCCATCTCCACGGATCTCCCACCCGGTACTTATCCCTGTAAGCGTAAGTGCTACACTTGTCCCTACACCTCCTCTCTTTCCACCATTCAGGGCCCCAAACAGTCCTTCCAGGTGAGGCAACACTTCACTTGCGAATCTGTTGGGGTCATCTATTGCATCCGGTGCTCCCGGTGCGGCCTCCTCTACATCGGTGAAACCTGACGCAGATTGGGGGACTGCTTTGTCGAGCACCTCCACTCTGTCCGCCACAACAGACAGGATCTCCCGGTAGCCACCCACTTCAACTCTGCTTCCCGTTCCCAATCACATATGTCCATACATGGCCTCTTCTACTACCATGATGAGGCTAAACTCAGGTTGGAGGAGCAACACCTCATATACCGTCTATGTAGTCTCCAGCCCCTTGGTATGAACATAGAATTCTCCAACTTCCGGTAATTCCCTCCCCCTCCCTTCCCCTATCCCTATTTTACATCACCTCCCTCATAGTTCCGCCTCCTTCTACTATTGCTCTCCTGCCAATCACCTCCCTGCTTCCCCTCCCCACCCCTTTGTCTTTCAAATTACTGTTATTTTCAACTGCCAGCATTCTTCAAACCCTCCCCAAAGTTCTTCCTTCAGTCCTGACGAAGGGTTTCAGCCTGAAACGTCAACTAATCTTTTCAACTGATGCTGACTGACCTGCTGAGTTCCTCCAGCGCATTGTGAGTGTTCCTTTGACAACAGCATCTGCAGATTATTTTGTGTTTAAGATGTTGGAGTTGATTGTTAAGGATGTAATTTCAGGGTATTTGGAAGCACTTGATAAAATAGGCTATAGTCAGCAGGGTTTCCTCAAGGGAAAATCTTGTCTGACTAATCTTTTGGAATCTGTGGAAGAAACAACAAGTAGGATAGACAAAGGAGAATCAGTTGATTGTATTTGGATTTTCAGAATACTGCGATGGAAAGTGTATGGTCATGCACTTTGGTAGACAAAACAAAATGGTTGACTATTTTCTAAATGGAGAGAAAATACAAAATATTGAGCTGCAAAGGAACTTGGAAGTCCTTGTGCAGGATTCCCTAAAGGTTAATTTGCCAGTTGAAGCTATGATGAGGAAGGCAAATGCTTTGTTAGCAGTCATTTCAAGAGGACCAGAATATAGAAGCAAGGATATAATGTTGAGACTTTATAAACTGCTGGGAAGGCCTCACTTGTAGATTTTGGGCTCTTTGTCTGAGAAAGAGTGTGCTGAAACTAGAGAGGGTTCAAAGGAGGTTCACGAAAATGATTCCAGGTTTGAATGGATTGTCATATGAAGAGCTTTTGATGGTTCTGGGCCTGTATTCACTGGAATTCAGAAGAATGAGGTGTGAACTCATTGAAACCTACTGAATGTTGAAAGGCCTTGACAGAGCGGAATTGGAGAGGATGTTTCCTATGGTGGGAAAATCTAAGACCAGAAGGCACCGCCTCAAAATAGAGGGATATCCTTTTAGAACAGAGATGAAGAGGAATTTCTTTAGCCAGAGAGTGGTGAATCTGTGGAATTCATTGCCACAGGCAGCTATAGAGGCCAAAGCTGTCTGTATACTTAGGCAGAGGTTGATAGATTCTTGATTGGTCAGGGCATGAAGTGATGCAGGGGGAAGGCAGGAGATTGGGCCTGAGAGGGAAAATGCATCAGTCATGATGAAATGGCACAGCAGACTCGATGAATCAAATGGCCTAATTCTGCTCCTATGGCTTACGGTCTAAGAACAGAGGACACAGCTTCAGATTAGAGGGATGTCCATTTAGAGAGGAGATGAGAAGGAATTTCTTTAGCTAGAGAGTGGTAAAATCTGGAATTTTTTGCCACGGGCAGCTGTGGAGACCAAGTCCTAGGGTATACTTAAGGCAGAAGTTGATAGATTCTTTATTAATCAGGGCATGAAGGGTTTTGGGGAGAAGGCAGGAAATTGGGGCTGAAAGGGAATTGGATCAGCCACGATGAAATGGTGGAGCAGACTCTGGATGAAATAGCCCAATTCTGCTTCCGTATCTTATGGTCCAATAAAAGAAATAGGATCATTAAGCAGAGAGCACAACTTGTATACAGTATTGTTCAAAGGGCTTAAGTATCCTAAATGTTTTTTGTATTAATTTTCAACCCTAAAACTACTGCCATGAAACTAATGCCCAGAAACTCCTGCCATTAAACTCCTGCCCTGAAACTGCTGCCCAGAAACTGTTGCCCTGAAACTCCTGCCCTATAACTCCTGCCCTGACTCTCCCGCCCTGAAACTCCTGCCCTGAAACTCTTACTCTAAAACTCCTGTCCTGAAACATCTACCCTGAAAATCCTGTCCTGAAACTCCTCCACTTAATCTCCGGTCCTGAAACTTCTGCCCTGAAACTCATACCCTGAAACTCCTGCGCTAAAACAGCAGCCCTAAAACTCCTGCCCTGAATCTCCTGCCCAGAAACTCCTGCACTGAAACTCCTGCTCTGAATCTCCTGCCCAGAAACTCCTGACCTGAAACCCCTGCTCTGAAACTCCTGCCTGGAATCGCATGTCCTGAAACACCTGCCCTGAAAATCCTGCCCTGAAACTGCGGCCCTAAAACTCCTGCCCTGAATCTCCTGCTCGGAAACTCCTGCGCTGAAACTCCTGCAATGAATCTCCTGCCCAGAAACTCCTGATCTGAAATCACTGCCCTGAAACTCCTGCCCAGAATCACATGCCCTGAAACACATGCCCTGAAACTCCTGACCTGAAACAGCTGCCCTGAAACTCCTGCCCTGAAACTACTGACCTTAAACTCCTGTCCTTCAACTCCTGCTCTGAATTTCCAGCCTTGAAACTGCTGCCCTGAAACTCCTGCCCTGAAACGCCTGCCCTGAATCTCCTGTCCTGATTCTCATGCCCTGAATCTCCTGCCCTGAAACACCCTCCCTGAAACTCCTGCGCTGAATCTCCTGCACTGAAACTCTTGCCCTGAAACACCTGCCCTGAAAATCCTGCCCTGAAAATCGTGCCATGAAACTCCTGCCGTGAAACTCCTGCCCTGAAAATCCTGCCCTGAAAATCCTGCCCTGAAACTCTTGCCCTGAAACTCTTGCCCTGAAACTGTTGCCCTGAAACACCTGCCCTGAAAATCCAGCCCTGAAAATCCTGCCATGAAACTCCTGCCCTGAAACTGCTGCCGTGAAACTCCTGCCCTGAAAATCCTGCCCTGAAACTCTTGCCCTGAAACTCTTGCCCTGAAACTGTTGCCCTGAAACACCTGCCCTGAAAATCCTGCCCTGAAAATCCTGCCCTGAAACTCTTGCCCTGAAACTCTTGCCCTGAAACTGTTGCCCTGAAACACCTGCCCTGAAAATCCTGCCATGAAACTCCTGCCCTGAAACTCCTGCTCTGAAACTCTTGCCCTGAAACTGTTGCCCTGAAACATCTGCCCTGAAACACCTGCCCTGAAACACCTGTCCTGAAACTCCTGACCTTAAACACCTGCCCTGAAACTCCTGTCCTGAAATGCCTGCCAAGAATCTCCTGGCCAGAAACTCCTGACCTGAAACCCCAGCCCTGAAACTCCTGCCCGGAATCGCATGCCCTGAAACACCTGCCCTGAATCTCCTGGCCTGATTTTCCTGCACTGAATCTCCTGCCCTGAAACTCCTGCCTTGAAACTCCTGCCCTGAATCTCATGCCCTGAAACTACTACCGTGAAAACCCTGCTCTGAAACTCCTACCCCAAATCTCCTGCCCTGAAACTCCTGCCCTGAATCTCCTGCCCTGAAACTCTTACCGGGAAACAACTGCTCTGAATCTCCTGCCCGGAAATCCCCTCCCTCAAACTCATGCCCTGAAACTCCTGCCCTGAAACAGCTGCCCTGAAACTTTTGCATTGAATCTCCAGTCCAGAAACTCCTGAACCGAAAATCATGCCTTGAAACTCCTGCCCTGAAACTCCTTTCCTTAAACTCCTGCACTGAAACTACAGCCCAGAATGTCCTGCCCTTAAACTCCTGCACTGAATGTCCTGCCCTGAAACAGCTGCCCTGATACTCCTGTCCTGAATCTCCTGCGCAGACCATCCTGCCGTGAATCTCCTGCCTTGAAGTTCCTGCCCTGATACTCCTGCCATGAATCTCCTACCTGAAATTCCTGCACTAAAACCCCTGCTCTGAAACAGCACTGAAATTCCTGCCCTGAAACTCCTGCCCTGAATCTCCTGCCTTGAAGCTCCTGCCCTGATACTCCTGCCCTGAATCTCCTCACTGAAAGTCCTGCCCTGAAATTTATGCAATAATACTCCTGCCTTGAATCTCATGCCCTGAACCTCCTTTCCTTAAGCTCCTGCACTGAAACTACAGCTTAGAATGTCCTGCCCGGAAACTCCTGCACTGCATCTCCTGCCCTGAAACTCCTGCCCTGAAACTCCTGACCTGAATCTCCTACCCTGAAACTCCTGCCCTTAAACTCCTGCCCTGAACCTCCTGTGCTGATTCTCCTGCCCTGAATCTCCTGCCCTGAAACTCATGCCCTGAAACGTCTGCCCTGAATCTCCTGCCCAGAAACCCCTGACCTAAAACCACTGCCCTGAAACTCCAGCCCGGAATCGCATGCCTTGAAACACCTGCCCTGAAACTCCTTCCGTAAAACTCCTGCCCTGAAACTCCAGCCCTGAAACTCATATCCTTAAACTCTTGCCTGAATCTCCTGCCCTGGACCTGCTGCCCTGGAACTGCTACGCTGAATCTTCTGCTTGAATCTCCAGGCCTGTTTCTCATGCCCTGTATCTCCTGCCTTGAAACCCCCTCTCTGAATCTCTTGCCCTGAAACCCCCTCCCTGAAACTCCTGCTCTGAATCTCCTGCCCACAAACTCATGCCCTGAAACTCCTGCCCTGAGTCTCCTGCCCTGAAACTCCTGCCCTGAATCTCCTGCCCTGAAACTCTTACCGGGAAACAACTGCTCTGAATCCCCTGTCCGGAAACACCCTCCCTTAAACTCATGCCCTGAAACTCCTGCCCTGAAACAGCTGCCTTGAAACTCCTGCCCTGAAACGTTTGCATTGAATCTCCAGTCCAGAAACTCCCGACCCGAAAATCATGCCTTGAAACTCCTGCCTTGAAACCCCTTTCCTTAATCTCCTGCCTTGAAACAGCTGCCCTGATACTCCTGCCCTGGATCTCCTGCGCAGACCATCCTGCCATGAAACTCCTGCACTAAAACACCTGGTCTGAAACAAAAGACCTGAAACTCCAGCCCTGAAATTCCTGCCGTGAATCTCCTGCCTTGAAGTTCCTGCCCTGATACTCCTGCCATGAATCTCCTACCTGAAATTCCTGCACTAAAACCCCTGCTCTGAAACAACAGCACTGAAATTCCTGCCCTGAAACTCCTGCCCTGAATCTCCTGCCTTGAAGCTCCTGCCCTGATACTCCTGCCCTGAATCTCCTCACTGAAATTCCTGCAATAATACTCCTGCCCTGAAACTCCTGCCTTGAATCTCATGCCCTGAACCTTCTTTCCTTAAGCTCCTGCACTGAAACTACAGCCTAGAATGTCCTGCCCGGAAACTACTGCACTGCATCTCCTGCTCTGAAACTCCTGCCCTGAAACTCCTGACCTGAATCTCCTGCCCTGAAACTCCTGCGCTGAATCTCCTGTGCTGATTCTCCTGCCCTGAATCTCCTGCCCTGAAACTCATGCCCTGAAACGTCTGCCCTGAATCTCCTGCCCAGAAACCCCTGACCTGAAAGCGCTGCCCTGAAACTCCAGCCCGGAATCGCATGGCTTGAAACACCTGCCCTGAAACTTCTTCCATAAAATTCCTGCCCTGAAACTACAGCCCTGAAACTCATGTCCTTAAACTCTTGCCTGAATCTCCTGCCCTGGAACTGCTACGCTGAATCTTCTGCTTGAATCTCCAGGCCTGTTTCTCATGCCCTGTATCTCCTGCCTTGAAACCCCCTCTCTGAATCTCTTGCCCTGAAACCCCCTCCCTGAAACTCCTGCTCTGAATCTCCTGCCCACAAACTCATGCCCTGAAACTCCTGCCCTGAATCTCCTGCCCTGAAACTCCTTCCCTGAAACTACTGCCCTTAAACTCCTCTCCTTCAACTCCTGCCCTGAAACTGCTGCCGTGAAACTCCTGCCCTGAAAATCCTGCCCTGAAACTCTTGCCCTGAAACTTTTGCCCTGAAACTGTTGCCCTGAAACACCTGCCCTGAAAATCCTGCCCTGAAAATCCTGCCCTGAAACTCTTGCCCTGAAACTCTTGCCCTGAAACTGTTGCCCTGAAACACCTGCCCTGAAAATCCTGCCATGAAAATCCTGCCATGAAACTCCTGCCCTGAAACTCCTGCTCTGAAACTCTTGCCCTGAAACTGTTGCCCTGAAACATCTGCCCTGAAACACCTGCCCTGAAACACCTGTCCTGAAACTCCTGACCTTAAACACCTGCCCTGAAACTCCTGTCCTGAAATGCCTGCCAAGAATCTCCTGGCCAGAAACTCCTGACCTGAAACCCCAGCCCTGAAACTCCTGCCCGGAATCGCATGCCCTGAAACAATTGCCCTGAAACTGCTACGCTGAATCTCCTGCCCTGAATCTCCTGGCCTGATTTTCCTGCACTGAATCTCCTGCCCTGAAACTCCTGCCTTGAAACTCCTGCCCTGAATCTCATGCCCTGAAACTACTACCGTGAAAACCCTGCCCTGAAACTCCTACCCCAAATCTCCTGCCCTGAAACTCCTGCCCTGAATCTCCTGCCCTGAAACTCTTACCGGGAAACAACTGCTCTGAATCTCCTGCCCGGAAACCCCCTCCCTCAAACTCATACCCTGAAACTCCTGCCCTGAAACAGCTGCCCTGAAACTTTTGCATTGAATCTCCAGTCCAGAAACGCCTGAACCGAAAATCATGCCTTGAAACTCCTGCCCTGAAACTCCTTTCCTTAAACTCCTGCACTGAAACTACAGCCCAGAATGTCCTGCCCTTAAACTCCTGCACTGAATGTGCTGCCCTGAAACAGCTGCCCTGATACTCCTGTCCTGAATCTCCTGCGCAGACCATCCTGCCGTGAATCTCCTGCCTTGAAGTTCCTGCCCTGATACTCCTGCCATGAATCTCCTACCTGAAATTCCTGCACTAAAACCCCTGCTCTGAAACAGCACTGAAATTCCTGCCCTGAAACTCCTGCCCTGAATCTCCTGCCTTGAAGCTCCTGCCCTGATACTCCTGCCCTGAATCTCCTCACTGAAAGTCCTGCCCTGAAATTTCTGCAATAATACTCCTGCCTTGAATCTCATGCCCTGAACCTCCTTTCCTTAAGCTCCTGCACTGAAACTACAGCTTAGAATGTCCTGCCCGGAAACTCCTGCACTGCATCTCCTGCCCTGAAACTCCTGCCCTGAAACTCCTGACCTGAATCTCCTGCCCTGAAACTCCTGCACTGAAACTCCTGCCCTGAAGCTCATGCTCTGAATCTCATGCCCAGAAACTCCTGCCCTGAAACTCCAGCCCTGAAACTCATATCCTTAAACTCTTGCCTGAATCTCCTGCCCTGGACCTGCTGCCCTGAAACTGCTACGCTGAATCTTCTGCCTGAATCTCCTGGCCTAATTCTCATGCCCTGTATCTCCTGCCCTGAAACCCCCTCCCTGAATCTTTTGCCCTGAAACCCCCTTCCCTGAAACTCCTGCTCTGAATCTCCTGCCCACAAACTCATGCCCTGAAACTCCTGCCCTGAGTCTCCTGCCCTGAAACTCCTGCCCTGAATCTCCTGCCCTGAAACTCTTACCGGGAAACAACTGCTCTGAATCCCCTGTCCGGAAACACCCTCCCTTAAACTCATGCCCTGAAACTCCTGCCCTGAAACAGCTGCCTTGAAACTCCTGCCCTGAAACGTTTGCATTGAATCTCCAGTCCAGAAACTCCCGACCCGAAAATCATGCCTTGAAACTCCTGCCTTGAAACCCCTTTCCTTAATCTCCTGCCTTGAAACAGCTGCCCTGATACTCCTGCCCTGAATCTCCTGCGCAGACCATCCTGCCATGAAACTCCTGCACTAAAACACCTGGTCTGAAACAAAAGACCTGAAACTCCAGCCCTGAAATTCCTGCCGTGAATCTCCTGCCTTGAAGTTCCTGCCCTGATACTCCTGCCATGAATCTCCTACCTGAAATTCCTGCACTAAAACCCCTGCTCTGAAACAACAGCACTGAAATTCCTGCCCTGAAACTCCTGCCCTGAATCTCCTGCCTTGAAGCTCCTGCCCTGATACTCCTGCCCTGAATCTCCTCACTGAAATTCCTGCAATAATACTCCTGCCCTGAAACTCCTGCCTTGAATCTCATGCCCTGAACCTTCTTTCCTTAAGCTCCTGCACTGAAACTACAGCTTAGAATGTCCTGCCCGGAAACTACTGCACTGCATCTCCTGCCCTGAAACTCCTGCCCTGAAACTCCTGACCTGAATCTCCTGCCCTGAAACTCCTGCGCTGAATCTCCTGTGCTGATTCTCCTGCCCTGAAACTCATGCCCTGAAACGTCTGCCCTGAATCTCCTGCCCAGAAACCCCTGACCTGAAAGCGCTGCCCTGAAACTCCAGCCCGGAATCGCATGGCTTGAAACACCTGCCCTGAAACTTCTTCCATAAAATTCCTGCCCTGAAACTACAGCCCTGAAACTCATGTCCTTAAACTCTTGCCTGAATCTCCTGCCCTGGAACTGCTACGCTGTATCTTCTGCTTGAATCTCCAGGCCTGTTTCTCATGCCCTGTATCTCCTGCCTTGAAACCCCCTCTCTGAATGTCTTGCCCTGAAACCCCCTCCCTGAAACTCCTGCTCTGAATCTCCTGCCCACAAACTCATGCCCTGAAACTCCTGCCCTGAATCTCCTGCCCTGAAACTCCTTCCCTGAAACTACTGCCCTTAAACTCCTCTCCTTCAACTCCTGCCCTGAATCACCAGCCTTGAAACTGCTGCCCTGAAACTCCTGCTCTGAATCTCCTGTCCTGATTCTCATGCCCTGAATCTCCTGCCCTGAAACACCCTCCCTGAAACTCCTGCGCTGAATCTCCTGCACTGAAACTCTTGCCCTGAAACACCTGCCCTGAAACACCTGTCCTGAAACTCCTGCCCGGAAACTCCTGCCCTGAAAATCCTGCCCTGAAAATCCTGCCATGAAACTCCTGCCATGAAACTCCTGCCGTGAAACTGCTGCCGTGAAACACCTGCCCTGAAACACCTGCCCTGAAACTCCTGACCGTAAACATCTGCCCTGAAACTCCTGTCCTGAAACTCCTGCCCTTAAAGTCCTGCTCTGAATCTACTGCCCTGAAACTCCTGCCATGAAACTACTGCACTGAAAGTCCAACCGTGAAACTGCTGCCCTGAATCTCCTGCCCTGAAACCCTTTCAGAAACTCCTGTTCTGAATCTCCTGCCCTGAAACTCATGCCCTAAAACATCTGCACGGAATATCCTGCCCTGAAATTCCTGTCCCGGAACTCCTGCCCCGAATCTCCTGCCCTGAATCTCCTGCCCTGAAACCACAGCCCTGAATCTCATGCCCTAAAACTCCTGCCCTGAATCACCAGCCCTGAAACTCCTGCCCTTAATCTCAGGCACTGAAACTCCTGCACTGAAACTCCTGCCCTGAAACTCATGCTCTGAATCTCATGCCCAGAAACTCCTGCCCTGAATCTCCTGCCCTGAAACTGCAGCCCTGAATCTCAATCCCTGAAACCACAGCCCTGAATCTCATGCCCTGCATCTCATGTCCTGAAACTCCTGCACTGAAACTCCTGCCCTGAAACTCATGCCCTGAATCTCACGCCCTGAAACTCCTGCCCTGAAAATGCTGCCCTGAATCTCAAGCCCTGAAACCACAGCCCTGAATCTCAAGCCCTGAAACCACAGCCCTGAATCTCATGCTCTGAAACTAAAGCCCTGAATCTCATGCCCTGAAACTCCTGTCCTGAATCTCCTGCCCTGACACACATGCCCTGAATCTAATGCCCTGAAACTCATGCCCTGAATTTCATGCCCTGAAACACCAGACCTGAAACTCCTGCCCTGAGCCTTCTGCCCTGAAAGACATGCCCTGAATCACATGCCCTAAAACTCCTGACCTGAATCTCCTGCCCTGAAACTCATGCCCTGAATCTCCTGCCCTGAAACTCCTGCACTGAAACTCCTGCCCTGAAACTCATGCGCTAAATCTCATGACCTGAAACTCCTGCCCTGAATCTCCTGCCCTGAAACTGATGCCCTGAATCTCATGCCCTGAAACTCCTGCCCTGAATCTCCTGCCCTGAAACTCATGCCCTGAATCTCATGCCCTGAAATGTCTGCCGTTCAACTCCAGCCCTGAAACTAAAGCCCTGAATCTCATGCCCTGAATCTCCTGCTCTGAAACTCCAGCACTGAAACGCTTGCCCTGAAACACCTGCCCTTAAACTCTTTCCCCGAATCTCCTGCCCAGAAACTCCTGACCTGAAACCCCAGCCCTGAAACTCCTGCCCGGAATAGCATGCCCTGAAACACCTGCCCTGAAACTCCTTCCATAAAACACCTGCCCTGAAACTACAGCCCCCAAAATCATGTCCTTAAACTCCTGCCCTGAATCTCCTGCCCTGAAACTGCTGCCCTGAATCTGCAATGGGGAATCTCTTGCAATGAATCTCCTGGCCTGATTGTCCTACCCAGAAACTCCTGCCCATAAACTCATGCCCTGAAACTCCTGACCTGAAACACCTGTCCTGAATCCGTGGTTGACAAGAGAAGTCAAAACCAAAGTTAAAGCTAAGGAGAGGGCATACAAGGAAGCAAAAATTAGTGGGAAGACAGAGGATTGGGAAGTCTTTAAAACCTTACAATAGGAACCCAAGAAGGTCATTAAGAGAGAAAAGATTAACTATGAAAGGAAACTAGTAAATAATATCGAAGAGGATACTAAAAGCTTTTTCAAGTATATAAAGAGTAAAAGACAGGTGAGAGTAGATATAGGGCCGATAGAAAATGATACTGGAGAAATTGTAATGGGAGATGAGGAGATGGCAGAGGAACTGAACAAGTATTTTGCATCAGTCTTCACTGAGGAAGACATCAGTAGTATACCGGACACTCAAGTGTGGCAGGGAAGAGAAGTGTGCGTGGTCACAATTACGATAGAGAAAGTGCTCAGGAAGCTGAATAGGCTAAAGGTCGATACGTCTCCTGGACCAGATGGAATGCACCCTCGTGTTCTGAAGGAAGTAGCTGTGGAGATTGCGGAGGCATTAGCGATGATCTTTCAAAAGTCGATAGATTCTGGCATGGTTCTGGAGGACTGGAAGGTTGCAAATGTCACTCCGCTATTTAAGAAGGGGGCAAGGAAGCAAAAAGGAAATTATAGACCTGTTAGCTTGACGTCGGTGGTTGGGAAGTGGTTGGAGTCGATTGTCAAGGATGAGGTTACAGAGTACCTGGAGGCATATGACAAGATAGGCAGAACTCAGCATGGATTCCTTAAAGGAAAATCCTGCCTGACAAACCTATTACAATTTTTTGAGGAAATTACCAGTAGGCTAGACAAGGGAGCTGCAGTGGATGTTGTATATTTGGATTTTCAGAAGGCTTTTGACAAGGTGCCACACATGAGGCTGCTTAACAAGATAAGAGCCCATGGAATTACAGGAAAGTTACATACGTGGATAGAGCGTTGGCTGATTGGCAGGAAACAGAGGGTGGGAATAAAAGGATCCTATTCTGGTTGGCTGCCGGTTACCAGTGGTGTTCCACAGGGATCAGTGTTGGGGCCGCTTCTTTTTACATTGTACATCAATGATTTGGATTATGAAATCCTAAGTTAATGTGGCTAAGTTTGCTGATGATACGAAGATAGGTGGAGGGGCTGGTAGTGCTGAGGAAACGGAGAGTTGCAGAGAGACTTGGATAGATTGGAAGAATGGGCAGAGAAGAGGCAAATGAAGTACAATGTTGGAAAGTGTATGGTTATGCACTTTGGCAGAAAAGATAAACGGGCAGACTATTATTTAAATGGGGAAAGGATTCAAAGTTCTGAGATACAACGGGGCTTGGGAGTCCTCGTACAGGATTCCCTCAAAGTTAACCTCCAGGTTGAGTCGGTAGTGAAGAAGGCAAATGCAATGTTGGCATTCAATTCTAGAGGAATTGAGTATAGGAGCAGGGATGTGATGTTGAGGCTCTATAAGGCGCTGGTGAGGCCTCACTTGGAGTACTGTGGGCAGTTTTGGTCTCCTTATTTAAGAAAGGATGTACTGACGTTGGAGAGGGTACAGAGAAGATTCAGCAGAATAATTCCGGGAATGAGAGGGTTAACATATGAGGAACGTTTGTCCGCTCTTGGACTGTATTCCTTGGAGTGTAGAAGAATGAGGGGAGACCTCATAGAAACATTTCGAATGTTAAAAGGCATGGACAGAGTGGATGTGGCAAAGTTGTTTCCCATGATGGGGGAGTCTAGTATGAGAGAGCATGACTTCAGGATTGAAGGGCGCCCTTTCAGAACAGAAATGCGAAAAAAATTTTTTAAGTTTTAAGTCAGAGGGTGGTGAATCTATGGAATTTGTTGCCACGGGCAGCAGTGGAGGCCAAGTCATTTGGTGTCTTTAAGGCAGAGATTGATAGGTATCTGAGCAGCCAGGGCATCAAAGGTTATGGTGAGAAGACGGGGCAGTGGGACTAAATACGATAAAATGGATCAGCTCATGATAAAATGGCGGAGCAGACTCGATGGGCTGAATGGCCTACTTCTGCTCCTTTGTCTTATGGTCTTAACCTTCTGCCCTGAAACTCCTGTCTTGAAACACCTGCCAAGAATCTCCTGCCCAGAAAATCCTGACCTGAAACCCAAGCCCTGAAACTCCTGCCCAGAAACCCCCTCCTTGAAACTTCCGCCCTGAATCTCCTGCCCACAAACTCATGCCCTGAGACTCCTGCCCTGAATCTCCTGCTCTGAAACTCCTACCTTGAAACTCATGCTCTGAATCTCATGCCCAGAAACTCCTGCCCTGAATCTCCTGCCCTGAAACTGCAGCCCTGAATCTCAAGCCCTGAAACCACAGCCCTGAATCTCATGCCCTGATACACCTGCCCTGAATTTCCTGCCCTGAAACTCATGCCCTGCATCTCATGCCCTGAAACACCAGCCCTGAAACTCCTGCCCTGAAATTCCTGTCCTGAATCTCATGCCCTGAATCTCATGCCCTGAAACTCATGCCCTGAAAATCATGCCCGGAATCTCATGCCCTGAATCACCAGTCCTGAAACTCCTGCCCTGAAACAGCTGACTTGAAACTCCTGCCCTGAAACTTTTGCATTGAATCTCCAGTCCAGAAACTCCCGACCCAAAAATCATGCCTTGAAACTCCTTTCCTTAATCTCCTGCCTTGAAACAGCTGCCCTGATACTCCTGCCCTGAATCTCCTGCGCAGACCATCCTGCCATGAAACTCCTGCACTAAAACACCTGGTCTGAAACAAATGACCTGAAACTCCAGCCCTGAAATTCCTGCCGTGAATCTCTTGCCTTGAAGTTCCTGCCCTGATACTCCTGCCATGAATCTCCTACCTGAAATTCCTGCACTAAAACCCCTGCTCTGAAACAACAGCACTGAAATTCCTGCCCTGAAACTCCTGCCCTGAATCTCTTGCCTTGAAGCTCCTGCCCTGAAACTCCTGCCCTGAAACTCCTGCCCTGAATCTCCTGTGCTGATTCTCCTGCCCTGAATCTCCTGCCCTGAAACTCATGCCCTGAAACTCATGCACTGAAACTCCTGCCCTGAAACTCATGCTCTGAATCTCATGCCCAGAAACTCCTTCCCTGAATCTCCTGCTCTGAAACTGCAGCCCTGAATCTCAAGCCCTGAAACCACAGCCCTGAATCTCATGCCCTGATACACCTGCCCTGAAACTCATGCCCTGCATCTCATGCCCTGAAACTCCTGCACTGAAACTCCTGCCCTGAAACTCATGCCCTGAATCTCATTCACTGAATCTCCTGCCCTGAAAATGCTGCCCTGAATCTCCTGGCCTTCAACTCATGCCCTGAATCTCATGCCCTGAAACTCCTGCCCTGAATCTCCTACCCTGAAACTCATGCCCTGAATCTCATGCTCTGAAACACCAGCCCTGAAACTCCTGCCCTGAAATTTCTGTGTTGAATCTCAGCCCTGAATCTCATGCCCTGAAACTCCTGCCCTGAAAATCATGCCCTGAATCTCATGCCCTGAATCACCAGCCCAGAATCTCCTGCCCTTAATCTCATGACCTGAGACTCCTGCACTGAAACAACTGCCCTGAAACTCATGCCCTGAATATCATGCCCTGAAATTTCTGCCCTGAAACTCCAGCCTGAAACTAAAGCCCTGAATCTCCTGCCCTGAATCTCATGCCCTGAATCTCATGCCCTGAAACTCCTGCCCTGAATCTCCTGCCCTGAAACCACAGTCCTGAACCTCATGCCCTGAAACTCCTGCCATGAATCTCCTGCTCTGAAACTCCTGCTCTGAATCTCATGCCCTGAAACTACTCCCTGAAAATCCTGCCCTGAAACACCTGCCCCGAATCTCCTGCTCTGAAACACCTACCATGAAACTGTGGCGCTGAATCTCCTGCCCTGAAACTCCTGCCCTGAAACTCCTGCCCTGAATCTCATGCCCTGAAACACCGGCCCTGAAACTCCTGCCGTGAAATTTCTGTTCTGAATCTCCTACCCTGAATCTCATTCCCTGAAACTCCTGCCCTGAAAATCATGCCCTGAATCTCCTGTCCTGAAACTACTGCCCTGAATCTCATGCCTTGAAACTCCTGCCCTGAATTCATGCCCTGAATCTCATGCCCTGAAACCACAGCCCTGAATCTCATGCCCTGAAAATCCTGCCCTGAAACTCATGCCCTGAATCTCATGCCCTGAAACTCCTGCACTGAAACTCCTGCCCTTATACTCATGCCCTTAAACTCATGCCCTGAATCTCATGCCCTGAAACTCATGCACTGAAACTCCTGCCCTGAAACTCATGCTCTGAATCTCATGCCCAGAAACTCCTTCCCTGAATCTCCTGCTCAGAAACTGCAGCCCTGAATCTCAAGCCCTGAAACCACAGCCCTGAATCTCATGCCCTGATACACCTGCCCTGAATTTCCTGCCCTGAAACTCATGCACTGCATCTCATGCCCTGAAACTCCTGCACTGAAACTCCTGCCCTGAAACTCATGCCCTGAATCTCATTCACTGAATCTCCTGCCCTGAAAATGCTGCCCTGAATCTCCTGGTCTTCAACTCATGCCCTGAATCTCATGCCCTGAAACTCCTGCCCTGAATCTCCTACCCTGAAACTCATGCCCTGAATCTCATGCTCTGAAACACCAGCCCTGAAACTCCTGCCCTGAAATTTCTGTCCTGAATCTCATGCCCTGAATCTCATGCACTGAAACTCCTGCCCTGAAGATCATGCCCTGAATCTCATGCCCTGAATCACCAGCCCAGAATCTCCTGCCCTTAATCTCATGACCTGAGACTCCTGCACTGAAACAACTGCCCTGAAACTCATGCCCTGAATATCATGCCCTGAAATTTCTGCCCTGAAACTCCAGACTGAAACTAAAGTCCTGAATCTCCTGCCCTGAATCTCATGCCCTGAAACTCCTGCCCTGAAACCACAGTCCTGAACCTCATGCCCTGAAACTCCTGCCATGAATCTCCTGCTCTGAAACTCCTGCCCTGAATCTCATGCCCTGAAACTACTCCCTGAAAATCCTGCTCTGAAACACCTACCATGAAACTGCGGCGCTGAATCTCCTGCCCTGAAACTCCTGCCCTGAATCTCATGCCCTGAAACACCGGCCCTGAAACACCGGCCCTGAAACTCCTGCCCTGAAATTCCTGTCCTGAATCTCCTGCCCTGAAAATCATGCCCTGAATCTCATGCCCTGTATCACCAGCCCTGAAACGCATGCCCTGAATATCATGCCCTGAAATTTCTGCCCTGAAACGCCAGCCCTGAAACTAAAGCCCTGAATCTCATGCCCTGAATCTCCTGTCCTGAATCTCCTGCCCTGAAACTCATGCCCTGAATCTCCTGCCTTGAAGCTCCTGCCCTGAAACTCCTGCCCTGAAACTCCAGCCCTGAATCTCCTGTGCTGATTCTCCTGCCCTGAATCTCCTGCCCTGCAACTCATGCCCTGAAACTCATGCACTGAAACTCCTGCCCTGAAACTCATGCCCTGAAACTCCTGCCCTGAATCTCCTACCCTGAAACTCATGCCCTGAATATCATGCTCTGAAACACCAGCCCTGAAACTCCTGCCCTGAAATTTCTGTCCTGAATCTCGTGCCCTGAATCTCATGCCCTGAAACTCCTGCCCAGAAAATCATGTCCTGAATCTCATGCCCTGAATCACCAGCCCAGAATCTCCTGCCCTTAATCTCATGACCTGAGACTCCTGCACTGAAACAACTGCCCTGAAACTCATGCCCTGAAATTTCTGCCCTGCAACTCCAGCCTGAAACTAAAGCCGTCAATCCCCTGCCCTGAATCTCATGCCCTGAATCTCATGCCCTGAAACTCCTGCCCTGAATCTCCTGCTCTGAAACTGCTGCCCTGAATCTCATGCCCTGAAACTACTCCCTGAAAATCCTGCCCTGAAACACCTGCCCCGAATCTCCTGCTCTGAAACACCTACCATGAAACTGTGGCGCTGAATCTCCTGCCCTGAAACTCCTGCCCTGAATCTCATGCCCTGAAACACCGGCCCTGAAACTCCTGCCCTGAAATTCCTGTGTTGAATCTCCTACCCTGAATCTCATGCCCTGAAACTCCTGCCCTGAAAATCATGCCCTGAATCTCAAGCCCTGATACTACTGCCCTGAATCTCATGCCTTGAAACTCCTGCCCTGAACTCATGCCCTGAATCTCATGCCCTGAAACTCCTGAACTGAAACTCCTGCCCTTATACTCATGCCCTTAAACTCATGCCCTGAATCTCATGCCCTGAAACTCATGCACTGAAACTCCTGCCCTGAAAATCATGCTCTGAATCTCATGCCCAGAAACTCCTTCCCTGAATCTCCTGCTCTGAAACTGCAGCCCTGAATCTCAAGCCCTGAAACCACAGCCCTGAATCTCATGCCCTGATACACCTGCCCTGAATTTCCTACCCTGAAACTCATGCCCTGCATCTCATGCCCTGAATCTCCTACCCTGAAACTCATGCCCTGAATCTCATGCTCTGAAACACCAGCCCTGAAACTCCTGCCCTGAAATTTCTGTCCTGAATCTCATGCCCTGAATCTCATGCACTGAAAGTCCTGCCCTGAAAATCATGCCCTGAATCTCATGCCCTGAATCACCAGCCCAGAATCTCCTGCCCTTAATCTCATGACCTGAGACTCCTGCACTGAAACAACTGCCCTGAAACTCATGCCCTGAATATCATGCCCTGAAATTTCTGCCCTGAAACTCCAGACTGAAACTAAAGTCCTGAATCTCCTGCCCTGAAACCACAGTCCTGAACCTCATGCCCTGAAACTCCTGCCATGAATCTCCTGCTCTGAAACTCCTGCCCTGAATCTCATGCCCTGAAACTACTCCCTGAAAATCCTGCTCTGAAACACCTACCATGAAACTGCGGCGCTCAATCTCCTGCCCTGAAACTCCTGCGCTGAAACTCCTGCCCTGAATCTCATGCCCTGAAACACCGGCCCTGAAACTCCTGCCCTGAAATTCCTGTCCTGAATCTCCTGCCCTGAATCACATGCCCTGAAACTCCTGCCCTGAAAATCATGCCCTGAATCTCATGCCCTGAATCACCAGCCCTGAAACTCCTGCCATTAATCTCATGCCCTGACACTTCTGCACTGAAACTCATGCCCTGAAACTCATGCCCTGAATATCGTGCCCTGAAATTTCTGCCCTGAAACTAAAGCCCTGAATCTCATGCCCTGAATGTCCTGTCCTGAATCTCCTGCCCTGAAACTCATGCCATGAATCTCATGCCCTGAATCTCCTTCCCTGAATCACCTGCCCTGAAAATCATGCCCTGAATTTCTTGCCCTTGATCTCATGCCCTGAAACTCCTGCCCTGAATCTCCTACCCTGAAACTCATGCCCTGAATCTCATGCTCTGAAACACCAGCCCTGAAACTCCTGCCCTGAAATTTCTGTCCTGAATCTCATGCACTGAAACTCCTGCCCTGAAGTTCATGCCCTGAATCTCATGCCCTGAATCACCAGCCCAGAATCTCCTGCCCTTAATCTCATGACCTGAGACTCCTGCACTGAAACAACTGCCCTGAAACTCATGCCCTGAATATCATGCCCTGAAATTTCTGCCCTGAAACTCCTGCCATGAATCTCCTGCTCTGAAACTCCTGCCCTGAATCTCATGCCCTGAAACTACTCCCTGAAAATCCTGCTCTGAAACACCTACCATGAAACTGCGGCGCTCAATCTCCTGCCCTGAATCTCCTGCCCTGAAACTCCTGCCCTGAATCTCATGCCCTGAAACACCGGCCCTGAAACACCGGCCCTGAAACTCCTGCCCTGAAATTCCTGTCCTGAATCTCCTGCCCTGAAAATCATGCCCTGAATCTCATGCCCTGAATCACCAGCCCTGAAACGCATGCCCTGAATATCATGCCCTGAAAATTCTGCCCTGAAACGCCAGCCCTGAAACTAAAGCCCTGAATCTCATGCCCTGAATCTCCTGTCCTGAATCTCCTGCCCTGAAACTCATGCCCTGAATCTCCTGCCCTGAAACTCCTGCCCTGAATCTCCTGTGCTGATTCTCCTGCCCTGAATCTCCTGCCCTGCAACTCATGCCCTGAAACTCATGCACTGAAACTCCTGCCCTGAAACTCATGCCCTGAAACTCCTGCCCTGAATCTCCTACACTGAAACTCATGCCCTGAATCTCATGCTCTGAAACACCAGCCCTGAAACTCCTGCCCTGAAATTTCTGTCCTGAATCTCATGCCCTGAATCTCATGCACTGTAACTCCTGCCCTGAAACTCATGCCCTGAAACTCCTGCCCTGAATCTCCTACACTGAAACTCATGCCCTGAATCTCATGCTCTGAAACACCAGCCCTGAAACTCCTGCCCTGAAATTTCTGTCCTGAATCTCATGCCCTGAATCTCATGCCCTGAAACTCCTGCCCAGAAAATCATGCCCTGAATCTCATGCCCTGAATCACCAGCCCAGAATCTCCTGCCCTTAATCTCATGACCTGAGACTCCTGCACTGAAACAACTGCCCTGAAACTCATGCCCTGAATATCATGCCCTCAAATTTCTGCCCTGAAACTCCAGCCTGAAACTAAAGCCGTGAAACCCCTGCCCTGAATCTCATGCCCTGAATCTCATGCCCTGAAACTCCTGCCCTGAATCTCCTGCCCTGAAACCACAGTCCTGAACCTCATGCCCTGAAACTCCTGCCATGAATCTCCTGCTCTGAAACTGCTGCCCTGAAACTCCTGCCCTGAAACTCCTGCCCTGAATCTCATGCCCTGAAACACCGGCCCTGAAACTCCTGCCCTGAAATTCCTGTGTTGAATCTCCTACCCTGAATCTCATGCCCTGAAACTCCTGCCCTGAAAATCATGCCCTGAATCTCAAGCCCTGATACTACTGCCCTTAATCTCATGCCTTGAAACTCCTGCCCTGAACTCATGCCCTGAATCTCATGCCCTGAAACCACAGCCCTGAAACTCATGCCCTGAATCTCATGCCCTGAAACTCCTGAACTGAAACTCCTGCCCTTATACTCATGCCCTTAAACTCATGCCCTGAATCTCATGCCCTGAAACTCATGCACTGAAACTCCTGCCCTGAAAATCATGCTCTGAATCTCATGCCCAGAAACTCCTTCCCTGAATCTCCTGCTCTGAAACTGCAGCCCTGAATCTCAAGCCCTGAAACCACAGCCCTGAATCTCATGCCCTGATACACCTGCCCTGAATTTCCTACCCTGAAACTCATGCCCTGCATCTCATGCCCTGAATCTCCTACCCTGAAACTCATGCCCTGAATCTCATGCTCTGAAACACCAGCCCTGAAACTCCTGCCCTGAAATTTCTGTCCTGAATCTCATGCCCTGAATCTCATGCACTGAAAGTCCTGCCCTGAAAATCATGCCCTGAATCACCAGCCCAGAATCTCCTGCCCTTAATCTCATGACCTGAGACTCCTGCACTGAAACAACTGCCCTGAAACTCATGCCCTGAATATCATGCCCTGAAATTTCTGCCCTGAAACTCCAGACTGAAACTAAAGTCCTGAATCTCCTGCCCTGAATCTCATGCCCTGAAACTCCTGCCCTGAAACCACAGTCCTGAACCTCATGCCCTGAAACTCCTGCCATGAATCTCCTGCTCTGAAACTCCTGCCCTGAATCTCATGCCCTGAAACAACTCCCTGAAAATCCTGCTCTGAAACACCTACCATGAAACTGCGGCGCTGAATCTCCTGCCCTGAAACTCCTGCCCTGAAACTCCTGCCCTGAATCTCATGCCCTGAAACACCGGCCCTGAAACTCCTGCCCTGAAATTCCTGCCCTGAATCTCCTGCCCTGAAACCACAGCCCTGAATCTCATGCCCTGAAACTCCTGCCCTGAATCTCCTGCCCTGAAACTCGTGCCCTGAAACTCATGCCCTGAAACTCCTGCCCTGAATTTCCTGCCCTGAAACTCATGCCCTGAATCTCATGCCCTGAAACACCGGCCCTGAAACTCCTGCCCTGAAATTCCTGTCCTGAATCTCCTACCCTGAATCTCATGCCCTGAAACTCCTGCCCTGAATCTCAAGCCCTGAAACTACTGCCCTGAATCTCATGACTTGAAACTCCTGCCCTGAATCTCTTGCCCTGAAATTCCTGCCCTGAATCTCATGCCCTGAAACCACAGCCCTGAATCTCATGCCCTGAAACTCCTGCCCTGAATCTCCTGCCCTGAAACTCGTGCCCTGAAACTCATGCCCTGAAACTCCTGCCCTGAATTTCCTGCCCTGAAACTCATGCCCTGAATCTCATGCCCTGAAACACCGGCCCTGAAACTCCTGCCCTGAAATTCCTGCCCTGAATCTCCTATCCTGAATCTCATGCCCTGAAACTCCTGCCCTGAAAATCATGTCCTGAATCTCAAGCCCTGAAACTACTGCCCTGTATCTCATGCCTTGAAACTCCTGCCCTGAACTCATGCCCTGAATCTCATGCCCTGAAACCACAGCCCTGAATCTCATGCCTTGAAAATCCTGCCCTGAAACTCATGCCCTGAATCTCATGCCCTGAAACTCCTGCACTGAAACTCCTGCCCTTATACTCATGCCCTTAAACTCATGCCCTGAATCTCATGCCCTGAAACTCATGCCCTGAATCTCCTGCTCTGAAACTGCAGCCCTGAATCTCAAGCCCTGAAACCACAGCCCTGAATCTCATGCCCTGATACACCTGCCCTGAATTTCCTGCCCTGAAACTCATGCCCTGAAACCCCTGCACTGAAACTCCTGCCCCTGAAACTCATGCCCTGAATCTCATTCACTGAATCTCCTGCCCTGAAAATGCTGCCCTGAATCTCCTGGCCTTCAACTCATGCCCTGAATCTCATGCCCTGAAACTCCTGCCCTGAATCTCCTACCCTGAAACTCATGCCCTGAATCACATGCTCTGAAACACCAGCCCTGAAACTCCTGCCCTGAAATTTCTGTCCTGAATCTCATGCCCTGAATCTCATGCACTGAAACTCCTGCCCTGAAAATCATGCCCTGAATCTCATACCCTGAATCACCAGCCCAGAATCTCCTGCCCTTAAACTCATGACCTGAGACTCCTGCACTGAAACAACTACCCTGAAACTCATGCCCTGAATATCATGCCCTGAAATTTCTGCCCTGAAACTCCAGACTGAAACTAAAGTCCTAAATCTCCTGCCCTGAATCTCATGCCCTGAAACTCCTGCCCTGAAACCACAGTCCTGAACCTCATGCCCTGAAACTCCTGCCATGAATCTCCTGCTCTGAAACTCCTGCCCTGAATCTCATGCCCTGAAACTATTCCTTGAAAATCCTGCTCTGAAACACCTACCATGAAACTGCGGCGCTGAATCTCCTGCCCTGAAACTCCTGCCCTGAATCTCATGCCCTGAAACACCGGCCCTGAAACTCCTGCCCTGAAATTCCTGTCCTGAATCTCCTGCCCTGAATCTCATGCCCTGAAACTCCTGCCCTGAAAATCATGCCCTGTATCTCATGCCCTGTATCTCATGCCCTGAATCACCAGTCCTGAAATTCCTGCCATTAATCTCATGCCCTGACACTCCTGCACTGAAACTCATGCCCTGAAACTCATGCCCTGAATATCATGCCCTGAAATTTCTGCCCTGAAACGCCAGCCCTGAGGCATGAGTTTCAGGGCAGGAGTTTCAGGGCATGTGATTCAGGGCATTAGTTTCAGGGCAGGAGATTCAGGGCATGAGTTTCAGGGCAGGAGATTCAGGGCAGGAGTTTCAGGGCATGTTATTCAGCGCACGAGATTCAGGGCATGAGTTTCAGGGCAGGGGATTCACGGCTGGAGTTTCAGTGCATGTGATTCAGGGGTAGAGTTACAGGGCAGGCCATTCAGGGCAGAAGATTCAGTGCAGGAGTTTCAGGGCTTGAGATTCAGGGCATGAGTTTCAGGGCAGGAGATTCAGGGCATGAGTTTCAGGGATAGAGATTCAGGGAAGGAGATTCAGTGCATTTGATTCATGGGATGAGTTTCAGGGCAGGATATTTAGGGCATGAGTTTCAGGGCAGGAGATTCAGGGCTTGAGTTTCAGGGCATTTGATTCAGGGCATGAGTTTCAGGGCAGGAGTTTCAGGGCAGGAGATTCAGGGCATTAGATTCAGGGCATGAGTTTCAAGGCATGAGGATCAGGGCATGAGTTTCAGGGCATGAGATTCAGGGCATGAGTTTCTGGGCAGGAGATTCAGGGCATGAGATTCAATGCATGATTTTCAGGGCAGGAGGTTCCGGGCAGGAGTTTCAGGGCATGTTATTCAGGGCATGAGTTTCAGGGCATGTGATTCAGGGCAAGAGTTTCAGGGCAAGAGAATCAGGGCAGAAGATTCAGTGCAGGAGTTCAGGGCATGAGATTCAGGGCATGAGTTTCAGGTCAGGAGATTCAGGGCTGGAGTTTCAGGGCATGTGATTCAGGGCATGAGTTTCAGGGCAGGAGATTCAGGGCAGGAGTTTCAGGGCAGGAGATTCAGGGCATTAGATTCAGGGCATGAGTTTCTGGGCAGGAGTTTCAGGTCAGGAGATTCAGGGCAGGAGATTCAGAGCATTAGATTCAGGGCATGAGTTGCGGGGCAGGAGATTTAGGGCAGGAGTTTCAGGGCATGAGATTCAGGGCTGTGGTTTCAGGGCAGGAGATTCAGGGTATGAGATTCAGGGCAGTAGTTTCTGGGCTTGAGATTCAGGGCAGGAGTTTCAGGGCATGAGATTCAGGGCATGAGATCAAGGGCATGAAATTCAGGGCATGAGTTTCAGGACAGGAGATTCAGGGCAGGAGATTCAGGGCATGAGATTCAGGGCTTCAGTTTCCGGGCTGGAGTTTCAGGGCAAAAATTTCAGGGCATGAGTTTCAGGGTAGGAGATTTAGGGCATGAGTTTCAGGGCAGGATATTCAGGGCTGAAATTTAAGACAATTGATTCAGGGCATGAGTTTCAGGTCAGGAGATTCAGGGCAGGAGATTCAGGGTATGTGATTCAGGGCATTAGTTTCAGGGTAGGAGATTCAGGGCAGGAGTTTCACGGCATGAGATTCAGAGCTTTAGTTTCAGGGCAAGAGATTCGGGGCTGGATATTCAGGGCTGGAATTTAAGGCAAATGATTCATGGAATTGGTTTCAGGGCAGGAGATTCAGGGCAGGATATTCAGGGCTGGAATTTAAGGCAATTGATTCAGGGCATGAGTTTCAGGTGAGGAGATTCAGGGCAGGAGCTTCAGGGCAGGAGTTTCAGGGCATGTGTTTCAGGGCATTAGTTTCAGGGCCGGAGATTCAGGGCAGTTGTTTCAGGGCATGAGATTCAGGGCATGAGTTTCAGGGCAGGAGATTCAGGGCAGGAGTTTCAGGGCATGAGATGCAGGGCTGTGGTTTCAGGTCTTGAGATCAAGGGCATGAAATTTAGAGCATGAGCTTCAGGACAGGAGATTCAGGGCAGGAGATTCAGGGCATGAGATTCAGGGCTTCAGTTTCAGGGCATTAGTTTCAAAGCAGGAGATTTAGGGCATGGGTTTCAGGGCATTAGCTTCAAGGCAGGAGATTTAGGGCATGAGTTTCAGGGCAGGAGATTCAGGGCTTTAGTTTCAGGGCTGTGGTTTCAGGGCTTGACATTCAGGGCTACAGTTGCAGGGCAGGAGATTAAGGGCATGAGTATCAGGGTATGAGATTCAGGACATTAGTATCAGGGTATGAGATTCAGGGCATGAGTTTCAGGGCAGGAGATTCAGGGCATGAGATTCAGGGCATGAGTTTCAGGGCAGGAGATTCAGCGCAGGAGTTTCAGGGCATGTATTTCAGGGCATTAGTTTCAGGGCAGGAGATTCAGGGCAGGAGTTTCAGGGCATGTTATTCAGGGCATGAGTTTCAGGGCATGTGATTCAGGGCAGGAGATTCAGGGCAGGAGATTCAGTGCAGGAGTTCTGGGCATGAGATTCAGGGCATGAGTTTCAGGTCAGGAGATTCAGGGCTGGAGATTCAGGGCATGTGATTCAGGGCAGGAGTTTCAGGGCAGGAGATACAGGGCATGAGATTCAGGGCATGAGTTTCAGGTTAGCAGATTCAGGGCTGGAGTTTCAGGGCATGTGATTCAGGGCATGAGTTTCAGAGCAGGAGATTCAGGGCAGGAGTTTCAGGGCAGGAGATTCAGGGCATTGGAATCAGGGCATGAGTTTCAAGGCATGAGGATCAGGGCATGAGTTTCAGGGCATGAGATTCAGGGCATGAGTTTCTAGGCAGGAGTTTCAGGTCAGGAGATTCAGGGCAGGAGATCCAGGGCATTAGATTCAGGGCATGAGTTTCAGGGCAGGAGATTCAGGGCAGGAGTTTCGAGGCATTAGATTCAGGGCATGAGTTTCTGGGCAGGAGATTTAGGACAAGAGTTTCAGGGCATGAGATTCAGGGCTGTGGTTTCAGGGCTTGAGATTCAGGGCATGAGTTTTAGGGCAGGAGATTCAGGGCAGGAGATTCAGGTTATGAGATTCAGGGCAGGAGTATCAGGGCAAGAGAATCAGGGCAGAAGATTCAGTGCAGGAGTTCAGGGCATGAGATTCAGGGCATGAGTTTCAGGTCAGGAGATTCAGGGCTGGAGTTTCAGGGCATGTGATTCAGGGCATGAGTTTCAGGGCAGGAGATTCAGGGCAGGAGTTTCAGGGCAGGAGATTCAGGGCATTAGATTCAGGGCATGAGTTTCTGGGCAGGAGTTTCAGGTCAGGAGATTCAGGGCAGGAGATTCAGGGCATTAGATTCAGGGCATGAGTTGCGGGGCAGGAGTTTTAGGGCAGGAGTTTCAGGGCATGAGATTCAGGGCTGTGGTTTCAGGGCAGGAGATTCAGGGTATGAGATTCAGGGCAGTAGTTTCTGGGCTTGAGATTCAGGGCAGGAGTTTCAGGGCATGAGATTCAGGGCATGAGATCAAGGGCATGAAATTCAGGGCATGAGTTTCAGGACAGGAGATTCAGGGCAGGAGATTCAGGGCATGAGATTCAGGGCTTCAGTTTCCGGGCTGGAGTTTCAGGGCAAAAATTTCAGGGCATGAGTTTCAGGGTAGGAGATTTAGGGCATGAGTTTCAGGGCAGGATATTCAGGGCTGAAATTTAAGACAATTGATTCAGGGCATGAGTTTCAGGTCAGGAGATTCAGGGCAGGAGATTCAGGGTATGTGATTCAGGGCATTAGTTTCAGGGTAGGAGATTCAGGGCAGGAGTTTCACGGCATGAGATTCAGAGCTTTAGTTTCAGGGCAAGAGATTCGGGGCTGGATATTCAGGGCTGGAATTTAAGGCAAATGATTCATGGAATTGGTTTCAGGGCAGGAGATTCAGGGCAGGATATTCAGGGCTGGAATTTAAGGCAATTGATTCAGGGCATGAGTTTCAGGTGAGGAGATTCAGGGCAGGAGCTTCAGGGCAGGAGTTTCAGGGCATGTGTTTCAGGGCATTAGTTTCAGGGCCGGAGATTCAGGGCAGTTGTTTCAGGGCATGAGATTCAGGGCATGAGTTTCAGGGCAGGAGATTCAGGGCAGGAGTTTCAGGGCATGAGATGCAGGGCTGTGGTTTCAGGTCTTGAGATCAAGGGCATGAAATTTAGAGCATGAGCTTCAGGACAGGAGATTCAGGGCAGGAGATTCAGGGCATGAGATTCAGGGCTTCAGTTTCAGGGCATTAGTTTCAAGGCAGGAGATTTAGGGCATGGGTTTCAGGGCATTAGCTTCAAGGCAGGAGATTTAGGGCATGAGTTTCAGGGCAGGAGATTCAGGGCTTTAGTTTCAGGGCTGTGGTTTCAGGGCTTGACATTCAGGGCTACAGTTGCAGGGCAGGAGATTAAGGGCATGAGTATCAGGGTATGAGATTCAGGACATTAGTATCAGGGTATGAGATTCAAGGCATGAGTTTCAGGGCAGGAGATTCAGGGCATGAGATTCAGGGCATGAGTTTCAGGGCAGGAGATTCAGCGCAGGAGTTTCAGGGCATATATTTCAGGGCATTAGTTTCAGGGCAGGAGATTCAGGGCAGGAGTTTCAGGGCATGTTATTCAGGGCATGAGTTTCAGGGCATGTGATTCAGGGCAGGAGATTCAGGGCAGGAGATTCAGTGCAGGAGTTCCGGGCATGAGATTCAGGGCATGAGTTTCAGGTCAGGAGATTCAGGGCTGGAGATTCAGGGCATGTGATTCAGGGCAGGAGTTTCAGGGCAGGAGATACAGGGCATGAGATTCAGGGCATGAGTTTCAGGTCAGCAGATTCAGGGCTGGAGTTTCAGGGCATGTGATTCAGGGCATGAGTTTCAGAGCAGGAGATTCAGGGCAGGAGTTTCACGGCAGGAGATTCAGGGCATTAGATTCAGGGCATGAGTTTCAGGGCATGAGGATCAGGGCATGAGTTTCAGGGCATGAGATTCAGGGCATGAGTTTCTGGGCAGGAGTTTCAGGTCAGGAGATTCAGGGCAGGAGATCCAGTGCATTAGATTCAGGGCATGAGTTTCAGGGCAGGAGATTCAGGGCAGGAGTTTCGAGGCATTAGATTCAGGGCATGAGTTTCTGGGCAGGAGATTTAGGACAAGAGTTTCAGGGCATGAGATTCAGGGCTGTGGTTTCAGGGCTTGAGATTCAGGGCATGAGTTTTAGGGCAGGAGATTCAGGGCAGGAGATTCAGGTTATGAGATTCAGGGCAGGAGTTTCGAGGCATTAGATTCAGGGCATGAGTTTCTGGGCAGGAGATTTAGGACGAGAGTTTCAGGGCATGAGATTCAGGGCTGTGGTTTCAGGGCTTGAGATTCAGGGCATGAGTTTTAGGGCAGGAGATTCAGGGCAGGAGATTCAGGTTATGAGATTCAGGGCAGGAGTTTCGAGGCATTAGATTCAGGGCATGAGTTTCTGGGCAGGAGATTTAGGACAAGAGTTTCAGGGCATGAGATTCAGGGCTGTGGTTTCAGGGCTTGAGATTCAGGGCATGAGTTTCAGGGCAGGAGATTCAGCGCAGGAGTTTCAGGGCATTTGATACAGGGCATGAGTTTCAGGGCAGGAGATTCAGGGCAGGAGTTTTAGGGCAGGAGTTTTAGGGTATGTGATTCAGGGCATGAGTTTCAGGGCAGGAGATTCAGGGCATGAGATTCCAGGCTGGAGTTTCAAGGCATGAGATTCACGGCATGAGTTTCAGGGCATTTGATTCAGGTCATGAGTTTCAGGGCAGGAGATTCAGGGCAGGAGTTTTAGGGCAGGAGTTTTAGGGTATGTGATTCAGGGCATGAGTTTCAGGGCAGGAGATTCAGGGCATGAGATTCAAGGCTGGAGTTTCAAGGCATGAGATTCAGGGCATGAGTTTCAGGGCATTTGATTCAGGGCATGAGTTTCACGGGAGGAGATTCAGGGCAGGAGCTCCAAGGCAGGAGATTCAGGGCATGACTTTCAGGGCATGAGATTCAGGGCTTGAGTTTCAGGGCAGGAGATTCAGGGCATGAGATTCAGTGCTGGAATTTCAGGGCATGGGATTCAGGGAAGGTGATTCAGGGCATGACATTCAGGGCATGAGTTTCAGGGCAGGAGATTCAGCGCTGGAGATTCAGGGCATGTGCTTCAGGGCAAGAGCTTCAGGGCAGGAGATTCAGGGCAGGAGATTCAGGGCATTAGATTTACGGCATGAGTTTCAAGGCATGAGGATCAGGGCATGAGTTTCAGGGCATGAGATTCAGGGCAGGAGATTCAGGGCATGAGATTCAGGGCAGGAGATTTAGGGCATGAGTTTCAGGGCAGGATATTCAGGGCTGAAATTTAAGACAATTGATTCAGGGCAGGAGTTTCAGGGTATGTGATTCAGGGCATTAGTTTCAGGGCAGGAGATTCAGGGCAGGAGTTTCACGGCATGAGATTCAGAGCTTTAGTTTCAGGGCAAGAGATTCGGGGCTGGATATTCAGGGCTGGAATTTAAGGCAAATGATTCATGGCATTGGTTTCAGGGCAGGAGATTCAGGGCAGGATATTCAGGGCTGGAATTTAAGGCAATTGATTCAGGGCATGAGTTTCAGGTGAGGAGTTTCAGGGCATGTGATTCAGCGCATGAGTTTCAGGGCAGGAGATTCAGGGCAGGAGCTTCAGGGCAGGAGTTTCAGGGCATGTGTTTCAGGGCATTAGTTTCAGGGCCGGAGATTCAGGGCAGTTGTTTCAGGGAATGAGATTCAGGGCATGAGTTTCAGGGCAGGAGATTCAGGGCAGGAGTTTCAGGGCATGAGATGCAGGGCTGTGGTTTCAGGTCTTGAGATCAAGGGCATGAAATTTAGAGCATGAGCTTCAGGACAGGAGATTCAGGGCAGGAGATTCAGGGCATGAGATTCAGGGCTTCAGTTTCAGGGCATTAGTTTCAAGGCAGGAGATTTAGGACATGGGTTTCAGGGCATTAGCTTCAAGGCAGGAGATTTAGGGCATGAGTTTCAGGGCAGGAGATTCAGGGCTTTAGTTTCAGGGCTGTGGTTTCAGGGCTTGACATTCAGGGCTACAGTTGCAGGGCAGGAGATTAAGGGCATGAGTATCAGGGTATGAGATTCAGGACATTAGTATCAGGGTATGAGATTCAGGGCATGAGTTTCAGGGCAGGAGATTCAGGGCATGAGATTCAGGGCATGAGTTTCAGGGCAGGAGATTCAGCGCAGGAGTTTCAGGGCATTTGATTCAGGGCATGAGTTTCAGGGCAGGAGATTCAGGGCAGGAGTTTTAGGGCAGGAGTTTTAGGGTATGTGATTCAGGGCATGAGTTTCAGGGCAGGAGATTCAGGGCATGAGATTCAAGGCTGGAGTTTCAAGGCATGAGATTCCGGGCATGAGTTTCAGGGCATTTGATTCAGGGCATGAGTTTCAGGGGAGGAGATTCAGGGCAGGAGCTCCAGGGCAGGAGATTCAGGGCATGAGTTTCAGGGCATGAGATTCAGGGCTTGAGTTTCAGGGCAGGAGATTCAGGGCATGAGATTCAGTGCAGGAATTTCAGGGCATGGGATTCAGGGAAGGTGATTCAGGGCATGACATTCAGGGCATGAGTTTCAGGGCAGGAGATTCAGCGCAGGAGATTCAGGGCATGAGTTTCAGGGCATTTGATTCAGGGCATGAGTTTCAGGGGAGGAGATTCAGGGCAGGAGCTCCAGGGCAGGAGATTCAGGGCATGAGTTTCAGGGCATGAGATTCAGGGCTTGAGTTTCAGGGCAGGAGATTCAGGGCATGAGATTCAGTGCAGGAATTTCAGGGCATGGGATTCAGGGAAGGTGATTCAGGGCATGACATTCAGGGCATGAGTTTCAGGGCAGGAGATTCAGGGCAGGAGATTCAGGGCATGAGATTCAGGGCATGAGTTTCAGGGCAGGAGATTCAGGGCAGGAGTTTCAGGGCATGAGATGCAGGGCTGTGGTTTCAGGTCTTGAGATCAAGGGCATGACATTTAGAGCATGAGCTTCAGGACAGGAGATTCAGGGCAGGAGATTCAGGGCATGAGATTCAGGGCTTCAGTTTCAGGGCATTAGTTTCAAGGCAGGAGATTTAGGGCATGGGTTTCAGGGCATTAGCTTCAAGGCAGGAGATTTAGGGCATGAGTTTCAGGGCAGGAGATTCAGGGCTTTAGTTTCAGAGCTGTGGTTTCAGGGCTTGACATTCAGGGCTACAGTTGCAGGGCAGGAGATTAAGGGCATGAGTATCAGGGTATGAGATTCAGGACATTAGTATCAGGGTATGAGATTCAGGGCATGAGTTTCAGGGCAGGAGATTCAGGGCATGAGATTCAGGGCATGAGTTTCAGGGCAGGAGATTCAGCGCAGGAGTTTCAGGGCATTTATTTCAGGGTATTAGTTTCAGGGCAGGAGATTCAGGGCAGGAGTTTCAGGGCATGTTATTAAGGGCATGAGTTTCAGGGCATGTGATTCAGGGCAGGAGATTCAGTGCAGGAGTTCCGGGCATGAGATTCAGGGCATGAGTTTCAGGTTAGGAGATTCAGGGCTGGAGATTCAGGGCATGTGATTCAGGGCAGGAGTTTCAGGGCAGGAGATACAGGGCATGAGATTCAGGGCATGGGTTTCAGGTCAGCAGATTCAGGGCTGGAGTTTCAGGGCATGTGATTCAGGGCATGAGTTTCAGAGCAGCAGATTCAGGGCATGAGATTCAAGGCTGGAGTTTCAAGGCATGAGATTCAGGGCATGAGTTTCAGGGCATTTGATTCAGAGCATGAGTTTCAGGGGAGGATATTCAGGGCAGGAGCTCCAGGGCAGGAGATTCAGGGCATGAGTTTCAGGGCATGAGATTCAGGGCTTGAGTTTCAGGGCAGGAGATTCAGGGCATGAGATTCAGTGCAGGAATTTCAGGGCATGGGATTCAGGGAAGGTGATTCAGGGCATGACATTCAGGGCATGAGTTTCAGGGCAGGAGATTCAGCGCAGGAGATTCAGGGCATGAGTTTCAGGGCATTTGATTCAGGGCATGAGTTTCAGGGGAGGAGATTCAGGGCAGGAGCTCCAGGGCAGGAGATTCAGGGCATGAGTTTCAGGGCATGAGATTCAGGGCTTGAGTTTCAGGGCAGGAGATTCAGGGCATGAGATTCAGTGCAGGAATTTCAGGGCATGGGATTCAGGGAAGGTGATTCAGGGCATGACATTCAGGGCATGAGTTTCAGAGCAGGAGATTCAGGGCAGGAGATTCAGGGCAGGAGTTTCAGGGCATGAGATGCAGGGCTGTGGTTTCAGGTCTTGAGATCAAGGGCATGAAATTTAGAGCATGAGCTTCAGGACAGGAGATTCAGGGCAGGAGATTCAGGGCATGAGATTCAGGGCTTCAGTTTCAGGGCATTAGTTTCAAGGCAGGAGATTTAGGGCATGGGTTTCAGGGCATTAGCTTCAAGGCAGGAGATTTAGGGCATGAGTTTCAGGGCAGGAGATTCAGGGCTTTAGTTTCAGAGCTGTGGTTTCAGGGCTTGACATTCAGGGCTACAGTTGCAGGGCAGGAGATTAAGGGCATGAGTATCAGGGTATGAGATTCAGGACATTAGTATCAGGGTATGAGATTCAGGGCATGAGTTTCAGGGCAGGAGATTCAGGGCATGAGATTCAGGGCATGAGTTTCAGGGCAGGAGATTCAGCGCAGGAGTTTCAGGGCATGTATTTCAGGGTATTAGTTTCAGGGCAGGAGATTCAGGGCAGGAGTTTCAGGGCATGTTATTAAGGGCATGAGTTTCAGGGCATGTGATTCAGGGCAGGAGATTCAGTGCAGGAGTTCCGGGCATGAGATTCAGGGCATGAGTTTCAGGTTAGGAGATTCAGGGCTGGAGATTCAGGGCATGTGATTCAGGGCAGGAGTTTCAGGGCAGGAGATACAGGGCATGAGATTCAGGGCATGAGTTTCAGGTCAGCAGATTCAGGGCTGGAGTTTCAGGGCATGTGATTCAGGGCATGAGTTTCAGAGCAGGAGATTCAGGGCATGAGTTTCTGGGCAGGAGTTTCAGGTCAGGAGATTCAGGGCAGGAGATCCAGGGCATTAGATTCAGGGCATGAGTTTCAGGGCATGTGATTCAGGGCATGAGTTTCAGGGCATGAGATTCAGGGCATGAGTTTCTGGGCAGGAGTTTCAGGTCAGGAGATTCAGGGCAGGAGATCCAGGGCATTAGATTCAGGGCATGAGTTTCAGGGCAGGAGAATCAGGGCAGGAGTTTCGAGGCATTAGATTCAGGGCATGAGTTTCTGGGCAGGAGATTTAGGACAAGAGTTTCAGGGCATGAGATTCAGGGCTGTGGTTTCAGGGCTTGAGATTCAGGGCATGAGTTTTAGGGCAGGAGATTCAGGGCAGGAGATTCAGGTTATGAGATTCATGGGCAGGAGTTTCGAGGCATTAGATTCAGGGCATGAGTTTCTGGGCAGGAGATTTAGGACAAGAGTTTCAGGGCATGAGATTCAGGGCTGTGGTTTCAGGGATGGAGATTCAGGGCATGAGTTTTAGGGCAGGAGATTCAGGGCAGGAGATTCAGGTTATGAGATTCAGGGCAGGAGTTTCGAGGCATTAGATTCAGGGCATGAGTTTCTGGGCAGGAGATTTAGGACAAGAGTTTCAGGGCATGAGATTCAGGGCTGTGGTTTCAGGGCTTGAGATTCAGGGCATGAGTTTTAGGGCAGGAGATTCAGGGCAGGAGATTCAGGTTATGAGATTCAGGGCAGGAGATTCTGAGTATGAGATTCAGGGCATTAGATTCAGGGCATGAGTTTCAGGGCAGGAGAATCAGGGCAGGAGTTTCGAGGCATTAGATTCAGGGCATGAGTTTCTGGGCAGGAGATTTAGGACAAGAGTTTCAGGGCATGAGATTCAGGGCTGTGGTTTCAGGGCTTGAGATTCAGGGCATGAGTTTTAGGGCAGGAGATTCAGGGCAGGAGATTCAGGTTATGAGATTCATGGGCAGGAGTTTCGAGGCATTAGATTCAGGGCATGAGTTTCTGGGCAGGAGATTTAGGACAAGAGTTTCAGGGCATGAGATTCAGGGCTGTGGTTTCAGGGCTTGAGATTCAGGGCATGAGTTTTAGGGCAGGAGATTCAGGGCAGGAGATTCAGGTTATGAGATTCAGGGCAGGAGATTCTGAGTATGAGATTCAGGGCAGTAGTTTCAGGGCAGGAGATTCAGCACAGGAGTTTCAGGGCATGTGTTTCAGGGCATTAGCCTCAGGGCAGGAGATTCAGGGCAGGAGTTTCAGGGCATGTTATTCAGGGCAAGAGTTTCAGGGCAGGAGATTCAGGGCAGGAAATTCAGTGCAGGAGTTTCAGAGCATGAGATTCAGGGCTGTGGTTTCAGGGCTTGAGATTCAGGACATGAGTTTTAGCTGAGGAGATTCAGGGCAGGAGATTCAGTTTATGAGATTCAGGGCAGGAGATTCAGGGCTTCAGTTTCAGGGCTGGAGTTTCAGGGCAAAAATTTCAGGGCATGAGTTTCAGGGCAGGAGTTTTAGGGCATGAGTTTCAGGGCAGGAGATTCAGGGCTGGAGGTTCAGGGCATTTGATACAGGGCATGAGTTTCAGGGCAGGAGATTCAGGGCAGGAGTTTTAGGGTATGTGATTCAGGGCATGAGTTTCAGGGCAGGAGATTCAGGTTATGATATTCAAGGCTGGAGTTTCAAGGCATGAGATTCAGGGCATGAGTTTCAGGGCATTTGATTCAGGGCATGAGTTTCAGGGCAGGAGATTCATGGCAGGAGTTTTAGGGCAGGAGTTTTAGGGTATGTGATTCAGGGCATGAGTTTCAGGGCAGGAGATTCAGGGCATGAGATTCAAGGCTGGAGTTTCAAGGCATGAGATTCAGGGCATGAGTTTCAGGGCATTTGATTCAGGGCATGAGTTTCACGGGAGGAGATTCAGGGCAGGAGCTCCAGGGCAGGAGATTCAGGGCATGAGATTCAGTGCAGGAATTTCAGGGCATGGGATTCAGGGAAGGTGATTCAGGGCATGACATTCAGGGCATGAGTTTCAGGGCAGGAGATTCAGCGCAGGAGATTCAGGGCATGTGGTTCAGGGCAAGAGCTTCAGGGCAGGAGATTCAGGGCAGGAGATTCAGGGCATTAGATTTACGGCATGAGTTTCAAGGCATGAGGATCAGGGCATGAGTTTCAGGGCATGAGATTCAGGGCAGGAGATTCAGGGCATGAGATTCAGGGCAGGAGATTTAGGGCATGAGTTTCAGGGCAGGATATTCAGGGCTGAAATTTAAGACAATTGATTCAGGGCAGGAGTTTCAGGGTATGTGATTCAGGGCATTAGTTTCAGGGCAGGAGATTCAGGGCAGGAGTTTCACGGCATGAGATTCAGAGCTTTAGTTTCAGGGCAAGAGATTCGGGGCTGGATATTCAGGGCTGGAATTTAAGGCAAATGATTCATGGCATTGGTTTCAGGGCAGGAGATTCAGGGCAGGATATTCAGGGCTGGGATTTAAGGCAATTGATTCAGGGCAGGAGATTCAGGGCAGTTGTTTCAGGGAATGAGATTCAGGGCATGAGTTTCAGGGCAGGAGATTCAGGGCTTGAGTTTCAGGGCAGGAGATTCAGGGCATGAGATTCAGTGCAGGAATTTCAGGGCATGGGATTCAGGGAAGGTGATTCAGGGCATGACATTCAGGGCATGAGTTTCAGGTCAGGAGATTCAGGGCAGGATTTTCAGGGTATGTGATTCAGGGCATTAGTTTCAGGGCAGGAGATTCAGGGCAGGAGTTTCACGGCATGAGATTCAGAGCTTTAGTTTCAGGGCAAGAGATTCGGGGCTGGATATTCAGGGCTGGAATTTAAGGCAAATGATTCATGGCATTGGTTTCAGGGCAGGAGATTCAGGGCAGGATATTCAGGGCTGGGATTTAAGGCAATTGATTCAGGGCAGGAGATTCAGGGCAGTTGTTTCAGGGAATGAGATTCAGGGCATGAGTTTCAGGGCAGGAGATTCAGGGCAGGAGTTTCAGGGCATGAGATGCAGGGCTGTGGTTTCAGGTCTTGAGATCAAGGGCATGAAATTTAGAGCATGAGCTTCAGGACAGGAGATTCAGGGCAGGAGATTCAGGGCATGAGATTCAGGGCTTCAGTTTCAGGGCATTAGTTTCAAGGCAGGAGATTTAGGGCATGAGTTTCAGGGCAGGAGATTCAGGGCTTTAGTTTCAGGGCTGTGGTTTCAGGGCTTGACATTCAGGGCTGCAGTTGCAGGGCAGGAGATTCAGGGCATGACATTCAGGGCATGAGTTTCAGGGCAGGAGATTCAGCGCAGGAGATTCAGGGCATGTGGTTCAGGGCAAGAGCTTCAGGGCAGGAGATTCAGGGTAGGAAATTCAGTGCAGGAGTTTCAGCGCATGAGATTCAGGGATGTGGTTTCAGGGCTTGAGATTCAGGGCATCAGTTTTAGCTGAGGAGATTCAGGGCAGGTGATTCAGTTTATGAGATTCAGGGCAGGAGATTCAGGGCTTCAGTTTCAGGGCTGGAGTTTCAGGGCAAAAATTTCAGGGCATGAGTTTCAGAGCAGGAGATTTAGGGCATGAGTTTCAGGGCAGGAGATTCAGGGCTGGAGTTTCAGGGCATTTGATTCAGGGCATGAGTTTCAGGGCAGGAGATTCAGGGAAGGAGTTTTAGGGCAGGAGATTCAGGGCATGAGTTTCAGGGCAGGAGATTCAGGGCATGAGATTCAAGGCTGGAGTTTCAAGGGATGAGATTCAGGGCATGAGTCTCAGGGCATTTGATTCAGGGCATGAGTTTCAGGGGAGGAGATTCAGGGCAGGAGCTTCAGGGCAGGAGATTCAGGGCATGAGTTTCAGGGCATGAGGTTCAGGGCATGAGATTCAGTGCAGGAATTTCAGGGCATGGGATTCAGGGAAGGTGATTCAGGGCATGACATTCAGGGCATGAGTTTCAGGGCAGGAGATTCAGGGCATGTGGCTCAGGGCAAGAGCTTCAGGGCAGGAGATTCAGGGCAGGAAATTCAGTGCAGGAGTTTCAGGGCATGAGTTTCAGGTCAGGAGATTTAGGGCTGGAGTTTCAGGGCATGAGATTCAGGGCATGTGTTTCAGGGCAGGAGATTCAGCGCAGGAGTTTCAGGGCATGTTATTCAGGGCATGAGTTTCAGGGATAGAGATTTAGGGAAGGAGATTCAGTGCATTTGATTCAGGGGATGAGTTTCAGGGCAGGATATTTAGGGCATGAGTTTCAGGGCAGGAGATACAGGGCATGAGATTCAGGGCATGAGTTTCAGGTCAGCAGATTCAGGGCTGGAGTTTCAGGGCATGTGATTCAGGGCATGAGTTTCAGAGCAGGAGATTCAGGGCAGGAGTTTCACGGCAGGAGATTCAGGGCATTAGATTCAGGGCATGAGTTTCAGGGCATGAGGATCAGGGCATGAGTTTCAGGGCATGAGATTCAGGGCATGAGTTTCTGGGCAGGAGTTTCAGGTCAGGAGATTCAGGGCAGGAGATCCAGTGCATTAGATTCAGGGCATGAGTTTCAGGGCAGGAGATTCAGGGCAGGAGTTTCGAGGCATTAGATTCAGGGCATGAGTTTCTGGGCAGGAGATTTAGGACAAGAGTTTCAGGGCATGAGATTCAGGGCTGTGGTTTCAGGGCTTGAGATTCAGGGCATGAGTTTTAGGGCAGGAGATTCAGGGCAGGAGATTCAGGTTATGAGATTCAGGGCAGGAGTTTCGAGGCATTAGATTCAGGGCATGAGTTTCTGGGCAGGAGATTTAGGACGAGAGTTTCAGGGCATGAGATTCAGGGCTGTGGTTTCAGGGCTTGAGATTCAGGGCATGAGTTTTAGGGCAGGAGATTCAGGGCAGGAGATTCAGGTTATGAGATTCAGGGCAGGAGTTTCGAGGCATTAGATTCAGGGCATGAGTTTCTGGGCAGGAGATTTAGGACAAGAGTTTCAGGGCATGAGATTCAGGGCTGTGGTTTCAGGGCTTGAGATTCAGGGCATGAGTTTTAGGGCAGGAGATTCAGGGCAGGAGATTCAGGTTATGAGATTCAGGGCAGGAGATTCTGAGTATGAGATTCAGGGCAGTAGTTTCAGGGCAGGAGATTCAGCGCAGGAGTTTCAGAGCATGTGTTTCAGGGCAGGAGTTTTAGGGCATGAGTTTCAGGGCAGGAGATTCAGGGCTGGAGTTTCAGGGCATTTGATACAGGGCATGAGTTTCAGGGCAGGAGATTCAGGGCAGGAGTTTTAGGGCAGGAGTTTTAGGGTATGTGATTCAGGGCATGAGTTTCAGGGCAGGAGATTCAGGGCATGAGATTCCAGGCTGGAGTTTCAAGGCATGAGATTCACGGCATGAGTTTCAGGGCATTTGATTCAGGTCATGAGTTTCAGGGCAGGAGATTCAGGGCAGGAGTTTTAGGGCAGGAGTTTTAGGGTATGTGATTCAGGGCATGAGTTTCAGGGCAGGAGATTCAGGGCATGAGATTCAAGGCTGGAGTTTCAAGGCATGAGATTCAGGGCATGAGTTTCAGGGCATTTGATTCAGGGCATGAGTTTCACGGGAGGAGATTCAGGGCAGGAGCTCCAGGGCAGGAGATTCAGGGCATGACTTTCAGGGCATGAGATTCAGGGCTTGAGTTTCAGGGCAGGAGATTCAGGGCATGAGATTCAGTGCTGGAATTTCAGGGCATGGGATTCAGGGAAGGTGATTCAGGGCATGACATTCAGGGCATGAGTTTCAGGGCAGGAGATTCAGCGCTGGAGATTCAGGGCATGTGCTTCAGGGCAAGAGCTTCAGGGCAGGAGATTCAGGGCAGGAGATTCAGGGCATTAGATTTACGGCATGAGTTTCAAGGCATGAGGATCAGGGCATGAGTTTCAGGGCATGAGATTCAGGGCAGGAGATTCAGGGCATGAGATTCAGGGCAGGAGATTTAGGGCATGAGTTTCAGGGCAGGATATTCAGGGCTGAAATTTAAGACAATTGATTCAGGGCAGGAGTTTCAGGGTATGTGATTCAGGGCATTAGTTTCAGGGCAGGAGATTCAGGGCAGGAGTTTCACGGCATGAGATTCAGAGCTTTAGTTTCAGGGCAAGAGATTCGGGGCTGGATATTCAGGGCTGGAATTTAAGGCAAATGATTCATGGCATTGGTTTCAGGGCAGGAGATTCAGGGCAGGATATTCAGGGCTGGAATTTAAGGCAATTGATTCAGGGCATGAGTTTCAGGTGAGGAGTTTCAGGGCATGTGATTCAGCGCATGAGTTTCAGGGCAGGAGATTCAGGGCAGGAGCTTCAGGGCAGGAGTTTCAGGGCATGTGTTTCAGGGCATTAGTTTCAGGGCCGGAGATTCAGGGCAGTTGTTTCAGGGAATGAGATTCAGGGCATGAGTTTCAGGGCAGGAGATTCAGGGCAGGAGTTTCAGGGCATGAGATGCAGGGCTGTGGTTTCAGGTCTTGAGATCAAGGGCATGAAATTTAGAGCATGAGCTTCAGGACAGGAGATTCAGGGCAGGAGATTCAGGGCATGAGATTCAGGGCTTCAGTTTCAGGGCATTAGTTTCAAGGCAGGAGATTTAGGACATGGGTTTCAGGGCATTAGCTTCAAGGCAGGAGATTTAGGGCATGAGTTTCAGGGCAGGAGATTCAGGGCTTTAGTTTCAAGGCTGTGGTTTCAGGGCTTGACATTCAGGGCTACAGTTGCAGGGCAGGAGATTAAGGGCATGAGTATCAGGGTATGAGATTCAGGACATTAGTATCAGGGTATGAGATTCAGGGCATGAGTTTCAGGGCAGGAGATTCAGGGCATGAGATTCAGGGCATGAGTTTCAGGGCAGGAGATTCAGCGCAGGAGTTTCAGGGCATTTGATTCAGGGCATGAGTTTCAGGGCAGGAGATTCAGGGCAGGAGTTTTAGGGCAGGAGTTTTAGGGTATGTGATTCAGGGCATGAGTTTCAGGGCAGGAGATTCAGGGCATGAGATTCAAGGCTGGAGTTTCAAGGCATGAGATTCCGGGCATGAGTTTCAGGGCATTTGATTCAGGGCATGAGTTTCAGGGGAGGAGATTCAGGGCAGGAGCTCCAGGGCAGGAGATTCAGGGCATGAGTTTCAGGGCATGAGATTCAGGGCTTGAGTTTCAGGGCAGGAGATTCAGGGCATGAGATTCAGTGCAGGAATTTCAGGGCATGGGATTCAGGGAAGGTGATTCAGGGCATGACATTCAGGGCATGAGTTTCAGGGCAGGAGATTCAGCGCAGGAGATTCAGGGCATGAGTTTCAGGGCATTTGATTCAGGGCATGAGTTTCAGGGGAGGAGATTCAGGGCAGGAGCTCCAGGGCAGGAGATTCAGGGCATGAGTTTCAGGGCATGAGATTCAGGGCTTGAGTTTCAGGGCAGGAGATTCAGGGCATGAGATTCAGTGCAGGAATTTCAGGGCATGGGATTCAGGGAAGGTGATTCAGGGCATGACATTCAGGGCATGAGTTTCAGGGCAGGAGATTCAGGGCAGGAGATTCAGGGCATGAGATTCAGGGCATGAGTTTCAGGGCAGGAGATTCAGCGCAGGAGTTTCAGGGCATTTATTTCAGGGTATTAGTTTCAGGGCAGGAGATTCAGGGCAGGAGTTTCAGGGCATGTTATTAAGGGCATGAGTTTCAGGGCATGTGATTCAGGGCAGGAGATTCAGTGCAGGAGTTCCGGGCATGAGATTCAGGGCATGAGTTTCAGGTTAGGAGATTCAGGGCTGGAGATTCAGGGCATGTGATTCAGGGCAGGAGTTTCAGGGCAGGAGATACAGGGCATGAGATTCAGGGCATGAGTTTCAGGTCAGCAGATTCAGGGCTGGAGTTTCAGGGCATGTGATTCAGGGCATGAGTTTCAGAGCAGGAGATTCAGGGCATGAGATTCAAGGCTGGAGTTTCAAGGCATGAGATTCAGGGCATGAGTTTCAGGGCATTTGATTCAGAGCATGAGTTTCAGGGGAGGATATTCAGGGCAGGAGCTCCAGGGCAGGAGATTCAGGGCATGAGTTTCAGGGCATGAGATTCAGGGCTTGAGTTTCAGGGCAGGAGATTCAGGGCATGAGATTCAGTGCAGGAATTTCAGGGCATGGGATTCAGGGAAGGTGATTCAGGGCATGACATTCAGGGCATGAGTTTCAGGGCAGGAGATTCAGCGCAGGAGATTCAGGGCATGAGTTTCAGGGCATTTGATTCAGGGCATGAGTTTCAGGGGAGGAGATTCAGGGCAGGAGCTCCAGGGCAGGAGATTCAGGGCATGAGTTTCAGGGCATGAGATTCAGGGCTTGAGTTTCAGGGCAGGAGATTCAGGGCATGAGATTCAGTGCAGGAATTTCAGGGCATGGGATTCAGGGAAGGTGATTCAGGGCATGACATTCAGGGCATGAGTTTCAGAGCAGGAGATTCAGGGCAGGAGATTCAGGGCATGAGATTCAGGGCATGAGTTTCAGGGCAGGAGATTCAGGGCAGGAGTTTCAGGGCATGAGATGCAGGGCTGTGGTTTCAGGTCTTGAGATCAAGGGCATGAAATTTAGAGCATGAGCTTCAGGACAGGAGATTCAGGGCAGGAAATTCAGTGCAGGAGTTTCAGAGCATGAGATTCAGGGCTGTGGTTTCAGGGCTTGAGATTCAGGACATGAGTTTTAGCTGAGGAGATTCAGGGCAGGAGATTCAGTTTATGAGATTCAGGGCAGGAGATTCAGGGCTTCAGTTTCAGGGCTGGAGTTTCAGGGCAAAAATTTCAGGGCATGAGTTTCAGGGCAGGAGTTTTAGGGCATGAGTTTCAGGGCAGGAGATTCAGGGCTGGAGGTTCAGGGCATTTGATACAGGGCATGAGTTTCAGGGCAGGAGATTCAGGGCAGGAGTTTTAGGGTATGTGATTCAGGGCATGAGTTTCAGGGCAGGAGATTCAGGTTATGAGATTCAAGGCTGGAGTTTCAAGGCATGAGATTCAGGGCATGAGTTTCAGGGCATTTGATTCAGGGCATGAGTTTCAGGGCAGGAGATTCATGGCAGGAGTTTTAGGGCAGGAGTTTTAGGGTATGTGATTCAGGGCATGAGTTTCAGGGCAGGAGATTCAGGGCATGAGATTCAAGGCTGGAGTTTCAAGGCATGAGATTCAGGGCATGAGTTTCAGGGCATTTGATTCAGGGCATGAGTTTCACGGGAGGAGATTCAGGGCAGGAGCTCCAGGGCAGGAGATTCAGGGCATGAGATTCAGTGCAGGAATTTCAGGGCATGGGATTCAGGGAAGGTGATTCAGGGCATGACATTCAGGGCATGAGTTTCAGGGCAGGAGATTCAGCGCAGGAGATTCAGGGCATGTGGTTCAGGGCAAGAGCTTCAGGGCAGGAGATTCAGGGCAGGAGATTCAGGGCATTAGATTTACGGCATGAGTTTCAAGGCATGAGGATCAGGGCATGAGTTTCAGGGCATGAGATTCAGGGCAGGAGATTCAGGGCATGAGATTCAGGGCAGGAGATTTAGGGCATGAGTTTCAGGGCAGGATATTCAGGGCTGAAATTTAAGACAATTGATTCAGGGCAGGAGTTTCAGGGTATGTGATTCAGGGCATTAGTTTCAGGGCAGGAGATTCAGGGCAGGAGTTTCACGGCATGAGATTCAGAGCTTTAGTTTCAGGGCAAGAGATTCGGGGCTGGATATTCAGGGCTGGAATTTAAGGCAAATGATTCATGGCATTGGTTTCAGGGCAGGAGATTCAGGGCAGGATATTCAGGGCTGGGATTTAAGGCAATTGATTCAGGGCAGGAGATTCAGGGCAGTTGTTTCAGGGAATGAGATTCAGGGCATGAGTTTCAGGGCAGGAGATTCAGGGCTTGAGTTTCAGGGCAGGAGATTCAGGGCATGAGATTCAGTGCAGGAATTTCAGGGCATGGGATTCAGGGAAGGTGATTCAGGGCATGACATTCAGGGCATGAGTTTCAGGTCAGGAGATTCAGGGCAGGATTTTCAGGGTATGTGATTCAGGGCATTAGTTTCAGGGCAGGAGATTCAGGGCAGGAGTTTCACGGCATGAGATTCAGAGCTTTAGTTTCAGGGCAAGAGATTCGGGGCTGGATATTCAGGGCTGGAATTTAAGGCAAATGATTCATGGCATTGGTTTCAGGGCAGGAGATTCAGGGCAGGATATTCAGGGCTGGGATTTAAGGCAATTGATTCAGGGCAGGAGATTCAGGGCAGTTGTTTCAGGGAATGAGATTCAGGGCATGAGTTTCAGGGCAGGAGATTCAGGGCAGGAGTTTCAGGGCATGAGATGCAGGGCTGTGGTTTCAGGTCTTGAGATCAAGGGCATGAAATTTAGAGCATGAGCTTCAGGACAGGAGATTCAGGGCAGGAGATTCAGGGCATGAGATTCAGGGCTTCAGTTTCAGGGCATTAGTTTCAAGGCAGGAGATTTAGGGCATGAGTTTCAGGGCAGGAGATTCAGGGCTTTAGTTTCAGGGCTGTGGTTTCAGGGCTTGACATTCAGGGCTGCAGTTGCAGGGCAGGAGATTCAGGGCATGACATTCAGGGCATGAGTTTCAGGGCAGGAGATTCAGCGCAGGAGATTCAGGGCATGTGGTTCAGGGCAAGAGCTTCAGGGCAGGAGATTCAGGGTAGGAAATTCAGTGCAGGAGTTTCAGCGCATGAGATTCAGGGATGTGGTTTCAGGGCTTGAGATTCAGGGCATCAGTTTTAGCTGAGGAGATTCAGGGCAGGTGATTCAGTTTATGAGATTCAGGGCAGGAGATTCAGGGCTTCAGTTTCAGGGCTGGAGTTTCAGGGCAAAAATTTCAGGGCATGAGTTTCAGAGCAGGAGATTTAGGGCATGAGTTTCAGGGCAGGAGATTCAGGGCTGGAGTTTCAGGGCATTTGATTCAGGGCATGAGTTTCAGGGCAGGAGATTCAGGGAAGGAGTTTTAGGGCAGGAGATTCAGGGCATGAGTTTCAGGGCAGGAGATTCAGGGCATGAGATTCAAGGCTGGAGTTTCAAGGGATGAGATTCAGGGCATGAGTCTCAGGGCATTTGATTCAGGGCATGAGTTTCAGGGGAGGAGATTCAGGGCAGGAGCTTCAGGGCAGGAGATTCAGGGCATGAGTTTCAGGGCATGAGGTTCAGGGCATGAGATTCAGTGCAGGAATTTCAGGGCATGGGATTCAGGGAAGGTGATTCAGGGCATGACATTCAGGGCATGAGTTTCAGGGCAGGAGATTCAGGGCATGTGGCTCAGGGCAAGAGCTTCAGGGCAGGAGATTCAGGGCAGGAAATTCAGTGCAGGAGTTTCAGGGCATGAGTTTCAGGTCAGGAGATTTAGGGCTGGAGTTTCAGGGCATGAGATTCAGGGCATGTGTTTCAGGGCAGGAGATTCAGCGCAGGAGTTTCAGGGCATGTTATTCAGGGCATGAGTTTCAGGGATAGAGATTTAGGGAAGGAGATTCAGTGCATTTGATTCAGGGGATGAGTTTCAGGGCAGGATATTTAGGGCATGAGTTTCAGGGCAGGAGATACAGGGCATGAGATTCAGGGCATGAGTTTCAGGTCAGCAGATTCAGGGCTGGAGTTTCAGGGCATGTGATTCAGGGCATGAGTTTCAGAGCAGGAGATTCAGGGCAGGAGTTTCACGGCAGGAGATTCAGGGCATTAGATTCAGGGCATGAGTTTCAGGGCATGAGGATCAGGGCATGAGTTTCAGGGCATGAGATTCAGGGCATGAGTTTCTGGGCAGGAGTTTCAGGTCAGGAGATTCAGGGCAGGAGATCCAGTGCATTAGATTCAGGGCATGAGTTTCAGGGCAGGAGATTCAGGGCAGGAGTTTCGAGGCATTAGATTCAGGGCATGAGTTTCTGGGCAGGAGATTTAGGACAAGAGTTTCAGGGCATGAGATTCAGGGCTGTGGTTTCAGGGCTTGAGATTCAGGGCATGAGTTTTAGGGCAGGAGATTCAGGGCAGGAGATTCAGGTTATGAGATTCAGGGCAGGAGTTTCGAGGCATTAGATTCAGGGCATGAGTTTCTGGGCAGGAGATTTAGGACGAGAGTTTCAGGGCATGAGATTCAGGGCTGTGGTTTCAGGGCTTGAGATTCAGGGCATGAGTTTTAGGGCAGGAGATTCAGGGCAGGAGATTCAGGTTATGAGATTCAGGGCAGGAGTTTCGAGGCATTAGATTCAGGGCATGAGTTTCTGGGCAGGAGATTTAGGACAAGAGTTTCAGGGCATGAGATTCAGGGCTGTGGTTTCAGGGCTTGAGATTCAGGGCATGAGTTTTAGGGCAGGAGATTCAGGGCAGGAGATTCAGGTTATGAGATTCAGGGCAGGAGATTCTGAGTATGAGATTCAGGGCAGTAGTTTCAGGGCAGGAGATTCAGCGCAGGAGTTTCAGAGCATGTGTTTCAGGGCAGGAGTTTTAGGGCATGAGTTTCAGGGCAGGAGATTCAGGGCTGGAGTTTCAGGGCATTTGATACAGGGCATGAGTTTCAGGGCAGGAGATTCAGGGCAGGAGTTTTAGGGCAGGAGTTTTAGGGTATGTGATTCAGGGCATGAGTTTCAGGGCAGGAGATTCAGGGCATGAGATTCCAGGCTGGAGTTTCAAGGCATGAGATTCACGGCATGAGTTTCAGGGCATTTGATTCAGGTCATGAGTTTCAGGGCAGGAGATTCAGGGCAGGAGTTTTAGGGCAGGAGTTTTAGGGTATGTGATTCAGGGCATGAGTTTCAGGGCAGGAGATTCAGGGCATGAGATTCAAGGCTGGAGTTTCAAGGCATGAGATTCAGGGCATGAGTTTCAGGGCATTTGATTCAGGGCATGAGTTTCACGGGAGGAGATTCAGGGCAGGAGCTCCAGGGCAGGAGATTCAGGGCATGACTTTCAGGGCATGAGATTCAGGGCTTGAGTTTCAGGGCAGGAGATTCAGGGCATGAGATTCAGTGCTGGAATTTCAGGGCATGGGATTCAGGGAAGGTGATTCAGGGCATGACATTCAGGGCATGAGTTTCAGGGCAGGAGATTCAGCGCTGGAGATTCAGGGCATGTGCTTCAGGGCAAGAGCTTCAGGGCAGGAGATTCAGGGCAGGAGATTCAGGGCATTAGATTTACGGCATGAGTTTCAAGGCATGAGGATCAGGGCATGAGTTTCAGGGCATGAGATTCAGGGCAGGAGATTCAGGGCATGAGATTCAGGGCAGGAGATTTAGGGCATGAGTTTCAGGGCAGGATATTCAGGGCTGAAATTTAAGACAATTGATTCAGGGCAGGAGTTTCAGGGTATGTGATTCAGGGCATTAGTTTCAGGGCAGGAGATTCAGGGCAGGAGTTTCACGGCATGAGATTCAGAGCTTTAGTTTCAGGGCAAGAGATTCGGGGCTGGATATTCAGGGCTGGAATTTAAGGCAAATGATTCATGGCATTGGTTTCAGGGCAGGAGATTCAGGGCAGGATATTCAGGGCTGGAATTTAAGGCAATTGATTCAGGGCATGAGTTTCAGGTGAGGAGTTTCAGGGCATGTGATTCAGCGCATGAGTTTCAGGGCAGGAGATTCAGGGCAGGAGCTTCAGGGCAGGAGTTTCAGGGCATGTGTTTCAGGGCATTAGTTTCAGGGCCGGAGATTCAGGGCAGTTGTTTCAGGGAATGAGATTCAGGGCATGAGTTTCAGGGCAGGAGATTCAGGGCAGGAGTTTCAGGGCATGAGATGCAGGGCTGTGGTTTCAGGTCTTGAGATCAAGGGCATGAAATTTAGAGCATGAGCTTCAGGACAGGAGATTCAGGGCAGGAGATTCAGGGCATGAGATTCAGGGCTTCAGTTTCAGGGCATTAGTTTCAAGGCAGGAGATTTAGGACATGGGTTTCAGGGCATTAGCTTCAAGGCAGGAGATTTAGGGCATGAGTTTCAGGGCAGGAGATTCAGGGCTTTAGTTTCAAGGCTGTGGTTTCAGGGCTTGACATTCAGGGCTACAGTTGCAGGGCAGGAGATTAAGGGCATGAGTATCAGGGTATGAGATTCAGGACATTAGTATCAGGGTATGAGATTCAGGGCATGAGTTTCAGGGCAGGAGATTCAGGGCATGAGATTCAGGGCATGAGTTTCAGGGCAGGAGATTCAGCGCAGGAGTTTCAGGGCATTTGATTCAGGGCATGAGTTTCAGGGCAGGAGATTCAGGGCAGGAGTTTTAGGGCAGGAGTTTTAGGGTATGTGATTCAGGGCATGAGTTTCAGGGCAGGAGATTCAGGGCATGAGATTCAAGGCTGGAGTTTCAAGGCATGAGATTCCGGGCATGAGTTTCAGGGCATTTGATTCAGGGCATGAGTTTCAGGGGAGGAGATTCAGGGCAGGAGCTCCAGGGCAGGAGATTCAGGGCATGAGTTTCAGGGCATGAGATTCAGGGCTTGAGTTTCAGGGCAGGAGATTCAGGGCATGAGATTCAGTGCAGGAATTTCAGGGCATGGGATTCAGGGAAGGTGATTCAGGGCATGACATTCAGGGCATGAGTTTCAGGGCAGGAGATTCAGCGCAGGAGATTCAGGGCATGAGTTTCAGGGCATTTGATTCAGGGCATGAGTTTCAGGGGAGGAGATTCAGGGCAGGAGCTCCAGGGCAGGAGATTCAGGGCATGAGTTTCAGGGCATGAGATTCAGGGCTTGAGTTTCAGGGCAGGAGATTCAGGGCATGAGATTCAGTGCAGGAATTTCAGGGCATGGGATTCAGGGAAGGTGATTCAGGGCATGACATTCAGGGCATGAGTTTCAGGGCAGGAGATTCAGGGCAGGAGATTCAGGGCATGAGATTCAGGGCATGAGTTTCAGGGCAGGAGATTCAGCGCAGGAGTTTCAGGGCATTTATTTCAGGGTATTAGTTTCAGGGCAGGAGATTCAGGGCAGGAGTTTCAGGGCATGTTATTAAGGGCATGAGTTTCAGGGCATGTGATTCAGGGCAGGAGATTCAGTGCAGGAGTTCCGGGCATGAGATTCAGGGCATGAGTTTCAGGTTAGGAGATTCAGGGCTGGAGATTCAGGGCATGTGATTCAGGGCAGGAGTTTCAGGGCAGGAGATACAGGGCATGAGATTCAGGGCATGAGTTTCAGGTCAGCAGATTCAGGGCTGGAGTTTCAGGGCATGTGATTCAGGGCATGAGTTTCAGAGCAGGAGATTCAGGGCATGAGATTCAAGGCTGGAGTTTCAAGGCATGAGATTCAGGGCATGAGTTTCAGGGCATTTGATTCAGAGCATGAGTTTCAGGGGAGGATATTCAGGGCAGGAGCTCCAGGGCAGGAGATTCAGGGCATGAGTTTCAGGGCATGAGATTCAGGGCTTGAGTTTCAGGGCAGGAGATTCAGGGCATGAGATTCAGTGCAGGAATTTCAGGGCATGGGATTCAGGGAAGGTGATTCAGGGCATGACATTCAGGGCATGAGTTTCAGGGCAGGAGATTCAGCGCAGGAGATTCAGGGCATGAGTTTCAGGGCATTTGATTCAGGGCATGAGTTTCAGGGGAGGAGATTCAGGGCAGGAGCTCCAGGGCAGGAGATTCAGGGCATGAGTTTCAGGGCATGAGATTCAGGGCTTGAGTTTCAGGGCAGGAGATTCAGGGCATGAGATTCAGTGCAGGAATTTCAGGGCATGGGATTCAGGGAAGGTGATTCAGGGCATGACATTCAGGGCATGAGTTTCAGAGCAGGAGATTCAGGGCAGGAGATTCAGGGCATGAGATTCAGGGCATGAGTTTCAGGGCAGGAGATTCAGGGCAGGAGTTTCAGGGCATGAGATGCAGGGCTGTGGTTTCAGGTCTTGAGATCAAGGGCATGAAATTTAGAGCATGAGCTTCAGGACAGGAGATTCAGGGCAGGAGATTCAGGGCATGAGATTCAGGGCTTCAGTTTCAGGGCATTAGTTTCAAGGCAGGAGATTTAGGGCATGGGTTTCAGGGCATTAGCTTCAAGGCAGGAGATTTAGGGCATGAGTTTCAGGGCAGGAGATTCAGGGCTTTAGTTTCAGAGCTGTGGTTTCAGGGCTTGACATTCAGGGCTACAGTTGCAGGGCAGGAGATTAAGGGCATGAGTATCAGGGTATGAGATTCAGGACATTAGTATCAGGGTATGAGATTCAGGGCATGAGTTTCAGGGCAGGAGATTCAGGGCATGAGATTCAGGGCATGAGTTTCAGGGCAGGAGATTCAGCGCAGGAGTTTCAGGGCATGTATTTCAGGGTATTAGTTTCAGGGCAGGAGATTCAGGGCAGGAGTTTCAGGGCATGTTATTAAGGGCATGAGTTTCAGGGCATGTGATTCAGGGCAGGAGATTCAGTGCAGGAGTTCCGGGCATGAGATTCAGGGCATGAGTTTCAGGTTAGGAGATTCAGGGCTGGAGATTCAGGGCATGTGATTCAGGGCAGGAGTTTCAGGGCAGGAGATACAGGGCATGAGATTCAGGGCATGAGTTTCAGGTCAGCAGATTCAGGGCTGGAGTTTCAGGGCATGTGATTCAGGGCATGAGTTTCAGAGCAGGAGATTCAGGGCATGAGTTTCTGGGCAGGAGTTTCAGGTCAGGAGATTCAGGGCAGGAGATCCAGGGCATTAGATTCAGGGCATGAGTTTCAGGGCATGTGATTCAGGGCATGAGTTTCAGGGCATGAGATTCAGGGCATGAGTTTCTGGGCAGGAGTTTCAGGTCAGGAGATTCAGGGCAGGAGATCCAGGGCATTAGATTCAGGGCATGAGTTTCAGGGCAGGAGAATCAGGGCAGGAGTTTCGAGGCATTAGATTCAGGGCATGAGTTTCTGGGCAGGAGATTTAGGACAAGAGTTTCAGGGCATGAGATTCAGGGCTGTGGTTTCAGGGCTTGAGATTCAGGGCATGAGTTTTAGGGCAGGAGATTCAGGGCAGGAGATTCAGGTTATGAGATTCATGGGCAGGAGTTTCGAGGCATTAGATTCAGGGCATGAGTTTCTGGGCAGGAGATTTAGGACAAGAGTTTCAGGGCATGAGATTCAGGGCTGTGGTTTCAGGGATGGAGATTCAGGGCATGAGTTTTAGGGCAGGAGATTCAGGGCAGGAGATTCAGGTTATGAGATTCAGGGCAGGAGTTTCGAGGCATTAGATTCAGGGCATGAGTTTCTGGGCAGGAGATTTAGGACAAGAGTTTCAGGGCATGAGATTCAGGGCTGTGGTTTCAGGGCTTGAGATTCAGGGCATGAGTTTTAGGGCAGGAGATTCAGGGCAGGAGATTCAGGTTATGAGATTCAGGGCAGGAGATTCTGAGTATGAGATTCAGGGCATTAGATTCAGGGCATGAGTTTCAGGGCAGGAGAATCAGGGCAGGAGTTTCGAGGCATTAGATTCAGGGCATGAGTTTCTGGGCAGGAGATTTAGGACAAGAGTTTCAGGGCATGAGATTCAGGGCTGTGGTTTCAGGGCTTGAGATTCAGGGCATGAGTTTTAGGGCAGGAGATTCAGGGCAGGAGATTCAGGTTATGAGATTCATGGGCAGGAGTTTCGAGGCATTAGATTCAGGGCATGAGTTTCTGGGCAGGAGATTTAGGACAAGAGTTTCAGGGCATGAGATTCAGGGCTGTGGTTTCAGGGCTTGAGATTCAGGGCATGAGTTTTAGGGCAGGAGATTCAGGGCAGGAGATTCAGGTTATGAGATTCAGGGCAGGAGATTCTGAGTATGAGATTCAGGGCAGTAGTTTCAGGGCAGGAGATTCAGCACAGGAGTTTCAGGGCATGTGTTTCAGGGCATTAGCCTCAGGGCAGGAGATTCAGGGCAGGAGTTTCAGGGCATGTTATTCAGGGCAAGAGTTTCAGGGCAGGAGATTCAGGGCAGGAAATTCAGTGCAGGAGTTTCAGAGCATGAGATTCAGGGCTGTGGTTTCAGGGCTTGAGATTCAGGACATGAGTTTTAGCTGAGGAGATTCAGGGCAGGAGATTCAGTTTATGAGATTCAGGGCAGGAGATTCAGGGCTTCAGTTTCAGGGCTGGAGTTTCAGGGCAAAAATTTCAGGGCATGAGTTTCAGGGCAGGAGTTTTAGGGCATGAGTTTCAGGGCAGGAGATTCAGGGCTGGAGGTTCAGGGCATTTGATACAGGGCATGAGTTTCAGGGCAGGAGATTCAGGGCAGGAGTTTTAGGGTATGTGATTCAGGGCATGAGTTTCAGGGCAGGAGATTCAGGTTATGAGATTCAAGGCTGGAGTTTCAAGGCATGAGATTCAGGGCATGAGTTTCAGGGCATTTGATTCAGGGCATGAGTTTCAGGGCAGGAGATTCATGGCAAGAGTTTTAGGGCAGGAGTTTTAGGGTATGTGATTCAGGGCATGAGTTTCAGGGCAGGAGATTCAGGGCATGAGATTCAAGGCTGGAGTTTCAAGGCATGAGATTCAGGGCATGAGTTTCAGGGCATTTGATTCAGGGCATGAGTTTCACGGGAGGAGATTCAGGGCAGGAGCTCCAGGGCAGGAGATTCAGGGCATGAGATTCAGTGCAGGAATTTCAGGGCATGGGATTCAGGGAAGGTGATTCAGGGCATGACATTCAGGGCATGAGTTTCAGGGCAGGAGATTCAGCGCAGGAGATTCAGGGCATGTGGTTCAGGGCAAGAGCTTCAGGGCAGGAGATTCAGGGCAGGAGATTCAGGGCATTAGATTTACGGCATGAGTTTCAAGGCATGAGGATCAGGGCATGAGTTTCAGGGCATGAGATTCAGGGCAGGAGATTCAGGGCATGAGATTCAGGGCAGGAGATTTAGGGCATGAGTTTCAGGGCAGGATATTCAGGGCTGAAATTTAAGACAATTGATTCAGGGCAGGAGTTTCAGGGTATGTGATTCAGGGCATTAGTTTCAGGGCAGGAGATTCAGGGCAGGAGTTTCACGGCATGAGATTCAGAGCTTTAGTTTCAGGGCAAGAGATTCGGGGCTGGATATTCAGGGCTGGAATTTAAGGCAAATGATTCATGGCATTGGTTTCAGGGCAGGAGATTCAGGGCAGGATATTCAGGGCTGGGATTTAAGGCAATTGATTCAGGGCAGGAGATTCAGGGCAGTTGTTTCAGGGAATGAGATTCAGGGCATGAGTTTCAGGGCAGGAGATTCAGGGCTTGAGTTTCAGGGCAGGAGATTCAGGGCATGAGATTCAGTGCAGGAATTTCAGGGCATGGGATTCAGGGAAGGTGATTCAGGGCATGACATTCAGGGCATGAGTTTCAGGTCAGGAGATTCAGGGCAGGATTTTCAGGGTATGTGATTCAGGGCATTAGTTTCAGGGCAGGAGATTCAGGGCAGGAGTTTCACGGCATGAGATTCAGAGCTTTAGTTTCAGGGCAAGAGATTCGGGGCTGGATATTCAGGGCTGGAATTTAAGGCAAATGATTCATGGCATTGGTTTCAGGGCAGGAGATTCAGGGCAGGATATTCAGGGCTGGGATTTAAGGCAATTGATTCAGGGCAGGAGATTCAGGGCAGTTGTTTCAGGGAATGAGATTCAGGGCATGAGTTTCAGGGCAGGAGATTCAGGGCAGGAGTTTCAGGGCATGAGATGCAGGGCTGTGGTTTCAGGTCTTGAGATCAAGGGCATGAAATTTAGAGCATGAGCTTCAGGACAGGAGATTCAGGGCAGGAGATTCAGGGCATGAGATTCAGGGCTTCAGTTTCAGGGCATTAGTTTCAAGGTAGGAGATGTAGGGCATGGGTTTCAGGGCATTAGTTTCAAGGCAGGAGATTTAGGGCATGAGTTTCAGGGCAGGAGATTCAGGGCTTTAGTTTCAGGGCTGTGGTTTCAGGGCTTGACATTCAGGGCTACAGTTGCAGGGCAGGAGATTCAGGGCATGACATTCAGGGCATGAGTTTCAGGGCAGGAGATTCAGCGCAGGAGATTCAGGGCATGTGGTTCAGGGCAAGAGCTTCAGGGCAGGAGATTCAGGGTAGGAAATTCAGTGCAGGAGTTTCAGCGCATGAGATTCAGGGATGTGGTTTCAGGGCTTGAGATTCAGGGCATCAGTTTTAGCTGAGGAGATTCAGGGCAGGTGATTCAGTTTATGAGATTCAGGGCAGGAGATTCAGGGCTTCAGTTTCAGGGCTGGAGTTTCAGGGCAAAAATTTCAGGGCATGAGTTTCAGAGCAGGAGATTTAGGGCATGAGTTTCAGGGCAGGAGATTCAGGGCTGGAGTTTCAGGGCATTTGATTCAGGGCATGAGTTTCAGGGCAGGAGATTCAGGGAAGGAGTTTTAGGGCAGGAGATTCAGGGCATGAGTTTCAGGGCAGGAGATTCAGGGCATGAGATTCAAGGCTGGAGTTTCAAGGGATGAGATTCAGGGCATGAGTCTCAGGGCATTTGATTCAGGGCATGAGTTTCAGGGGAGGAGATTCAGGGCAGGAGCTTCAGGGCAGGAGATTCAGGGCATGAGTTTCAGGGCATGAGGTTCAGGGCATGAGATTCAGTGCAGGAATTTCAGGGCATGGGATTCAGGGAAGGTGATTCAGGGCATGACATTCAGGGCATGAGTTTCAGGGCAGGAGATTCAGGGCATGTGGCTCAGGGCAAGAGCTTCAGGGCAGGAGATTCAGGGCAGGAAATTCAGTGCAGGAGTTTCAGGGCATGAGTTTCAGGTCAGGAGATTTAGGGCTGGAGTTTCAGGGCATGAGATTCAGGGCATGTGTTTCAGGGCAGGAGATTCAGCGCAGGAGTTTCAGGGCATGTTATTCAGGGCATGAGTTTCAGGGATAGAGATTTAGGGAAGGAGATTCAGTGCATTTGATTCAGGGGATGAGTTTCAGGGCAGGATATTTAGGGCATGAGTTTCAGGGCAGGAGATTCATGGCTGGAGTTTCAGGGCATTTGATTCAGGGCATGAGTTTCAGGGCAGGAAATTCAGGGCATTAAATTCAGGGCATGAGTTTCAAGGCATGAGGATCAGGGCATGAGTTTCAGGGCAGGAGATTCAGGGCATGAGTTCCTGGGCAGGAGATTCAGGGCATGAGTTTCAGGTCAGGAGATTCAGGGCTGGAGTTTCAGGGCATGTGATTCAGGGCATGAGTTTCAGGGCAGGAGATTCAGGGCAGGAGTTTCAGGGCAGGAGATTCAGGGCATTAGATTCAGGGCATGAGTTTCAAGGCATGAGGATCAGGGCATGAGTTTCAGGGCATGAGATTCAGGGCATGAGTTTCTGGGCAGGAGTTTCAGGTCAGGAGATTCAGGGCAGGATATTCAGGGCATTAGATTCAGGGCATGAGGTGCGGGGCAGGAGATTTAGGGCAGGAGTTTCAGGGTATGAGATTCAGTGCTGTGGTTTCAGGGCATGTTATTCTGGGCATGAGTTTCAGGGATAGAGATTCAGGGAAGGAGATTCAGTGCATTTGATTCAGGGGATGAGTTTCAGGCTGGATATTTAGGGCATGAGTTTCAGGGCAGTAGATTCAGGGCTGGAGTTTCAGGGCAGGAGATTCAGGGCTTTAGTTTCAGGGCTGTGGTTTCAGGGCTTGACATTCAGGGCTACAGTTGCAGGGCAGGAGATTCAGGGCATGAGTATCAGGGTATGAGATACAGGGCATGAGTTTCAGGGCAGGAGATTCAGGGCATGAGTTTCAGGGCAGGAGATTAAGCGCAGGACTTTCAGGGCATGTGTTTCAGGGCATTAGTTTCAGGGCAGGAGATTCAGGGCAGGAGATTCAGTGCAGGAGTTCAGGGCATGAGATTCAGGGCATGAGTTTCAGGGCAGGAGATTCAGGACAGGAGTTTCAGGGCTGGAGTTTCAGGGCATGTGATTCAGGGCATTAGTTTCAGGGCAGGAGATTCAGGGCAGGAGTTTCGAGGCATGAGATTCAGGGCATGAGTTTCTGGGCAGGAGATTTAGGACAAGAGTTTCAGGGCATGAGATTCAGGGCTGTGGTTTCAGGGCTTGAGATTCAGGGCATGAGGTTTAGGGCAGGAGATTCAGGGCAGGAGATTCAGGTTATGAGATTCAGGGCAGGAGTTTCGAGGCATTAGATTCAGGGCATGAGTTTCTGGGCAGGAGATTTAGGACAAGAGTTTCAGGGCATGAGATTCAGGGCTGTGGTTTCAGGGCTTGAGATTCAGGGCATGAGATTTAGGGCAGGAGATTCAGGGCAGGAGATTCAGGTTATGAGATTCAGGGCAGGAGTTTCGAGGCATTAGATTCAGGGCATGAGTTTCTGGGCAGGAGATTTAGGACTAGAGTTTCAGGGCATGAGATTCAGGGCTGTGGTTTCAGGGCTTGAGATTCAGGGCATGAGTTTTAGGGCAGGAGATTCAGGGCAGGAGATTCAGGTTATGAGATTCAGGGCAGGAGATTCTGAGTATGAGGTTCAGGGCAGTAGTTTCAGGGCAGGAGATTCAGCGCAGGAGTTTCAGGGCATGAGATTCAGGGCTGTGGTTTCAGGGCTTGAGATTCAGGACATGAGTTTTAGCTGAGGAGATTCAGGGCAGGAGATTCAGGGCATGAGTTTCAGGGCATGAGATTCAGGGCTTGAGTTTCAGAGCAGGAGATTCAGGGCATGAGATTCAGTGCAGGAATTTCAGGGCATGGGATTCAGGGAAGGTGATTCAGGGCATGACATTCAGGGCATCAGTTTCAGGGATAGAGATTCAGGGAAGGAGATTCAGTGCATTTGATTCAGGGGATGAGTTTCAGGGCAGGATATTTAGGGCATGAGTTTCAGGGCAGGAGATTCAGGGCAGGAGTTTCAGGGCATGAGATGCAGGGCTGTGGTTTCAGGTCTTGAGATCAAGGGCATGAAATTTAGAGCATGAGCTTCAGGACAGGAGATTCAGGGCAGGAGATTCAGGGCATGAGATTCAGGGCTTCAGTTTCAGGGCATTAGTTTCAAGGTAGGAGATGTAGGGCATGGGTTTCAGGGCATTAGTTTCAAGGCAGGAGATTTAGGGCATGAGTTTCAGGGCAGGAGATTCAGGGCTTTAGTTTCAGGGCTGTGGTTTCAGGGCTTGACATTCAGGGCTACAGTTGCAGGGCAGGAGATTCAGGGCATGACATTCAGGGCATGAGTTTCAGGGCAGGAGATTCAGCGCAGGAGATTCAG